>NW_026947485.1:127250836-127850836 GCF_034190915.1 Cavia porcellus
CTTCAGGCAAATCACAAGGACTGGGATCTTGTCACAAATTTTTGACAATAAACTTTTAGATCTTCTGAAAGGGTTGAAAATTTCCAAGACCCCATCACTTTTTCATTTTGAATGTCTGTAAACCATCACCATTTGTCTGACACTGAGGCATGCCGACAACTTGAGTCATAGAAGAGCTCCCTGCATTATGACTACGGCAGCCAGTGAACACCTAAGTGACTGAACTTGGGGAAATATTTCTGTGGGTGACTCTGAGTGAGGAGGGCACTCTGGGGATCTCCTTTCAAAGCAAAGTATTTCAGATGTGTGTAGACTTTATAACCTGGAGGCTTTTATGAATTGGGTCTGGAAAATTTCTGAGATGTCTTCAAGGCATCATTTTTACTGGCCCAGTGTAAAGTATTTGTCTTCTCTTTAATGATGCTAATGTTTTCCACAACCACAGCATAGTTGCCGCAACTTTACACCTGTTTATTTTCTGATGAAATAGTAAATGTTTTAACACCTTATGGTTGTAATTTTACCTCCTGATTTTCATTGTATATTTGGCTAAAAACAGTCAGTAGCACCCATGCAACCGCCTGTATTTTGGGCTGCCTTGATGTTTCCTCTGCTACATGAAGTAATCCATTACCTTTAAATTCAGCCTCAAATAAAATCTTATTTAGGACATAAATAAAATAAACACTAGTTCTTTGCCATAATGTATCATGAATAGCTCCTAGTCCATTTTCAATGGAATTTTAATCTCTTTTGGAATTACTGTAACCTAGCTTCTACTGTTCACATTCCTAATTGTATTCTGTTCTTTTGAGTTCAAGCCAGAATTGTAATCTCTATTTATGCTACCCTAAGTCTTCTCTAGCTGGCACCTCTTTCTAACCTCCTCCTGAAAACCAGTTCCAAAGGCTTCTGAGCATGTGTTCAGTTAGAATCACAGCAATGGATCCACATCTGGTACCAGTTCTCTGTATTAATCATTTTCCCATCAATGGAATGGAATACCTGGGATTTGAAATTTAAAGGAAAGCATTATTTAGTTTGACTCATAGTTTCAGAGAGTTTAGTTGATGGTTTAGTCCATAGTTTCAAGAGAGAAATGGCATGAGAGAAAGGCATGTGATAGGAAATCTACTCAACTCATGATAGCAAAGAAGCACAAAAAGAAAAAATGATCCAAAGACAACACACTTCCAAGTCTTGCCGTTAGCAATGCTTTTCTGACAAGACCATCTCTAACAGCACACTGAGGTATGAATTCATCAATGGATTAATCCGCTGGCAAGGATAGTGACCTATAATCCAGTCACCTTCCACAAGTCCAACCTCTGACACTGTGAGGACTTTCGTGGACATTTTAGAACTAAACTATACAGACAACCACAGTTTCTTTCTGCGTGACTTCTCTATAAGTTGGTTATAGCATAACCACCTACCTCCCTCAGAGTCCACTGCGGAGTGAGAAAGAGTGAGACAGGAAGCCAGCTGTTTTGTACACTAGTCTCAGAAGTGACAATACTACTTCTACCTATTCTATTCAATGGAATTGAGTAATTAGGTTCAGCTCGCACTCAAGGGGGAGGGATTACACACAGGCATTAAAAGAAGGAGGTAACTATTGTCAGTAGTCCTAAGAGAAAGTGCATACCACAGACCAGTAGGGTAACTGAGGCTGTCAGTCTTTCGACACTGAGGTTTCCTGTAGGAAAATTTTGTAAGTTTCCTACATTGAATAGTTATTCTTTTCATTATTTTGTTATTGGGAGTAGTTTACCAATTTCTTACTGGAGTTTACATTGCTGTTGTAGAGAAGTCTCTCTTATTCTTTCTCTGTCTGTATGTATAATGTATGTATGTGTTTATTTTTAAAAATTTATTTTAAAAATTAACATTTATTTTCTTATTGTGTCATATTGACTAGGACAATCAGAACAAAATTGTATGGTGGTAGTTTTAGCAAGAATATTTGCTATTAACTTTAGTGAGAATATTTCTAATGTGTTATCATTAGTGTAATATTTGTACTTCATGTTCTTATAGTTTTCTTCTGTTCCTATACATAAAATATTTTTCATTTAATTTTTTAATCAGGATTTTTTGGACTTTAATCACCATTTTGTGAAATCATAAAGGTATAGTATGTTTTTCTTCTTTTGACCTGATAACATGTTTTACTATATTTTTTAATGGTGGATTTGTTTTCTTCTCAAGGATTAATTCTATCAGTTCAGGATATATTAATTATTTCACTACTGAATTTTCCATAAGGTAATATTTTATTTGGGATTCTTATATCTATGCCTAAAAGCAACATTGATTTGTGTTTTCCTTTGTTTTTTTAAATCATGTTTTAATGTGCCTTCTGATATTCCCATGGAATCCTTCAGTGAGTTTACAATTTAAAAATAATCATCTAGTTTGTAGAATGAAGAAATTATTCTGATGTCATGTAATGGCAGCCATGCTGAATCACGTGAGATTGATATGCAACATGAAAGTGAAATCAGAAGTACATAAAATGAGTGTAGCTTACTAATTCAGTGCTTTACTCTGTACTGATGGAGACAACAGCAGGATTTTGTTTTTTGAGACACACTTTTAAAACTATAGATATGTGTACGTACACAAGATAGACAGCTATACTACCAACTCTGTTAATTCATAAAAAAAAAAAACAGTTTGTTCTGTCACTGTTTGACTGATCACTGTTTCATGCCTGTGTCTTCTAATCTGAGCAACTACTTTAAGGCAACAATACCCTCTATATTAACCACTGTTAATCTCCTCTTATGTTGTTTTGAAATTGTATGCCATTCTTTTTTCTCTTTTTTGTTTTAAAATTAAAAAATTGTTAGTGCATATATAGAGTACTAGTGCATATATGTAAGTACATTGTTAGTACTTATATAGAGTATCAGGTTCCATCTGCAGTGTTTGTCCATGTGTACGATGTGCTGTGATTGTTTTCACACACCCTCACAAACTCCCTTCCTCTTCCGTTTCTCTCCCTTTCCCCTTCTTCTCTTATAGTCTTCTTTAAGAGACACATATTTAAATTAGACTCTAAAGAATACCTTGAGAAACGTATTGATGTAAGATAGTGTCTTTCAAAGGTTAGAAAATAATGAGTTTAGGTAACAAGAATTTTTATTTTCCTAAAAAAAACACCAAACTTATTACTCTATGAAATATTTCTTATTTGATTTTTGTAGATGTTTGTTGCTTTTGCAAAAGTTTTATTGAAAATATCAATAACCTCTATCTTAAAATGAATTCTATCTTTAGTTTTTATCTTTATAAAAATATTGGGTAGAACACATGGTTTTATATGTCCCTTTACTCCATTCTCTGCAGTGTCCACTATTATTAACAACTTATACTAGTGTGATGCATTTTTAAATATTATTTTTCAATAATTTTATAAATAGTTACCAAGTCACCTTCTATGTGATTTCTTACTATTTTTTCCTGAAAAATGAATGCCCTTTCATAGTGCATGATAAAATTTCAAACACACACATACACATGAAGGTGTTTATATTTCAAAATGAAAAGTTCACAATCTGACACAATCATTGCATGAATAAGGAAAACATTGTATTCCAAAAAATCAAAGAGATTTTAAACGTATTAAAAATTATTTTTTGTGGGAAGGAGAGTGAATGACATGAACCGTTCTCCTGATGTGAGTTTAACAGTTATCCCTAAAAGAGAAAAAGAATGACTCAATGATGATAATAAAAATATAAAATGGAAAAGAGTAACAGAAATAAACATATAATATCTATTTTTAAAATGCTAACAGAAATAATTTATTATAAAATTGCTTACCTTTCCTCCTATAAACTATAGGTTCATAACTGTTATGCTTGGTATCTCTTTAAACACCTGTCACATTTACTAAATGCTAGACTAATCTACCGGCAAGGTATAAGAAATCACTTTTAAAAATATTTGAAAAGTGTCTTATTATACTTTGACATTATTGATTTTATCATGCTATCATATTTCGGGATATCATTGGCAGGCAAAGATTACTAACCTAAGATGGTCTGGGCTGTGATTTCTTTTGTAGATGAGGTTTAGATTTTGGAGATTTTAAAGTATAAAATAATTATTCAAGAAATTTTGGGAAAAAATGACCTTAACAGACAGCAAGGAGAGAGAGAAAGACAGAGAGAGAGAGAGAGAGAGAGAGAGAGAGAGCGCTATGAAAACATGGGTATATTTCCTTACATATTATTGCTGTCGTATACTATTTCTTTTCTTCCACACATTTTTTTTCCTGCCCATTATCAAGAAAAACATTTTAAGTGTCACAAGGGATGAAGTTAAAGTGAAAGTAGAAACAGTGAAGGATGAAACTGAGGTAGCTCTGCACCGGCCTGATCTCACATTATGAATGATCTCTGATGAGTATGCTTTACCCTCTTTATAATTTCCAAGCAGTCATGTTCATCCATTACCCTGGAATGTGATGAGAACCATTTTGGGGATGATGGGATAATGATATTCAACAATCTGCCTTTCCATGAAAGCCAGGGAAACAATGGCAACAAACTGTTAAAATTAATTTTATTTTCTAGAGTTTTGCACAAGTTAAATCTCAGTAAGAGCAGCGAACTTTAGGGATTCCCTATCCCCAACCTTCTTTCCTTAACTCCATTGTAGCCTTCAAAACCAGCAGCCTGTCTCCTACAGCACCTGTGAATGCCGGCGGCCTGGCAGCCTTCCAAGGGAGAAGAAAAGTGTGGACTTCCAGGGAAGCTTCTCCAGAGAATTTTCACAATTGGCTCTACCTGGCAGTTCAGTCTTCAGGGCTTGTTCTTGTTTGATCTGACCCCTAATTCTCTCTGTGAGAAGTGAGTCCTACTCCGAAGCATTTGTTAAACCATCAAGCAAACATTAGTAGTGATAAGGTTTAACATCATAGCTGCCTAAGGCAGCAAGGTGAGCTGGGGCTGAGGAGCAATTCATGGAAAAGTCTAGAAAGGACATGGGAGAGTGAACAATCTACAGAGGTTTTGTAAGATGCCTACATATTCCTGGAAACCTTGAAGGCCACTAAAATGTACACAGCTGTACACATGCCCAGGGACGTACTGAGAATGTGTTACCCTCTCACTCATGCAAATTTATAGGCTGTGCCTGAACAGAAAGTGAAGGCTAAGGTAGAGTTGCCTAGAAGTGAGCTCTTGAACACACGAAGATTCCCTTGACAAGGTTGGCAGGCTTCCTGATTCAGAAGATGTTAGGACTTCTCTGTCAAATAGTTAGTTAATTACTAAGTTAAGCAGAAACTTTGTGGCCACACGTGATGAAGAATGTAGAATTTGAAGATTTGCTTCACAATATGTAGTTGCTAAACAAAAAGCATCAACAAACCCTGCAGAGGGGTTTCAGTGTTATTAGATTCTATTCATTGAGATGCTGCTTCATATTATTCAAAATATCCAGTTTCCAACTAAAAGTGTGAAGATGTATAAAGAGATCAACAAGTATTGTCTATATTTGGGGTGAAAAATCCCTAGTCAGTACAAATTGTTTCTGAGGAAGCTCAGATTTTGGACTTTAGAAAGGTGTTAAATTACCTACTACAAATACGTTGAAAGAATTAAAAGACATAGTGCTCAAGGAGTTAAAGGACATTAGGAGACTATATTTTGAAAATAGAAAACATTAACAGAGAAATAGAAATAATAAGAAAACCAAATAGATATTCTGAAGTTGAATTGTATGATGTTGAAATCGAAAAGTGAAAGATTCTCTGGACGTACTCATGAACAGGTTAGTATCAGCAGAAGAATCACTGGTCTTGAAGATAGGTCAACTGAGATCATCAAATGTAAAACAAAGAGAAAAACATGAAGAAAAAAAGGACCCAACACTCAAACACTAGAGCACTATCAAACATACTAATGTGTACATAATGGAAATTCTGGAAGGACAGGAGAAAGTGAAAGAGACAGAAGGAATGTCTGAAAATATAATAATCAACAACTTCCCAAATTAGATTAAATGGTTCACATCCAAGAAGTACAAAAAGAACTCCAAGTAAGGTAAACTCTAACCACATAACACAACAGTAAAACTATGGAAACTAACAGTAAAGAAAGGATCATAAAATTTGGAACTGAAACACTCTTTATTACTTGAAGGTCCTCAAATGTTAGTAATGTTTTTATGTGGTTTCTCATCAGACCTCAACTGGACCAGAAGGCAGATAAATGACCTCCTTAACTTGGGGAAAGGGAGATCATCAACCAAGAATTCCACAGCAGGTACTATTACCCCTGAATAATGAAGGAGAAGCAAAGACATTCTTAGGTAAAAAGTAATAGTATTTATCATTAGGAGACATGCTCTTCAAAAACACTGCACTAAAGAAATCCTTCAGGTTGAAAGGACATCAGTATAAAAAGAGCAAGATATGTAAATATAGACTACACATATACCTTGTAACTATTCTTTTCTCCTGTATGACTTAAAAAATAACTTCATAAAACAATAACCATAGAATCATGTTCATTATTTTACATATTTTAAATCCCTAACATTTACATGACTGTTATGATTACTTTGTTAATTTCTGTGGAAAACCTAAGTCAAGTTTGATGGGAACTGCTCGGAATATATACTTCAATTTGAAAAGTTGTTCTGTGTGAACAATGTCACACTTTCCCATTTAACAATGAGATGCCTTTTATTTTGGACTTTAATGCATTGTAGTTTTCAGGCAAAGCTTTTGCATTTATTTTGTTAAATTAACTCCTAGATGTTTTATTCTCCTGATGTTATGTAAGTAATTTCATTTTTATTTTGTACAATATAATCAAATCAAAATGTGTATATAGGAATAAATCTATTCACTGTTTACAAAAGTTATGTAATACATTTGAGTTAAAAATACAAAAACGATTGATCTATTCATGTTTTTATAGGTGTCATAATCAACACTGCTAAAATTGGAAATATTTTGCCCAACCCACAGTTTTGAAAGAGATCAGAAATAGATAACTCTGTAACTGTTTTAATGTCGGATTTTTTTTTTTTGGAATTGCATCCTACTCTGCCTAACCTCAGAGCCTGATTCAGACTTTAACTTCATGTCTTCATGTGTTTGACGACAGAGTAGTGAAATTCAACTTTAATTCTTGAAAAATGCAATGGCTTCTTGACAGAATTCTAAAAGGATTTTTTACCTCACAGATGTAGAGAAAACATTTCTAGAATTCATTTGGAAACAGAAGAGATCAAGAATAAAAAAAGCAATCCTGGGCAACAAAGGCAAGAAAGGAGACATCACAGATTCTGACTTCAAATTACACTACACAGCTACTGTGATAAAATCAGCATGGTACTGGCAAAAATACAGACATGAGGATCAGTGGAACAGATTAGAATATGCAGGCACAAGTACAAAGACATTCAGCTACCTTATCTTTTACAAAAGGGCCAAAATATTCACTGGAAGAAAGATAGCCTCTTTAATAAATGGTGCTGGAAAAACTGGCTTTCCACATGGTGAAGACTAAAACTAGAACCATATCTATCACCATGCACTAAACTAAAGTCAAAATGGATCAAAGATCTAAATATTAAAGCAGAACACCAAATCTACTGGAAGAGAAAACAGAAATCTCAAAGACATACGGGTAGGCAGAGAGTATGAACAAAGACCAAAGTGCATGGCAGTAATGCCAAGAATCAACAACTGGCATGTCATCTTATCAAAAAGTTTTTGCACATCAAAATAAATCACCAATAGATTGAAAAGGAAACCAACAGATTGGAAAAATTTATCCAGCTGTCCATTGAAGGACTTACATCTAGAACAAATAAAGAATTGAAAAAAATTAGGACCCCAAATTCAAAGACCTAATCCAAAAATGAGACAAGTACATACTTCTCTGATGAAGAAATATAAATGCACATAAATATGTGAAAAAATGCCCAACATCATTGGTCATTCAAGAAATTCAAATTAAAACAACACTGAGATTCCATCTTGCCCCAGAAAGAAAGGTTATCATCAAGAAATCAACCAATTACAAAGGCTGGAGGGGCTGTGGGAAAAAGAAACACTTCTCTAATGTTGTTAGGAGTGTAGACTGGTGCAGTAACTGTGGAAATCAGCGGAGATTCCTCAGAAAAGCTAGGCTTAGAGGTCCCATTTGACCCAGCTATTCCCCTTCTGTGTATTTTCCCAGAAGAACTGAAAACACAGCGATATATTTGCACCCATGTTTGTAGCAGCACAATTTGTAATAGCCAGATCTTGGAAACAAACCAAATTCCCATCAACTGAGGAATGCATAAAAATAGATGTGGTATTCTTGTACAATGGAGTACTACTCAGTTATAAAGAAGGGAAATCTTGAGACTTTTATAAGTAAATGGATGCAATTTGAGGCCATACTCATAAGTGAAATAAATCAGACTCGTGTGCGAACATCATATTGTCTCCCTAGCTTAAGAAATTGATAGAGTAAATAAGATCCAAAACGTACAACAGATATTGTGAAAGGGGAAAAAACTAATGAAACAGAAAGAACAACTGGGTGGGGGGAAAGAAGGAAAGGAGAAAGGAAAAGAAAAAAATGTATATGCAAAATATCTAAGATAATTATACTGCTAATTTCTTTTAGTTCATTGAAAAGAATATTTGTGCTTACATTATTTGATCAATTGTGCATGCCTGTATCTTGTAATCTGAGCAACTACTTTAAAGACAACAATGTGCCATATAGTAACCACCATTAATTTCCTATTATCTTGATTATGAAATTCTGTATCAGGACCGGGGATGTAGCTCAGAGGTGTAAGCGCCTGCCTGGCAAGCACAAGGTTATGAGTTTAATCCCTGATACCAACAACAACAACAACAACAACAAAACAAAAACCCAAAAACCTAAAAAACCCCAAAACAAAAAAACAACTGTATCATTGCTTTTATTGTTCTTTTTCTTTAAAATACAGAAATTATTTTGTGAGGTGAGACATTGAGAACTCGGCCATAGTTTGATAAGATATAATTGACATTTTGTTTTAAAATCTTGCTACGATCAAGATAAAAGATCTGAGTTCATTAAATAGCTAAATAAGCCTCATATATTGTACATATATTCAGCTTCTCATATTAACCATTCAGCTTCTCATATAAACTAAACAACAGCAGCTATCTATTAAAATTAAATTTTATGTAGAAATAAAACTTTGTATGTGATTTTATTTGGGAAATTTACTGAAGTTATATTTTTGGAATTTAGTGTTATTTTGCATGAAAAATTATAATGAGAGAATTGTGATTTTGTCAGCATTGTCTTTATGGTCTATGTAGATTTGTCTAAGTAAAATAGACAAATGGTCTATTTTATGATGTATGTAAAATTTGATTTCCAAAGCATAAAATTAAATGTGGATATTTTGTGTTGTGTACATTGTATCTACCATCAGTATTTTATTTATTTATTTTTGAGACAGGGTCTTGCTGTAGTCCAGAGTCCTAAGAGCTTATCATCAGTCTTTTAAAAAGTTTCTAGTTTATATAATCAGCTGGCTCAATCACTTCAATATAGGCTTGGAATTATTGATTTATAACTTTTGTGTCCCACATTCAACTGCTTAATCAAAAAAATCTACATTAAGATATTTATAAAATTTATAACTTTGTTTGTTCCCACTTTTTTTTTTTTTTTGTCTTTTTTGTTTTTTATCGGTACCAGGGATTGAACTCACGACTGCCTGCTTACAAGGCAGGCACTTATGCTGCTGAGCTAAATCCCAGCCCCTTGTTCCCACTTTTAACCTCCAATTTGCTCTTTTCCAAGCTGACCTCTCTGACTCCTTGCATCTAGATAACGATGTCCCCTGGCTTTGCATCCCTCAGGAGAAAAGCCTCAGACTTGTCTTTGACTTCATTTTGTCATAACCTAAACCCATTCTACCAGAAACTGTTGCTTTACTCTTATTGTTTGCTCTACCGGTGCTAACAAACCTAAAAATTGGGCATTATTCTTGTTTTAAAAACTGTGAGATATTAGTAGTCAAATAGCGTTTACCAAGGACTCTGGAAGTCACTTTGTATACATTATCAGAATAATCTTCCCAATATTTTATATGTGGCAAAACCAAGGGAGAAATGGTTAAGTATCTTGGGCAAATTTTCTTAATTGGTAAATGTGGGAGCAAAGTCTCCGAAGTAATGCACTGAAACACTTTGTAAGTACAAGGAGAAAGTTTTAGGAAAATTGAAAAGAAATACCTCATAACTATCGGACTTTAAGCATATAGAACTTTATTTTTCATTCTTTACCAGTGCCCAACAGATGTTGGTATACACTGGTTCTCAATATATTCTGGACATTAACACATGGCCATAATGTGTTGTTTTGCCCAATGTTACATAGAACAGACAGCAAGAAAGCTGTGAGTCGATGAAATTATGGTCATCAATATGTATACATATATATGAAACTTATGTGTATGGACATACATATAATATTTAAATATAAATTTATTCATATATATGTAGGATGAGAGAAAGGCAGAGGTAGGACAGCAATCAAGTTAAATATGTTGAAAAATCACTTTTGATACAAATCACTCTTAAGTAGAAGTAGTCAAGGCATTCATACAGGGAAAAAAATGCATTGACTTCTGAACTTTCCACTCACTTTCTGAGAAAATTTTGAACATAAGGTAATGGAAATAAAGAATTCTCACAGTGCCTTAGATCCTCCAAGTGCTCAGCCTTTAGAAATGTTCTAGTCTCTCTTCCAGTCAGAAACAAAATACTGCATCTACTTGGCATGCATGGCAGGAAATTAAGTAAAAAGCCTGAACGATGGATGAAAATGAAATATATTTTTAAGGTTATTTATAAGTGAGTACATTGTGTTTTTCTAATAGAGCATTTGGCAGATCAAATCCAGTCTGTAAACTACGTAACTGTAACAGTATTATGTGCGATGCTAAGCATATTTGCTGTTGCAGAAAATTTAACTGAAGTCCTTCTTCTTTTCCACTCTACCAAGTCACATGCAGAGAAGTGACAGTTAATAAACAAGGAGGTTTTGAGTGGGTTTTGAATACTTACAAATTTTAGGAAATGCAGTATTTTTGGTTCTTTATTATATTTTGTTTATGGCTTTTCTAATTATTTAAGTTATTGATAGTCTTTATTTCTGTAGCTATCCAACATACAGCAGAGAAAATAAGATAAATAGCGCAAGAACTGTATTCCCTGAAAGAAAGTTAATTTTAGTAGTAAGTGAATCTTGCTGCTTGAATAATTCTTTTAAATGGACAAGATTCTTGTAAAGATGTAAAAGAACAGCTGAGTAGAATACAGTACATGTGTTTTCTATGTAAATTGCAAAGATGAAAAACGTTTTATTTCGTGGCTCCAATGTCATGGGTCAAAGCCAAGAGTTTATTGCCAATTTGGAAGAAATTCTCTTTTCAGTGACATATGGCATGACCTTCAACTCCTGGTAGTTGTAGGATGTTTAAGGTCAACTCTTCGTATATTCAGAAAACCCAAATGATGTACATGACAAATGGCAGAGTGTATTGTAACTGATTTCTTGGGCAAGCATGGTAAAGTATTGTACTGTGGGATGAAAGGTTATTGACCCTGTGATATTATCTCTGACACTAATCATTATTTCCCAATTGAGCCATTTGAAAGGATAGTCAATATTTTGTTTGTTAAGCTCCTTCCAGTTTATGTGAATTGGAAAGGTACTGCCCCACCTTTGCACCACAGTGAATGGAATGCAGCTAGTTCTGTTGAGATTTTTTTATCAACCGAAGGTAAGATTTTAAAAGAGAAGGATATCTTTCTTTACTTTCTATCTGTACAATTTTTCTTTCCTCTTTTCTTTTTTTTTACCACAATATTGCGATAGTCAATAAGCAGCAGTGTTCCAGAGATATTTTTCAAAGCACACTGGATTAAGGTTATCATCATGTTTTATTGATGGCCCATTCATTTTAGTAGCTTGGTTACTCTGTATTTTGAACACTTAATCATCTAAGTACCACGTGTACATTCCTCTGTTGATTTTTCTGTGGAAACCATGTCCTAAATTTGTCTGCACTGAAATGCATCAAATATTACCACTTGACTGTTCAAATGGACAGGGGAACTAGGGAGGGAGGGAGGAGAGGAAAGAAAGGAAAAGACAGAGCAAGAAAAAAAAAAAGAAAACATGGAAACAAAATTTTTGTAAATAGGAAGGGGAAGAGAGCTTAAAGGAAGGAGAAGGGAGTGAGAGAAAAAGAATGGAGATATGTCATGTACAAACTCCGTATGATGAGTGTGATCATTATGAATACCTAAAATGTATCAATAAATGTAATTAATTAAAAAATTAAAACTTCAAAAAATAGGGACTCTGAGTAGCCATTACTAAATCATGAAGTGATGTAAAAAAAAAAGAAATTCCCTTCTCTCCCTACACATTTTATCTTATTTTAAGGTACTGGGAATTGAACTCAGAACCTCACACTTGCCAGGCAGGCACTGTGCCATTGAGCTATCTTCTGGACCCCTTCTTGCCCTGTAAGTATCACTATTTGAACAGTGCAGCTTCCATTCTGCATTTCAGGACTCATCTCTGTTCTCAAAGTAGCTCAGTTACAACAGAAGGAAACAGGAGCCTATGTCCACCCTTGTGGTTTGATGTGGATGTGCAAATGCCAAGGTTAGCTTAGTTTTTCTCTCTTGGAACCAGAGGCACATGAGACAGATCTCTCTCACTGTGGGCCCCATGTGTCAATCTCTGTTAAAGAGGGAAGCTGTTTTGAGGCCCGTGGAAGTTAATGTGACTTGACTGGGCTGCAGTATGTCACCATAGCTGGTGAAGCTTGTGGCTGAGCATGTCTGAGAGTCTCCTGTAGGAGCATTTGATTGGGGATTTCCTTTGCTGTGTGCAAATAGCATCTAATCTGTCGATGGCTGAAATGAGACAAAGAGACAGAAGAAGGATGGGTTTACTCTCCTGTTGGAGCTGGGACCAGAAAGTCAGTCCTCTCCTGGCCTTCGACACTGTGGCTCTTGGTTCTTGGGCCATGGGCCCTGATCTGAGACTATCAGCTCCTCCTTTCACTCTGCCAGTTCTCAGGCTTTGGACCAGGATCCCATCAGATTTCCTGGATTGTAGGCCTTTGCCTTTGGATTGAGTTACATTTCCAGTTTTCCTACTTCCAGCTTGTTGATAGTGGGACCCTGGTAGCCTCTATAGCTCACCATCCAATCTCTACACATGTGTCTTCTATTGGTTCTGTTTCTCCAGAGAACTCTGAGAGATTCTGCTACAGACTACGATGCTTCTAAATCCACACAGTAGCTCAAATTACAAATAAAAAAAACCGAGATCCTATATCTTGTCGTTATTACCCCAGACCATAAAGTAAACATACTATAAAGCCAAAAATGAACCCTGAATTGCGTGAGCCTTAGATTGCTATTCTAGTGTCCAGTATAGCACAGTGGCTTCCCAAGCCTGCTCACCCAAGTGTGCTTTCCTTAAGGCCTCCTACAAGTTCCTGTTTTCATATGTTAAGAAGAGAAAATAGTTCTTGAGTTCTAATTCTTGTCTAAATAACACAGTAAATATTTTTATTTCTACTTTTAAGGTACAAACACTGAACTGAATTTTTAGAGAAGTGCAGAATTTCTTAATCTATATTCTCATACTCCAAGTAATGAAACTAGGTTTGGAGGGGGAAATAATGCATGCAGTTTCACAAGGGAAGGAACTGTCAGAATCCGAGTGGTTTGCAGCTGCTGCTTTCCCAGGCTCTGCTCTTCTGGGTTGGTCTGGAAGCTGTCTTGGCCCTGGTCAAGTGCAAGGCATGGATGTGAGTCGCATCGCTAACAGCAGTTGGTCAGGAAGAAGTACGCCATGCACGGATGCCGCCGTATAGTACCTTTCCACTTGGATCAATCATTTTCAGAAAAGAAGACTAAAAATACAGCTAAGAAGCAACAAGGATAAAAGGGAGATTTACTGTTGATCGAAACGGACTAGTAGTTCCTTGTTCATCCCCATAAAAATCATGTAATGCAGCAGAGGGAAGAAATTAAAGGAGCATTTAGAAGGCCAGTGGCGATGGTTTATCACTGCAGAGCAAGAAGAATGAGAGCGTCAGAGGCGAAGCAAAGCGCTGAGGAGGAAAAGGCAGGAGGTGCCCACTGTCCTTCTCCGGGCTTGTGTTATTCATGCCCGGGACCTTGTCTACATGGCAATGTTTCTCCTTGAAGAGAAAGAAAGTATTTTGAAAGAGATACAGAAAGTCTTATCTCTGCAGTTCTTTACGTACATGTGAAATACGTTTCTGCTGCCAGAATTGGAAGAGGGATATTACTGGGGGCGTTTGGTCAAATGTTTACACTTTTGTTGATGACAGAAATGTTTCTAGAGGTATTTTAACTATTTCAAAGTACCTTGGTGTCTTTTATCCTGCCCACATCATTGCTGACACGTATTTTCAGCACACTGGGCTCTGTTCTTGATGTTGGTGACTCACTGATTAAAAAGACAGATGTGGTCTCTGCCATGGAAACGTACGCTTTCCTAGTGGGAACCCCTACAAGAGCCAGTCACATAAAAAGTTGTTTTTGGAGAGTGTCAAAACAACCAAAATGAGATTGATAAAGAATAGATTTCTAGTATGGATTAATTTCGATATAGGGGTCTGGGAAAATTCCAGTGATGAGAGGACTCTAAAGTGGGAAGGAGCCCACCATCGGAAGATTATTACTGGGAGACCTTTTAACCCTGAGTTGTTCATTTGTTGCAAAAATGGGAAACTGAGGCACAGGTCAAAGGAATGGCCATCCAGGAAAGCAAGTGTGTCAGGAGCAGAGCCAAGACTACACTTAGACCTCTTCATTCTCAGGCAACACCATGTGTGCTATGTGAGAAACACGCGACAGAGTAACCTTTCTAGTACACGTAGATTGGTAAGGTAAGTTCAAATACATGATTCCCATTATCTGGAGTGACACACACTTTCTCATTCCGTAACACCATATTTCCTGTTTGTTTCAATGCAGCGTATGTCTGTGTTGCATTTCAGTGGATTGGTTACTTGTATAATTAAAAAAAAAAGACTTTCAGTAAGCTTCATTTATTTGAGAGCATATTTTAACCAATAAAAGAATTACAAAATAGCTTCATATCAGGAAGTACCCAAACTGTGTCAACTCTTTTTTTGTGTGAAACTTTATGTCCATTTTCAAAACTTTGTATATATTGAGAATTCACATGAACAAAGAAACTTCCCAATACTCATTGTCCCAGCAACCCATGCGGCTTGTCTGGACCAATCAGGTGCATCACCCCGGATCCTGGATCTCCTGGAATCCAAAGCCAGGTGAGACCCATTTGTCAGGACAGTGGTGTACAGGGCCAACTTCAGGGTGTTCCAAGTGTGGGGAAGGAAGCAGCTTGGCAGGCCCAGCTGCTGAGTGCCCAGAGTCAGCCACAGTGACTCTGGGCAGCAGCTGTATTCCCTGACCACAGTCTTCCATTAGGGTGGGGATTTGGGAGTTGTTTTGGTAGCTGCCTCGGCTCTTGGCTAGGTAGCTTTCTGATGTACCCATTCCTGAATACATGAAATCATCTAGTCATTTTGTGAGCAGCTCATTATAATATGAGTAAATGTTTCCCTGGGTAAATAGATCACTGTTTCTGTTTTGTTTATCTGTGATTTCTGTTGCTTATCATATTAAAATCTTGTATGTTGTGATAACTTGTCTAGATGTGCCCCCAAAGCCTCATGTGGTCATAGATAGGGCTTTTTAGAGGGATCTGGCTCTCGAGTGTGTGACACTGGAACTGATTCATGCCAGTATCAAGGGCACTAGGATTTAAGGGTATGAGTGCTACCTGCCCTGAGTAGCCTTGATAAACTACAATGGATAGAAAGAGCTGTGGTTGCCGATTATCGCTTTGTCACCTTCTGCCCACCAGGAACTCTTTCTCTCCTGTGATGCCTGTCTGCCATTCACCTGCTTCAGAGCCAGCCAACTCCGACTGAAATCTCTATAAACTGTGTGAGCTAAATAAACTTTTCTCCTTTGAATGTCAGGCATTTTGTCTTTAATATGATGAGAGAAAAGTAAACATCTATCTATATATATATTTATATATACACACAGTTTTGTGAGAGAGAGAGAGAAAGACGAGAAAGAGAGAGGGAGATGCAGAGACAGAGACAGAGGGAGACTCAGAGAGAGAGTGAGAGAGGGAGAGAGAAAGAGAGAGAACAAGCAAGAGAGAAAGAGAGAGAGAGAGAGAGAGAGAGAGAGCCAGCTTGTCAAGAAATGTATACACACATCAGCAGTTTGCTGTACTAATGAATATCTGGAAGCCAATGGGCCATCACTTGTAAATGTAGAGGTCATAGATAACTTGTATTAGTGTCATGATGTCTCAATAATTCTAGAATTAAAATATTCATATAATTCCCCCTTATACGTTTTTTGGTGGAGTTGGTATATACACTGTATATATATATATAAACATTTCACAGATATTACTTTTCTTTGAAATCTCAGAATTGTGAATAGAGCAAAATGAGACTTACAACATTTTAAAAAATATTTAATAAAACTTACAATATTTACTGAAATGAGACTTATTTACAATATTTAATGAAATATTAAATCTCTCTATGTAGTGCTGGTAAGTTCTGTCCTGACTTTTAATCTCTGGATGAAGACAAACTTCCATTGTTTTTAATGCTGTGTAGATGACTGCTAATTCAGTGAGTCCGGAGGCAAAAATCTGATAGGAAAAGGTGAGGAGAAATTGGACTGAATCTTGGTTTTTCTAAGCAATGAGGACATACATTTTAGGACACATTGAGCAGTCCGAGCCTCATGGGTGATGTTGTTTATGTGAACAAAACCAATCTTAGTGTTAAGTGCCTATGAAAGCAACAGGACAAAATACTTTGCAACAATGTCTAGAAACAGCCTAGGTTTTGTAAAACAAATTAAAAGGTGAGCTGGCCTTCTTAACAATTCTTTCTGTTGGTTTTGGTCTTTGTAACTTAAATGTTTCATATTTTAAGGAAAATGATACACCTTTAAAATATACTAAAAGTAAATAGAGAGAAACTATTAGCCTTGTCTATTTGGGATGGCAAATTGGGCTAAACTTCCAAGCATAAACAAATGTAATAGCACTAGGGCCAAAGTGAGAACTGGCTTATGCGTCTTGAAAACTTTCTTCTTAGCTAAGGTAGGTGGCTCCAGAGGTGTGCAAAGCTGGACTGAAAAACAAGAGTTTGCTCTAAAATCACAAACTTCTCCAAAATGTTTGGAATATGAGTCTTATTTTTCAAATTACAAAGCTATAAACTCAAAGAAGCAAATATGTACTAGCAACTTTTTCAACATAGCATTGACAAAGACTATCTTTGACTTGTTCTATCTGCTTCCTATGACTGCAGTACATTGTCACAGAACTGTCTTCCAAGAAGCTAATAGATAATGAACTATCTCAGCACCTCCATGGATCAAGATAATAGCTTTGCCCTTCTTTAATAGGTGGGTAATGGGTGGTTTTGTTACTTACTTATGCTGAAAATTGTATATTATATATTCAGAATACATTGTAGCATTATCATTTTATTCCATCAAAAACTTGTTTTTAAATTTATATTTCAGGTCCTGGATGGTAATAATTTGTTACTCAGTATATTAACATTTATATTTAAGATGGTAGCCTAAGGTACAGTTTAATTAAATATTATAACCTGCAATCAATTTGATATTAAGAACTTTAGTGAAAATGTTCTCACAATGTGTTTCCAATACAGTAGCTCCCATGTATGTCTAGGATTTATGTTGCAAGACCCTGGTGCATACCAGGGATGCATACCGGATAAAGATGTATGGATTTTCTTTGATTCGTCTGTCACTTATGTTGTTGGTTATTTTGCGTTTTCATTTTCAGTATTTTTGGAGAGGGGACGTACTGTGGACTGAACTCAGAGCTTTGTACATGCATTTTACAAGACAAGCATTTTATCACAAAATTACTTCCCCAGCACAAAGTCAATGAAAGCTTAATTTTGAGCTATGATCTGAGTTACCCAACCTAGCTTGGAATTTAAGATCTTTCTGACTCGGGCTTTTGAGTAGCTAGCGTCATAGGCTGGTGCTACCACACCCAGCTAGTACTGTTTTTATAAATTCACAAAGTCCCTGAACTCTGAAAAGTAAAGGTAATTTACATGGAGACCAAATGTTCATAATCTCAATCTATGCATCATCCACTGGCATTAGGTAGTATAACCTAGGTGTTTGTTGAGTGTGCATGCTAGGAAAAAGCCTGACTCTTGAGCACTTGTTTTTTTCTGTTTCAGTGTAAAGTTTTGCATAGACACTGCTGTTCTCATTTACAAAAGCATCCTGGGAGAAACTCCGGTGTGTATCATCATCTTCTTTTTCTCTCAGTGAACATCCTGTAGACCTTTAAAAAATGTCACATCTTGGCATGTTTGAATACATATATGATGCAGCAGGCACTATGAAAATCTTAACTTTCAGAGTTCGAGAGTATTTATCTCTGGACCTATTTATCAGGGTTCATTAGTGCAAGGCCAGCATCTATAATCAGGTTGTGGTCATCAGCCAGGGTGAATTTGCCACCTTGCACTCACCTTAAGGGCATTTGGCAATATCCGACTGTTAAAATTCTGGGAATGCATTGGTATTTAGCAGTTGAAGGCCAGGGATGCTTCTGAGTAACCTGCAGTGCACAGGACAGTCCTGAAAATTTCCCTGCCCAAAGAAAGCACCAATTGAAGTGAAACTGACAAGCTTGTAGTTGAACATCACTGGAGCGCTTTTACCCATTCTTTTTTTCCTCTGACTTTGACAGAAACCATTACTGGAGACCTCAGTGTTTGTATTCAGAATCCCTAGTGAAGCTTTTTGATCAAGCACTGGTATTCTAAACATGTCTTTAATGTAATGTAAACCAAGAGAGGTTTTGTTAAGAATATTTTGTATTTTAATTTATTTTTTTTCTTTAATTTCTGAGATAAGATCTTGCTAATTTGCCCAAATTGGCCTCAAACTTGCGATATTTTTGCCTTGGATTACTGAATAGTTGGATAAGAGGTATGAATCACCATGTCCAAATTTAGTGTTTAAAATCTCTTAATATTAGTGTACCTGTTGAGTGCAGAGGGCTAACTGAAGAACCTTAGGAAACTGTATAATCTGAAGGAAGTTGCTTAGGAGATCTTGAGAAACCTGCCTTAGTCCATTTGTACCACTATTCCAACATAACAAATCTGATGCTATAATGTAGCTGCAAAATGTCCCTCAAGTGCATTGTGTACTGGGAGCTTGAGGTCTTAATGTGGCAGGGCTCAGTAGAGAGTGTTCTGGAAGCTGATTGAATCATGAGAGCTCTAACGCCAGTGGATGAATACATTGATAGTGTTATGTTTTAGATCTAAAATAACCCTCACAGTCTCATGTGTTCAGAGGTGGGACTTCTGGAAGGGAATTAGGTCCTAGGGGAGCTGCACTCATTATCTAAGGTGGGGTTCAGAGCTGAGCACGTCACAGTAGATGGGGCATGGTCAGAAGAGGCCAGTCTTTGGGGCATGACCTGGAAGGCTGTATCCTTGTTTGGGCTTCTTTCTTCACTCTCTGTTTCCTGGCAGCCAGGAAGTGAACAGCTTTCCTCCATGATCCCATTTTGCATGTCCTTTGTTCTTGGGATCCCAGCAGTTCTGGACTAAACAGGCCAAAATAAGACTGACTTGTAAGTTGAGGATGTCAAGTATTGTGTCCTAGTGTTGAGAAAGCTTCCTAATTCAGACAGCTGTCTCACTAGTTGACATTTTGGGGGTTGATGGAAAGTGTAGGAAGAGGAGCCCAGCTGAAGAGGTTATATCCCGAGGCATTCACTTTGGGATTGCATCTTACCCTATCCCTCTCCTCTCTCTCTTCCTGTCTTCTCTGCTTCCTGTTTGCTGTCAGATGAGAACTCTGCTGCTCTGCTTACTCTGTACGTGATGTTCAATATCATCTCTACACCAAAACCATGGGGCCATGGGACCATGACTGAAAGCTCTGAAACCTTGAGACAAGAATCACCTTGAGCTGATTTTATCAGACGTACAGTAAGTATAAAATTGATTGCATTTCTATATTCAAATGGAAATGGAATTATAAAATGTACTTTTTATAACAGTCAAAATTATATGCTCATGTGTTTTTGACAGATTATGTGCCAACCTACATGCTAAGAATGGTAAAACACAGGCTTTAAACATCAGAACATCACAAATAAACAGAAAGTGATGTGTTTATGGTTGGGAAAATTCAGTATGGTTTAATGTCATTTCTCTCCAAAACAATCTTCAGATTCAAAGCACTTTCAAAAAATTTCAAGATTTTGAGATATTCTCAGGTTCATTCTAAAATTTTGTGGGTAGAGAAAAGCAAAAAAAAAAAGTATAGAAAATATTCTTCCTTGTTTTAAGATTTACTATAAAGCAAAAATAACGCATTCACCTCAAAATTGAAGAAATGAGTCATATCAGTGGAATAAAATATAGACTCAGGAAATAGATACATATAAGTAAGATGAGTTGATTTTTGGTTCAGATGTAAATGTGGTTCAGTGGAGAAAGGACTATCTCTTCAACAAAGAATGCTGGAACATTTGAATCTTTACAAATGAAAAAAAAACCTTTGATATATATCAAAAATTAACTCAAAATGGATTGTATACCTATGTGTAACATATAGAACTAGAAAGTTTTGAAAAGAAAATATGAGAGAATTTTTGTGATCTTCCCTCATGTAAAAATTTCTTAGATGAGACTACATAAAACCCTACACACTGCATTACAACATGGTTAAACTGAACCTCATAAAAATTAAGTACATAAATCTCTACAATACATTGTTAAGTCAATGAAAAATTATGCTACAGAATAGCTAAGAATATTTGTAAGGACTTCATCTGATACAGGATTTTTATCCAAAATAAGTCCATTTCAAAAATTCAATGAGGAAACAAGCATGTTTTCACAAAAGCACAAAATATGTTCAAATACCTCAAGCAGATATCACCAGAAAAGGGATATACATGGAAAATAGCATATGATGAATGTTCAGTATTACTCACAGAGTGGAATAATAGTAAAAAAACAATATAGAGCAAAACCAGGAAAACAAAACAAAAGAATGTGAAGGAAGTAGAAATACCATCCACAGATTGTAAGGATACAAGTGGCACAATCCTTTACAGAAGTGTTTTTTAGAATGTGGACAAACCCCTACCACAACTTAGCGGTCATATATATATATATATTTTTATCAGTACCAGGGATCGAACTCATGACCGCCTGCTTGTAAGGCAGGTGCTTATGATGCTGAGCTAAATTCCCAGCCCCCAGCAATCATATTTATAATGATTTTATCACTCATATGAACACACAAGAATCCGTAAGTGAACATTATTCAAAAGGATGAAAACAAATAAAAAGAAGGGACTTCTATTTTTAGCTATAATGGAATAATAAGTGTTAGACTTAATTCTCACAAACAATTATTAGAAAGTAGGAAAATCTATAAAATAACTGATTTCAGGCACTGGACAAGGACAATTGTTGTCTTTGAGAACAGGAAAAAAATATAGTGAGCCTTAGTAGAACTCAGAGTTTCTGTATTCGGAGGTGTTATGGTTTATGTCTAGTTATGCCCAAAGCCTCATGCTGACTTAGGGTTTTTTCTTCATTCATCTCTGGATGAATCTAGAGTGTGTGATTGATTCATAGTGTAATCTTAGGTTTAAGGCTACAGGGATTAAGGCTGGGAGATTGCTGGATCAGTCCACTGATTGGACTGGCACCAACCTAATCCTAGTGGACTGGATAAAATATAAGGGACAGAAAGAGATTTGTCTCCCTCTTTTGATCTTGTTGTATTTGCTGTCTTTCACTTCCATAGGTGGTTGCCCCTCTGTTCTGTGCCACTCTATGTTCGAACCAGCTGGTTATGGACTGAAACTTCTGCAAACTGTGACCTGAATAAATCTTTTCTCTTTTAAGTTTGGGAATCAGGTATTTTGTCTCCGTCATGAGTGAAATGTAACTAAGAGACATGGGTTCTTGGAGGAGAATCCAGATAGAGTCTGGTGGATCTTGAATTGAAGAGCTTTATTCCAGAATTCACTTTAAACAAATAGTTTAAAAAAGAGGAGTGTGTAGCAAAATGCTACAGATATCTGTATCATGTATCTTTCAATGTTTTCCAAATATTAAGCTGTGCATAAGTCAATGAAAACTTCACAAAGCTACACAAATAATAGTTGATGTCCATTTCCAATGGAGTAGTACTGATCTTCAGAATTTTCCCACTTCTCCTGTATACACTGTTTCACTAAGTCTTGGTGGGATGACTGGGCATCTTCATGCTAACCAGCTCTTTCTAGCCATTTTCTATCAATTAGACCTTTTATCGCCTAATAACAGTATCATAGAAAACATGTAAAGAAGACATGTGATTGAACATTGATTAACAGACATCCTGGAGAATAATGAAAATGATGTGATGTTGGCAAAGAGATCAACACATGGGTGAATTCAATTGCAGAATGAGAAATGGAACTACACAAATATGGCTATTTGATAGACTAAAATTCAAAAGCTATTAAATGGAAAAAGATTGCCCTTTTGAATAAATGCTGTTGGAACAACGGATTATCCATTTTCAGACATACAAACTTAGATCTAAACACAAAAAATTAACAATTAACACAAACATTATGCTTCATATGTCTATATTGAGAACAAGCCTATACAACTTGTAATAGGAAACATAAGAGGCAGTCTTTTCATCTGGGGTTAAGATATGACATTTTAGAAATGACATCAAAATCATGATCCACAAAGGAAATGTATTTTAAAAAATTGAACTTCATCTAAATTAAATATGTTTGCTTTGCCAAACACGCTTTCAAGGGAAAGAAAACACAAGCTACAGATTGGAAGAAAATATTTGCAAGGCATGTGTCTGACAAGCACAAAGAATTCCCCAAATGGAACAATAAGAAAACACACACACACACACACACACACAGACACCCCACACAAACACTTAAAAAAAGAATCAAAGACACTTTACCATTGAGGATATAACTATGGAAAATAAATGCATAAAATAAATTTGATACTTTTATTAATTTTAAAAAATCCAGATTAAAACCACAATAACAGGCTACTACTGACCTATTAGAATGCCTAAGATAAAAATACAGTGCCAGTATCAAGTGTGGTAAATATGTGGAACAACTGTAGCTTTCTTTTATACTTTGCTGAACAGAATGCAAGTGTACAGCTGGATTAGAAGTTTATAATGACACATGAGGCAACAAAAGCACTAGGTGTTAGTTACTTTGCTCTCATTTCTGGGATAAAGTACTCTATGCCCAAAATTAAGGGAGGAAAAGTTTATTTAGTTCACAGTTGTAGAGGCTTCCACAAACTCAGCTGAGTCCATACTCAGCTGGCTCTAGGGTGGGGCAGAGGGGCAACAGTTCAAGGTGGCAGAAGACAGCAAAAGCAACAAGAACAAAAGAGACAAAAGGGCCAAAGGGAGGAGCAAACCTCTCTCCCTCCCTCACATTGTGTGTTGGCCACCCATTCCAGGGCAGGTGCAGCACTCAGACGGCCAATCCCAGCACTAGACAAGGAGCCAGTCACAAAGTATAGATTCAGCTGCCTTCGAAAGCCTGCCCACCTCAACTGCATGAGGCTTTGTGGGGACATCCAGACACAAACCATAACATACTCTTATGTATTTTCTCAGGAATAAGAAAATTTACATTCAATAAAAAACATGGGTATGCAGGTTGATAGTTGATAACATTTTCTGAGAATGGGCATTGGGACAACTACATCATTAGATGGGAATGTGACTGGGAATGGTTAAGAATTTATTTCAGGAGTGAGGAGAGGTCACAGGAAATGGGAACAAGCATGTGACCAGGCTCCAAGCCAATGGCACATGCTTCATGGTCCCATTGAATTCTCTTACAAAGCACAAATCCAGTGATAAAATTACTGACAATTACTAAGATGGAGCCTGTGAAGCACTAAACTCCAAGTTGAGCACTGTCTTCTGACCATGTGGGTCATGGAGCCAGTCACTGGCTCTGCTATAGAGAAATACTATACCAGCTGCAATGAAAAAGATGATAGATAGGTAAGTTTATAAGTAATTACAGTAAAAAGCATACTACCCTTGGTCACTTTCAAGAGATGCTCCCTCACTTCCATAGACATACATCACATAATGTTGAAAATTCTCTTTTTTTCCTCACTTTCTTCTCAAATATCCATAATGTGATAAAATATGATTATTTAAATTAAAATATTTACCACAGTAAAAAACACTCTGCCATTAGGGTTACAAGTTATTAGTTGAAAGAAAGGAAAGCAAATTTTACTCACACGCCTGAATTTATGTGTCTAGATTTAGATGTACTGTATTTATAAAATCTCATTTCTTATTTCTAAAATGTTAGAATATCTTCTGTGAGAAATACTCAAAAAATTTCTTGAATGCTTTGAAAACCTCTTGCTTTCTATCTGCATTAAGGATTTATTTGATTTTAGTTACACTTGAAAAGTTGTGGTGGAACATAATTTTAATAAAAAGAATACTCTAAATATTAACATACACTTTTACAGGCATTTTCCATCTTTAGTTTACTAAAATCAGCCAAAATTGAATCAAACTGGATAGTTAAGCCAAAATTTACACATATGTATTCAACAAACTTTTAGGATTTATGAACCATGTGGTTGCTCTATTCTGGGACAGATTTCCTAGTTCCTGTCTCTTTTAGAAAGAGAATATAAAAGAGAGAAAGAGAAATATGAAACCATATTTGTTCTTTTTTGCCTGAAGACACAATTATCTATGATTAATATTTGCTAAAACTCTAACATGGATTTTGGAGTGCACACTAAGTTTTGGGGACTCCTTGTTTATCTTCAGAGATTGGTGAAAATTGCTGGAAGTAATGAATGCTACTCTCAAAGTTAGACCTATCACTCACCTTTGACATGGTAGACAATGAGATATTGTTAGATCTTCCAGAAACGTGAGTTAGAATTTCTGAGACAGCATTAAATTGGATTGAAATGTAATTATCTTTGTCAGCAGACACAGCCTACTATATTGGGTAGCAGCTCATCAGAAACAGTTACTGTAAAATGTGCGGTCCCTCAGGGCTCTATTCTTGTCCTTTTATTTTTATATTTATATTCTTCTCCTGGCAGTACCATTAATAGATCTGGATTTGATTATCATATCTATGCCAGAATTATTCAGATTTACTAACCAGTTCTTGTAGAATCAAGTCATATGACTTCTCAACTCCCTTTCTGCTTTATTAAGACTTAGAATTGAATGATGGGGTAGTTCCTCCGGAAGAATGTTCATAATGAAGCGCTCGTATTGACCTATTTATATCACTTTATGGATCTTTTTCACTTTGCACTTTTCTTCAGCTGGATTACGTGACTTCAATTGAAAAATTACATTAAAGGACACTGCTCTACCTTCATTTCCAGTATTTTTATTTTTATCGTAGGAAATTCGCAAAACATTTAAAAATTCATTAATGGAGTTTGTGTAGAATGATCACTTTTAACTGTGAAATTCTGTAATTTTTGAGGCAAAGGCAGAGTTATGTAAATCCAGGGGGACCATCCAATTCTATCACATTATAATAGAGCCACTAATAGAAATGTTCCCACAGCAAATTTTATCATTCTCAAGATTTGAAGTGATTACAAAAGTGTGATCGGTAATATAATGTGTTTTTAAAAATAATCTCACAGTGAAATTGTATGATGGTGCCTCTCAGCTCCCAGGACCTGGTTGTAGCTAAGAATTACCTTCAAGACTCTAATCTCCATTTTTTAAGCTATGCCTCTGCTTCTTGTTTTGTTTTGTTTTGTTTGTATGTATGGCTTGGCTTATGAATCTTATATACCAATCAAGCCTGATTATTAAGAAGACAGAATAGAACCAAGGATATTCTGATTCTGAATTACATGTTAGCTTTGTCTTACGTCCCCGTAAAACAGAGTGTTAAATGAGTGCTTTTCTTTTAGTTTCATTTCAGGTGACTTTTTGCAGCACATGCTAAGTGACAGTAAGTTAGATAAGGACCGAGTGCCCCACCACTCACACCTGAGTGAGGATAGAAGAGGTTTGCATACTGAGATGGAGAAACATTTCTCTGAGGAGAATTTAAGTGATTTAAATGTCTTTGGATTCCCATTCCTTCATGGAGAACAGAAAGACAGGTGTCTCCTGTTCACCTCAGAACAAGTGAGGAGGCCTTCAGGGGACATCTCATAGGGTTTCACTCTGCTTTCTTTGGTATTTGAAGGATTTTGTGACTCCTGAATCATTCGCCCCTCAGAAGGAGAGTCTGGTTGAAGGGAACCTTATCTGTTGACTTCACAAGTTGAAGCAACTGGCATTTGCCTCAGCTTCAGTTTGACAGCTTGAAGGGAGTCAAGTGGCTGCGTCTTGGGGAACAGACATGAATCCACCAAAAGTATCCATGGGTAGCCTTAAAAGAAATCCCACTCAAGGGGATGTAAAGTATACAACATTCTCAGAGCATGGAGACCTGAGAGAGTTGTGAGCGGCCGGTCAGGATGACACAATGGGAGGTACCATTTGAAATCTCAACAGAAGCAACCTAGTGCAGTCTATAATATCAAAGAGAGAGAAATGACAGTGACTCAGGTGTCATCCATATCATAACAGTGCCACATTCAAGGCCACTACCTGCACAGGAGACTAAATTGTTGATTTCTAATTTCCCTTCACTTTTCCTGGTTTCCTTTACTCTGGAAGAGGTTTAAATTGAACAGTAATTTGTAATTAATAAAGTATATTAGATTGGGCTGAATTCATGGGGGCTATTAAGATAACTTAATGGTCTAAAAGGAACTGGAAAAGCTATGGTACCTGTAAAAAAAGGATCCACATACATGTTTGCAGAACTGACACAAAACCAAACTTCCTTCTTTTTTCTCTCCCCTGAAGTCCACTTCACTCAATAAACAAGCTCTATTCCTTGTCCTACTCTGATTTTCTCTGTGGTAAGTCCTTTCCCTTTACTTCAGTCTTTTGCAGTATTTGGACTTCCACCACAGTTATCTGTCCTGATGAATTGCACTGCTTATAAAAATAGCAGCCATTAATGGAAAGATAGTGATGGATCAAAGGAATTAGAGAGTAGTGGGCATGACCCAGTTGGATGCTATACTCCCCGACACGTGACCTTAAGTTAAGGAGGAACAGTGAGTAGGCATTAGCCACCTAAAAGCAGAGAACCTGATTCTGATAAAGGGAGACTGAATAAGTGAAAAACATTTATGATTGCTAAATAGAGAACACAGTAAGATTGAAGATGCTAGAGAACTATGCATAGAATTAATGGTAGATTTAAAGTACTTACATAAATAAGCTTGAGTCTACTCAACATGTATTAATTCTTCTTTTGATAACACAAAGTACCTGCTATCTAACTAGGAATATTGCCTCCAAATACATATTACATGTTCCATTCTCCTTGCATTCTAACTAAAGCTTTTAGATTAAGTTCAGTGCAATATGCTATGAGTAAGTCAGGTGTATCTTTTCTGAAATATCTCAAATGAGGAAGGCTTTCTCCTATTCCTTTCATCTGTGTCCTAATGTATGGAGTATAGTCAGGATGGTACAGCATCTTGAATCATGGAAGCCAGTGTGAAATCTTAGTAATAGCAAAAACACCAGGGGATCTTGGATCCTCTGATAGTAAAAGCTGTAGTTACCTTACAATCCTAAGTCACTCCTCCAGATTGTTACATTATGAAGAAATTGTCTTTAATTCAAGTCACTTGTATACTAAGTTTTGTTATTCACAGCTTAGCCTTACATCTAGTAAAATACCATGCTATAAAACTTAGACTTTTAAGTTATGGGCATGTAGCAGAAGATGCGCCCCCCTTCCACAGCATGCCCCACCAGCCAGTATACTGTGAAAGCCAAATGACTGGCTATTGGAGAATGGATTTGGTATGGACCAGAAGACTAAAAATGGTGTTCAGATGAATGCATACGTAGGTAGAGCAATGAACAATGTAATCTTACAAAGAAAGTAAGAATTGTGGACTTTTACAATGAACAAAAATCTTCCAGAAGTGGAACTTGTGCAAGAGTGTAGGAAGGCAGGACAGCTTTGGAAGAAACTCCAGTGTGTGTTGGAGAAGGAGAGCAAAGAACAAGGCACTGGTGTCACCTGGTGTTGGTGACAGGCAGAAAGATCAGAGTAGAGCAAACTATATCAAACCTCTCAGAGTTGGACAGAGTAAAATGCATTTCCTCAGGCAGTCTACAGTGAATCAATAAATACTTGGAAACACAGGCACATTTGGGGTAGGAATGCATGAAAATTGTCCAGGTGGTGTACAGTTACTGACTCCATCGTTCATTGGGGGTTTTCCATCTCAGAAGAGCGTTCTGGGTAGCACGTTGGAATAATTTCTTTCCAGTGTAACCTACACTTTGTTCATATTTAATATAAATATCAACATAAAACACCCACTCTTGGTTAAAGACTTAGAAAATTCCAATTTATGTAACTATCTGGGTGCTCTGAGGCAGCAAGAATGCCCAGTCTCATTTAATGGCTTGTTTGCTTTCCATGTCTTCCTCCTTATTACAGTTTGTAGATATTCTATGTATGCATACAATGTATATTTTATATAAGCATAGTGCATGATATATGCATATACTTAATATTTTCTGTTTTTTAAAAATCTCTCCAAAGTACGGGGAAATTAAAGAACCTCTCTAAAGTTTATAGTAAAAGCAAACATTAATAGTATTGGCACAGGCAAGGTACAAGAAAATTGCCAAATTGTCAATTTTTTACACTGAAGTCGGGTTTTATCTCCCATATTATCCAGTAAAACCAGTGGCAACTGTAGTGTAATTATCCATCATTAAGCATTAAAACAAGATTTTAAAATGAGCATATTCAGCCATGCAGCTCACATACTGGTGAATACATTTGAAGGAGAGATTAAAGAAAGCTGGAGAGGAGCTGTAGCACCACGTCTGCCTATTTTTGTAGTTTCTCATTTTTTTCTAACCTCCAGTGCATTTGTATAAGTGGGTGTTGCAATAATTCAGAATTAAAATGAAGAGAGCAAGAATTAGAATAGGCATGCAAACGTGGTAGATATGATATATTCTGAATATCATTTCCTTCATGGAAATGCTCAACATGTCTCTCCTACCAGAACTAACAGCTGCTTGGACTGTAAATACAGTTTCTTAACATTTAGCTTCCACTTGGTCCATCTGTATTTGAAACTCTTCTGTGATTTTGACCTTGGGTTCTAGAATTTTCTAGATGGGTTCTCCCTGTCATCTTTCAGGTTAGAGAGGATTGAGACAAAATCCTACAAAAAATAAGAAAAGTTTTGTCTTTTCTATACTCAACGTCTTCTTTTAGTTTCATAGTTTTCAAACCCCCTGGTTTTTACTTTGCCTAGTGATTTTTGAATAATTACTTTCGCAGTTGCTCATAGATATAGTGAGAATTTTGTGAATTCAGATTAATGAAAAGAGGCAGAAAAGTAGGATGGGACTTTCTTACAAAAGTATATATTACCCCCAAATATCCATGAGTTAAATTACAGTTACCCTTTGCTCACTACCATTTGAGTAATTACCATTTTACCAATTCAAGGAGCTATCCTATGAATTATGGTCTTTTGTGGTCTATTATAGCTGTATCTCTTAGTTCGACCATTTCTTCCTGCCTTTTTAAAGATGCTACACTTGAGAGAGAAGAAATAGTTAAATTATGAATAGTTGTGTATTGTGTTTTTTTGGTAATTAGCAAATAAAATGTAAAATGACTCTCATTTATAATGAAAAAAAGGCTGTGTGGGCTCAAATTTGAGCTGTAAGAACTCTTTCAGGACAGGACACCGGGAGTACAATTTCAAGCTAAAAGTCTTGGGAAATTCATTTCCTTTTTCACAAATTGATTTATATCCCAATTAAAAGATGATCTCAGAGAGAACCAAAGCTAGGTTTCTCTTAGAAGAAAACTTTGCAATTCTAAAGCAAAATAAATTGTGTACAACTAGAATCTTCAGAGAACATTTGGAAGCAGAAGAGTCTCTGACCGACATCATTAAGAAAAGTAAGATTCATACCGTGTTGACTTGGTATTCAATTGTGAATTGTTGTTTTGAGTGTTTTATGACTATACTGCAAAGACCTTTCCTTAAAAAAATTATATGTGTGTGTGTATGTGTGTGTTGCCAAAATAAGTATTTTCCTCCTCACTGCCTGAGAAGATCATGCTCAATCATTGGTATTTACATAGCACTTGTTTCCATCGAATTCTAAGAGCAGAGGGATTCTGTTTTAAAGTCATTGGTAAGACAGTTTGTTTTTCCATGAACATACTGAAATTATGCACTGGGCAAATTAGTGAATTTTACCAAATATGTCTCAAGGATAAATATAGTAATTTTCACAGCAAATGTTTTCCATCTCTCAGGAAATCTATGTTTGTCATGAAATGACAAGTTTTTTTGGAGGGTTTGGGGAATAGGGTGGTTGTCTTTGAAAACTGATTTTGAATTTCATTAAATAACAAGGCAAATCTAAAAAATATTTTACATTTAATGGAAGTACTTCAGCATGATCTTTTGGTGGAATGAAAGTGGAAAAATTTCTAACACATGTCATGAAGAAACAGATTTTCCTTCTTCACTCCAGGTTGATCATTATAAACCATAACTTTAAAATTTTAAGTTATGAAAAATATCTCATCCTGGGAAGTTCATATGACTCTATACCAATAAACTAGTCTTGTAATGTTGGAACTGAGAACTAATGTGCTTTTATAAGATGATAACTTTACTGTCTTTCTGTGTAGGAATGCCAAAAAATAATAAAGTCTAAAATATGACTTGACTTGTAGTGTAAATTGGTGTAAAGGATTTCATATTTGTGTCTCCAACGCTGCATTTTTCTTAAGAATGAAATGAATAAGACAGAGGCTGGAAAAGCACCTACAATTTTACGCCTACTAAAAGCACATAAATATGGTAAAATTCAGTGCACAGGCGACCTGCACTCTTCCGGAGTGTCTCCAGGAGCTGTCTCTGAATAGATCCTGATCTTTACTCCAGCTATGACAACCAGAGTGAGACTTAACTTTGAGGAAGCTGACGTGCTAATTTCACTTTCATATCACAGTGATGTGAGCTTAGAAAGACTTGAAAACAATAAGTGAAACAGAATTCTCACATTTACTTTATGAAGCCGTGTTTTTCTCTGGTGGAAATTAGAAAAGCAAAACAGCAACCACAACAAAGACTAAAACAGCACAAAGTCACATTGGAGCATTTTGTAAACTGCAGTCAGATACACGGGGCCAAGATTCTATTTGCTTTCCGTCTCTCTTCTTTCTGTGAATCTCAACATTTGGCTGGAGTGATCTTTATTAGGTGGCTTTGACAATTAAATACAGTGGAAGCAACGCATTTTCTTTCTCTTTTTTTGCCTCTGTCTCCTGTTTACCTTACACTTTGCTCCGGGGCATTTTACATTGTTATCTTTGTGTCAAAGCTAGGTGGATTTCAGTTTAATTTGACATCATTCATGACTTAGCCATTGTATGTTTTAGGTATATTTCCAGTTAAAACATAACCCTGAGTGTAGAAAGTAAAATTACAATGTTGTCAATCAGGCATCGTACTATATGTAATTCTCTTATCATGTCCATGGGTCACTGAGATTTGAGAGACAAGAAAGATGCTATAAATTAATTTGATTTGTCATCAGCTTTTATCCAGTGTCCTGACATTTACATTTTACAGACAAGAAGCTAACACCGGCTAGAGTTAAGAGTACTCATACTAGTGATCATTGTATATAATTAAGACAGTGTGAAGGATTCAATCAGCCTCAGTTTTAATAAGCTATGTTTTTTCTCTCGATCTACTTGAAAACTGATGTTAGTCATATGAATGTAATTGATCACAATTGAAAAAATTCCACAATGTTTGCTTCAATAATTTATAAGTTAATTCATTATTATTTTGCTCACAATTTGCATTCGCACCTGGAGGATGTTTGGGATTCTGTATAACCCAGGTTTATTTTCTGTGTTCTGAAAAATGTAGAATGTTCCCTTTAATAACCTGAAATTTTAATAAGGGCCTAAGAAACAGTTGAAAAGTGAGTGAACTTGTATTTAAATTAGGTCTTTGAGAGCTAGGAGACTGTAACTTGGTGAACTCTAATTAAATCCCCAAAGGCCACTGGCCTGCCTCCCTAGTTCTTGATGGTGAAAGCGAGGTCTTCAAAAAGGGTCCCTTGGCAGTGTAGGAGAGGAGAGGAAAAGAATCCTGCAACCCTGCACTGTGGCACTTTATAAAGCCTGAATTCCAGAAGGACTGCCAGACATGGAGAACAATAGGGACCCAGCTCTGAAAAGTAGGCAAGCAGGAAAGGAAAGGAGGTGAAAAGGAATTTAGAAAGAGCAGTGATTCAAGAACATCACTCATGGAGGAGACTGCACTACGGATGTAAAACAAGAGGAAACAGCAAAGGAGATAGACTTTTGCTCGTAAAGACAGCAAATCTTAGTTGGCACATATTGCAATTAACATTTCCAGTAAGAAATGCTCAAATACAAAACTGCCTTTTTTTTTTTTTTCTTTTTTTTCTTTTTTTTTTAGCTCTGACATTATGGTGGCTTTTTCCCCAGGGCACATACAAATATCCAAGCTTTTCTTTCTTCCTTTTTTTTTTTTCCTCTTTGCAACCAGACTTCAGTACTTATTTGTGGGGGTGAATTTAACTCTGAATGTTGGAGCAAAACAGGTATCAAAAGCACTAAGAGCCAAGAAGAAATAAGTAACAGGTGATCACAATGTGGAACCTGACTGTTTTCAGCAACTGTGTAACAATACAGATATGAACCAAGCAAAGCACTAAGTGAATGCATCTTTATTTATGGGGAAAGAGTTTGCACTTTCTTATTACATGAAAAGTACATTTAAAAGTATATTGTTATTGATATTGTAAAATTCACCAGGGAGTTTCTTTGTAATCATTTTATGCAGTAAATGCCCCAAATTGTCTTTAAAAAGAAATAGAAATAGAAGTGTCAGGCTTACAGAAAGTTTCTCCCAACTCCTGAACATTAAGTTTATGCCAAAATACTCAGTTTGGTGGTCAGTGTGTGCACTGGTCCTCCTCCTATGTCCCAGTCTCCTCTTTTCCCTTTTTGGTATTTGTATTTTTTTTTTTTTTTTACTAGTCCTTGTTTCAAAGAGCACTGTTCATCAAAAGATGAGTATCTGCCAGGGGTGGCAAAATCCCCACCAACGTTCCTCTGCCCACAGCTCCTGTGAAAATCAGCAGGAAGCTAATTGAACCGCGAGGCAGGTGCAGCTTGAGTCTGGTTACTGTGGATCCTGCCTCTGCCACGGGCCTGTGGGCCTGGGTCTTCTTTAACATCTGAGAGGCATGTGACATCCTCACATCCCCCACCCGGACCAAATGTTCTGCAAAGTAGGAAAGATGGAGGCAAACTTGGAATTTATACTTTTATAGTTTGCTCCACTTTTGATTTCAAAAAGGCTTTGAAAGTCGTATGAATGCTATTTAGATCACTTGTGTGTCTAAATGGAAATACTGATTCTTGAAGCTCTGAATATAACCCTCACCCCAAAAGGATATTGAACTACCCAGTGCTAGCTTTGTTCTCAACTATAAGCTCCAAAAAGTTTTATTTACTTTTTGAACTCTTTACTAGGATGAAAGTATCACAGTGCTTTTGTGGTCTGTCACTTAAGTGGCTTCATCTTTTCTTGGGGGAAAATGAAAGTAACAAGCAAAATATAGAGGAGGTTTTAGCTTGTTCTGTGATCAAAAGGGTCATTTATTGATCTGGTGCTTAAAAGGAAAAGAACTGTTTTTTTGGAAAGTCATTGTACTACCTGGAGTTTGAACTCCTCTCCTTTTATTATCTATTAGAGCATGATGGGTCTACATTTTTATTTCTGCAAGAACGAAACTCAAAATTAAAAGGACTCCATCAACACCATGACCCCTGCCAGCTACAGCCAACTTAAAAATTAGAATCCATATTAATTGGAGTTCTGATAATTCCTGATTAGTCTTAAATAGAGAAGATGTCTCCCAAATGAGAGTTTTATACTGTAGTGTTTTTTATTCTTTCCTTTGTTGAAAGATAAGGTGACAAAACAAATTATAAGGCAGAATTTGATTACTTGTACTTTTTTTCTTTTGCAACTGGGAATTGAACTCAAGACTTCACATTTGCCAAGCAGGCACTTATGCCACTGAGCTAAACACCTGACCCAACTTCTACTTTCTTATTTCTCTCTGTGCCTTACAGATCCAGAGAAGTAGTTTGAGTATTGTAAAGACAGGTGATCCAGGGACTGAGAATAGAATGGAAACAGAAATCACAAGTTTAGCTCCACTACAGACTTCTGTGTGAACTTGAACAAGTTAGTAAATTCCCCCAATATTTATTTTCTTCTTGGGAAAATCTAATAAGTACAGTAAGTAATCAGACTTTAGTGGGTATTGGTTAGCTGGGTTCATAGTGCATTTTACAAAAAAGACATTTGGCTCCATCTTAGTACTATAAAATATTTGGCTGCTTATATGTCAAACCTTTGTTAACGGAGAGATAACTATCTATACAAACATTTGTATGTGATATGAATTATTGTGGTAATTTTTTTTACTCCAATATACTATGAAAATATTGAATAAGTGCATGAAAGTTTGCTGATTTGGTTTTGCAAAATTTGTTCTTTAAAGTGCACTAGTTTCTATAAAATATTGATCAGCATACTTTTGGAGAAACAAGTATACTTGTTGAAATAAGTGCAAAATATATTTCTTCTTGGAGACATAATATAAATTGCGAAATTAAAGATTCTGAGATGAAATGCAAAAAGACAGTGATTCTGAAAGCTCATCATAATGTTTTGATCTCATAATAATATTTAAAGTGAAGCCCTTATTGAAAATTCCATGAATATTCCAAATATGCAGTTTGGAAAGGAAGTTTTATGCTGGTAAAAATACACATTTAAATACACTTCACAGCATTCCTGTTTAAACACCAGCGGGTTTATTTGTTAACTGTAATACTAGAGAGAGTGATACTTAGCCCCTTTTTTATATCAGTCCTTATTTGCAAAATGCGTCCTCTGTTTGTTGCATTTATGGTTGTGCAGCAACAACTTGCTATACCTTCCACCTCTGCTCTGCTATTTAGTTGCTTTCTTTTTAGTCTCTCTGCTTTGATATGATTGAATCCAGTGTCGATATTAGTTGTGTTCCACACAGGGAATCATGAATTTCTGGAGATTGCAAAGCAATGTAAAAAACAAAAAATCTATGTAACAACACATCTGGTTGCACACGGCAAGAATCTATTGGTCATCTTTCCCATTGCTGGAACAAAATACCAACACACACGACTTCAAAGAGGACAAACTCATATTGGTTCACAGTTTCAGGGATTTCAGCCCACTGGCTGAGTGGATCCACATCAGAAGCATCATGGAAGCAGAAAGATGTTCAATTTATGCACCCAAGATTCACAGAGCAGGGAAAAAGCCAGAGAAGATGGGGTTATGGGCCAGGCACAGTCCCAAGGTCAGCCCTATGACTTGCCTCCTGCAATGAAGATCCACCTTCTAATAGCACATTCAGCTCTGAGCTCCTCAATGGATTAATATAATAATGGATTATACATATATATATATTATATATATATTATATATATAATAATGGATTAATATAAGTTGGTGCCCTCACCAGTCAGGCCTTCTGCATTGTAGTCAGTTTGTCATGTTTAAACATGTAGCTGTTCTCATGCCCTGAGATGCAGCATTCCATTCCAATTAAGAAAAAGAAGGAAAAGATAAAAGCTATAGGCTCTGGTGGCCTACCAAGAGAAAGAGACACACAGGGAAAATGTTCAATTGTTTCTCATTGACAAGAGTGTAGCCTTGGAAAGGAAGACTCGGGAATCTAGAAAAGATAATACTTTTGTTTGATGCAGTGAATTAGAGAGCTGGTGCTTTGAAAATTATTTTTGGAGTGTAGGCTAACTATAGGGTCAAAAAACCTCACGTCAGATGGAGTCACCTCAAAATTTCTGCCAAATCTTCAGTCATAAGAAGCTTACTAAAGTTTCCTTATAAATGGTATTATTAATGGGCAGTACATCTACTGGTTAAGAATTGGAGCTGTACCACATTGAGACTTTAGTCTACCTATGTTGGTGTTTATCTTTGTTGCCTTGGGCAAGTTATTTTTCCACTCAGTCTCAATTATTTTTCATTTCAAATATGAAAATGTTAATAATGCATTTCCTTTAGGGTTTTTGGGAAAATGGCATCTGATAATTTATTCAGTAGATTTGGTGCAAAATTGGTCCTCATATTTAACTACTTCATTCTCTTCCTCCTTTTTTGAAGATGATTTCCAAATTCTGAGTAGCTTTACTTGTCAGGTGGGTGCATGCTTCGGCCATCCTGCTGCGGTAGAGATTTGTGTGTTTTATCTCACCACCTAATCCAGATAGAACAGAATGGGCCAAACATTTCCAGCCCAATTCCACTTTCAGAAATGCAAACTATTGTGAATATATTTTGCCTTGCCTGGGGAAAAGGCTCAGGTGACATATGAGGATGTTGAAATAACACCACACCCACCACTTTCCAGAGCAGCTAATTTAAAATCACTTGCAATCTGGGAGAATCTGTCTCCGTATCTTCTTGTAAGAACCTGCAGCTAACTGTTAACTGAAAGGTTTTTTGGGAATAGATTTTTACCCAAGACTTGTGACAGTGGTAAGTTAGAATGAGGCTGCAGAGATCTAATTAAAAAGGTGATTTCCTAGCATATGGAGCTCCGACGTGAAATCCAAAGAATGTGCTGTGCTGGGGGAGTTGCTGACCCTGTAAATTCACGTGACATTAGGCTTAAATCTTAACTGCTAAACACCTTTCAAATGTTTAACTATCCCCAAGTAGATGTACTTCCTGTGAAGCTCTTATTTGTTGACTTTTATCCCAGTTGGACCAATGCTGGGGACTGCATCACTGAGACCTGTGCATTAAGCGGTACATATGTTGAATAAACAGCCAGACAGCTACCAACTGTCAAGTTGCTTTAACAGAGTATTAAAAGAAAGCACATATGTCACATCAAAAAGCAAGAGAAAAACAAAAATTTATTATAGAATTAGGAAATGGCTCAGGTAAAGCAAAGCCACATGTTTATGTACATGTTTATTTTAGAAAATAACATTAGAATTTCTTTTTCAGGAGAGAAATGATAATCTAAAAATGACTTCAAATATAGCATTAGGCAGGATATCTCCTTTGGTGGCTCAGAATTCATTAGTGAATTAATAGAAAGAATTGAGGCTAAGCCTTGTTAATGTAAGCAAAGGCTGACAATGTGTTCGGGAGGAAACACAGGTTTGATTTCTCACAAGCAGCATATGGAAATAAAGGGACAGGTTGTTCTTTACAGGTAGGGATGAAACAACAGAACACACCAGGTTTCCTGGCAAAGAGACTGGAAGTATTTATAGATAATTTTCCATCCTGTTGCCACCAGCACTGCTTGCTGTTATACCACACGATGGAACAACATTGACAGCAGCCCAGGAGGCCACCTGCTAAACAGATAGATTCCTGGTCAGCAGGAATGGATTCACACTGGAGCCATAGTAGATACCTTCAGGAGTCTCTTAGCTCACTTTGATAAGGAATTAACTCTGACGCTTGCATTCTTTGTAGTCATGTCAACTCAAGTGTTTTGGAACCAGGTACCAAGTTATAAGTTGTGAAAAGTGCATTGAGAACAATGCACATTCTCGAAAAAGGGGAAGAATGGAGAGATTGTGGAAGACTGTGCAGGTGTGATACCTGAAAGGAGGAAGGAAAAGAGAACTGGATAGAATTCCTGACACCCAACACAGTTTTAGCCAATCCAATGAGGAGAACAGAACAAAGCACAGAGGTTTCAGTCCATGATTAGTTGGCTCCAAGACAGAGCAATCATGGTGGAAATGACGTAGCAGAGCTAGGCTACTTAGTTCCTGGTGATCAGAAAGCAGAGCAGGGAGAGTGCCAGAGTGGAAGGGGCAAGGGCAGACATAGACCCAAAGCCATGCCTTCAGGACCTAGACACTCAGAGGTGTGCTCAGTTGGGGTGGATCCCAAAGACAATTAAATTGAAACTCCACCGGAACTGCCACACACTGAATCCAGAATGCTGCGATTGGAGGTTGTTAGGTGATCGAGGGTCTCTTCCAGTTATCCCTGAAAGGACTGTATGAGCTAGCTACACAATAGCCACAGCAGGCTTTCCGAAGACAGCAATGGAGTAGACTTATAAGAAGGAATGGCTTTCACATAGCCATTTCTATAAAGAGCAAATGTAACAGTGCTAATTTTTTATAACTATATTCCCTCAAAACACCAAATTGTGAAACATACTGTTAGGCCCTCCTCATTTTCTAGCTTTTCTGCATGGTTTGGAAGAAAAATATACTAGATGATCAGGGAATACTTTTCCTAGGGTGGAAGGACATTATCAAATTCTAAGATCACAAATGTCTGCCCTTTGCTGGGCTAGAATGAAGAGTCGGAGATACCTAAATTCAAATCCTAGCTTTGCCACACATACTAACTTTAAGGTCTTTAGTAGCTTACTTCATTTCTTTGTGTTTCATTTTCATATGACATGAAAACGAAATCAGTATGAGGAATGTTCATTTGAAGAGAGGTTTGTGGGAAGATTCCTTCATTCCAGTAACGCTATTCATAAGGTCCTTGCTATACTTTGTGATGAAATTACATACTCCAATTATGACATTTTCCCTACAGTTATACCAAAGACTTCAGAAGAATCCTAATTCAGAGTCACTGAAAATTAATATGAAATTATTTGCTGAGCGCTCTCTTAGGTAATCTAGGATAATCTCTCCATATCAAGATCCTTAAATATTCACATCTGCAAAGCCTCATTCTCTAGAGAAAGCAAGACTATTTATATGTTCTAGGGATTTGAGACAGACACCTTTAAAGGGCAAAGAAACTGGGAATCTTCTAGAAATGGAAAATATAAGGAAAAGGAGTCTTCCCTATAACATCTAAGAGGCAGCCAGCAACAGACTCTAACACTCCACCAAACCTACCAGAGTTGCACTATGCCACATTCTCCTGAGAACTGTGATCTTCATTTGTGTTCTCCATTACTCTGAGTCCGCTGCTCTGAGCAGCAAGCAGATGTCCCCTTCTATATTCTAGTTTCCAAATGCTCTATCATGGGCCTTTTGTTTCCTAACTCTATGCTTTTGCTCATGCTCTTTCTAGATTTGAAAATTACCTGAATGAATACTTACCTCTACCTCAAAGTGTTTTAGGTTAGCAATATCCCCCCCCCATACCCATCGAGGGTTAAAGTCCTTAAGAACAGGGAAAAGTCTGTTGTATATCTTTCCTGTCTCATCTGGTGAACTTAGCTATTGCCAAGTCAGTGCTAAATTAATTATTTATTGTGCAATAGTCAACATAAGAATGAGTATAACTTTTAAGCTATTAAAATATTCACTGTAGTTTATACATCACATTAGATAAAATTTTTATTTATTACTTTTTAAATTAACAAAATTATATATATTTATCATGTGCAACATGCTTTGAAATATACGTATATATATGAACATGAGCTAGAGTTGATTAACCAATGTATTAATTCACATATTTATCATCTTTGTGGTGAAAACATTTAAAACATTCTTAGTAACTTTTCAAGGGTACAGTGCATTGCTATTAACTATAGTCACCATCCTGTGTGATAGATCTCTTGATCTTATTCTCTTATCTGACAGAAACTTTGTGACCCTTGACCACCATCTCTCTACTCCTCCCAGGCCAACCCTGACCGCTGTTGGTAGCATTTTACCTCTGCTTCTGAGTTCAGCTTATTAAGACTACACACCTGAATGAGGTCATGCAGTGTTTGTCTCTCTGGGTTTTATTTTTTGGTGGGGAGAATGGTAAATGTTTTTGAAATTGTACGAGTTCGTTGCAGTATTTAATGATGACATTCATGGTGGGGAATTGGTATGTATGCGTAACACATCTTAATACTTTTCACCTTCCCCTTACCTTTTGGTCCTCTTTCCATTTGTAAAAGAGCTTTTTCCTTATTTCTTGTTATCTTTCTTGTCTTTTTATGCAGGGGAAATTTCACTTAACAGAATGATCTCTAGTTCCCTCCATCTTGTTGCAATGACAGGATTTCATTCTTTTTCAAGGCTGAATCATATTTCGTAACGTGCTGTGCCATACTGTTATTCACTCATTTATGAAGGACACTTAGATTTATTCTACATCTTGACTCTTGTGGGTAATGTGGGGCACATTTTTAATTGAATTCACTTTAGTGGGTTTGATGAGAAGTTTCCTCAGAGACAGATACACCACAGCAGAGTGAGTGAAGACCTGGCGGGACACAGTGGGCTTTCTAGGAGCCAGCAGGAGCTTTGGGAGAGTGGGACCTCAGGGAAGTAGGTGAGGACACCAGATGGGAAGATGAAAACAGAGAGAGAGGGTAAGCACAAGGGTCAGTTTTACCCGGCACACAATTTTTACGTTGAATTACCATGTGTAACATATTCCTACATTCATGGAGCTTCCGATCTAAGAACTGATTTAGTTGATATGATGGAAGCCGGGACAAAATGTATATTTCATCATGAAGCAGATGGATTTCAGAAAATTTGTATAAAAAAGTGGCAGAATTTGGCACATATCTAACGTTTGAATGTAGAGTGGGACTATTACATTGTGGAATTTCCCATCTCTTTTTGCATTGGAAATTAAAGTGAATTTGGAGTCACGCCTCTTTCACTCTCCTCTGTCTCTTCCCATACAAACACACACATGTATGTAAATGCACACGTATCTGTGTCTGCCTACATGCTTACCTACTTATTACTTTCTGCTAGTTCCATTGTTAACATGTGATAAACAATTTAAAATTTTCTACTTACGGTATAAAAGTAAAATCAAATATATAACCATAAGCCTATATTTTCAGGTAGGTTTTGAAAGATTAAATGTGTTCAATTATTGTACACTTATTTGTCCATCAAATATCCACACTCAGGCCCAAAGCAATGCAGCCAAATGGCCATGGACTAGGAGGTCTAAAATCATGAGCCAAAGCCATCCTTTTAAAAAATAAGCTCATTGTCTACAATGGGAGAAAGCTGATTAATCCAACGTGTAAGCTAAGTTCTATAAATCTGATACACAAATGAGTGGAAGTTCATGTGCATTGGAACAGAAAAGTTCATAGTATCAGAGACAGAGGGAATATTTTAGTTTCTGTTGCCTGTGTTCTTAGAACGTATCATTTATCAATGCAATAACTTACAAGAGGTGTGTGCTTTTCTATTATTAGTGCTTCCAACTGGGAATTAATTTCTTATTTCTTTTAATCCAAATCTCTAAATATTCTGGAAAAGAGGTTTAAACCTGAATAAATCATTGATTGCTTAAGCATACTTTAGTCTACACTGAGACCAGACTGTGATACGTTTTCTGGACATACCTATTAAGACAAATGCTTGCTGAAACCAAAAACTTTTGTTGCTTCCTTGAAAACTTCCAATCCAAGAAAGATGGGTCGATTATCTGGAGTAAATTAAGAAGTCCATGATATTCAGAAATAAGCTAGTGGAATATGAAATTGTTATACTACACACAAACCAGCTTTGGAAAGAATTGTTGCTTGTGCAGGCTCATTTTAATTTATACCGAACGTTTGTTGTGAATGATTAATCTTTTTGTTGATGTCTAGCACAGTGCTTCCTACAAATTGGAGATTTCAATAAATATTAGTTGAAAAGAAATAAATGTTGGATAATGTTGTTGCATGCTAAATATGGAGTTACATATTCTCATGGAATAACTTTGACCTGAGTGATTTATCAGGATAGCTTCATAAAAGGAGAAGTTTCCAGGGTTGTGTGATATTAGAAAAGTCGGTCACAGGGAGCTGCTCAAAGGAAGTGGCTTCAGGTGATATTTCCAATATATCTGTGCTTAGTACTCCTGAGTCACGTATTTCTTTGCTCAATTCTTTTATAATTCTAGAAGTATAAAAGTTTAAGACTTTCTTTCAAAAGTATATGGAATTATGAAGTTGTCTTCTTTAAGCCCTTCATACAATGAAAGAAAACCTCTAGAAAACACCATGTGTTTCTCATGGTGGAATTGTGATGTAAAGGTGGCACATCAGAGGCTCTGAACTTCACAACTTTTCCCATTATGCCTCTATTTCTCCAAGTGAAAACGATTGTGGCACAGAACCATGTAAATGAATTGTTATTGTAAGGAGGAGTCTGCTGCCATAAATGGTCCTGAGTCAGCTGAGATTGGTGGGTGAATTTTTGGTCTAAAAAGAAAAACATCTATGGTCTAGTGAGTGTGTGATGGTGGTGAGTTGATTTGTAAATATAAAGGAAATTTAAGCTATGTGGATGTCTGATTCCTTTCCTATGGCTTCTTAAACTGCAGGGATTTATCGGGTTTGTCTATGGTTGAGAAAAGGGCTGATCTACTGCAATGAATAATATATCTGAAGAGTCAAGCTACAGTGACAATAGTTGAAACATTTGAATTCAGGCCACTCTTCTCTTGATTTACAGACAGGAAGTTGATGAGTGTGAAATACACAGAAACACACAGAGGCACACACATACCTCAAGTCAGTCATGTTGAATTCAGTACTGACCATGCTTACGCCTTCCTCATCAGTATGTTAGGGCTTGGACCTACAGTTTTTAATTGCTTAAATTTGATTTACTGGTGAAAATTTTTTTTGCAAAAGTAGGTAAGGAAAATCGAGCTAGGGGAATTGACCCCTGGTATTTGCATTCTCATCATTTGAATTTAAAATTAAAACTTATATCAGAATAACAAGTATGCAGCCAAGAATGAAGACACCACCACCTGACAAAGCTCTAACACTCTCTCAGTGCCTCTACAGGTCTTGTGGTATGTAGGATTAAGGAGGCATTCTCAACATAGTAAAATTCCCCCAAAGAGTATTCTTTTTCTTTTTCTTTCTTTCTTTCTTTCTTTCTTTCTTTCTTTCTTTCTTTCTTTCTTTCTTTTTCTTTCTTTTTTTTTTCTGTGACAGTTCTACTTTTATTGTTATTGTTTCTACCAAACAGTGGGATTTGCACACGCTGAATCTCTGCCTTAGTTATGCGACACATCCGTATGCTTACCTTTCCGGGCTCATTCTGTAAGTCTGGTAAAGCCAGACTTACAGTTCTCTGGCAGTTTGAGAATACACATTGCTGCAGTATAATGTTTCTGAGAACAGAGAGACCTTTTCCAGCTAGTAAGATTCTTTAAAATCTTTGGGGACATTTCACTTGCTATATTGATACATCGTATGTGCTTTGCCAAAATCAGGCAGGGATATTTCCATTTCTCTCCTCTCTTTTTCAGCAACCCTCTGGGCTTGCTTTTTCCCCAAACTATAAACGCTGAACACGATGTCTGTCTGTGAGGTGGGAATGGCTTAGCCACCAGGGACAGAAAACCTCCTCCATTCATTTTCAAAACGGGATCACAAAAACGATGCTACTCCTGCTTGTTCTACACAAGGACTAGGTTTCCTAGTTCGTAGGTAGTTTTGCAGGCCATTTCTCCACATATTCAACTGTGAGATATTGTTACTTTTCACAATTCAGAGGAATATGAAAATTGTGCCTACACATAATGCAGTATTCTTAAGAACGTGTCACTCAAAAGTGTGTCTCTCAGGAGAGGTCTATCTCCAAGAAACTTCATCTGGAAGGAAATATCCCTTGGAGATGAAGGCAATTCTTTTATAATAATAAAGAGGAGGGCTAAAATGTGATTTACAGAGCCCTACAACTCACTGTACTTTATTTTAACTTTTAGACAAAAATGTATAGATTTACATTGAATTTAAATGCATGCAAAGGAGGAAAAGAGAGAACTCAAAATACTAGATGACTTCTAATTATAAAAAGTTCTCTAAGAAATGACAGGTTAGTTAATACACAGATTTCAAAGGAAATTATTGTCTTTTACTGTTGAATATTAAACCAGTAATTTCTGTACAAAGATATCTAATTTTTACACATATTAAGTCAGGGAACTAAAAATACCTTGTGTGGATATTTTTATAATAATATTTTCTGTTATAAAAAGGCATTGCCAGACGCCACCATCTGTCGTGTAGACTGACAGTGTACGAATCTGATGTCTTTCTGTGACTTCCGATCTTATATAATTGGAGGTTTCAGCACAGAAATGATGTTTCATTTCCACCTAAGGACAACTAAGTTTGAGTTTGCCTGAAATATTTTAATCATTTCCCTGCTATGTGCTGATAAGACCCACACTCTGTATAGTTAAAAGCTATAAATGTGTCTATTGAAAGGGTGTTAAAAATTATCCTCTGAGCTTCGGGCTATCATCCAGAATTATTACCATAATACCTTCTGAAATAAGACAGAAAACATAATGCATTATAATTGATAAATATTTCATTTGTACTTTATTTGGGGAAAGTGAAATGCTCAGAATGTCTTGGCTATATTAACACGGGGAAGGATTTATTTTTTTCTTTTTCTTTGAATGAGGTAGCTGTCTATGTGAACTTTACAATATTTTCTACTATCGTTTAAAAAGAATCAAGGGCATTAAAAATACACTGTTGACTCAGATGCTTGTCTGTGGTGTGCCGCATGTGTGTCCAGGTAAACATACCAGCCCCTGTCAATGAGACGGAATTACTGAATTATTTTTTAATTATTTACTTTAAAAATGGCACTTTGTGTAATCAAAGAGAAATCTCAGTTAAAGCCCCTAATTGGAGATAATGTCTTGTAACAGCATTGTCAGAGGGTAATGACCTCCTGCTGGGAAGTCCTGGAAACCTTGACAGAAAGCCAACACATTTGTTCTCAAAGCAGGAGACGAAGGTCCTCTGACATGATTCTATTAAAATGGCTTTATTTTTGGTTCCATGTGTGATAGAAACCTCATCACAGTAGTTCATATTTTGTATGAGCTTCCAGTTTTCTGCCTCAAATACCTTTGTTTTTACTGTACTAAATATACCCGTTAGCGCCTCTGCTGCCCCGAGTGCTTAATCTCACAATGACACAGAATTAGCCCAGTTAATTCCAGAGACTGCCAAAAGGATGGAAATGAGTTAGTATTCATCAAGGTATGCTGCCCACTGCAGTATACTAATCAATGCTCCCTAATTTATTGTAGCTGAGAAAAGAAGCTGAGTAATTTATAAAGAAACAGCAGAAATGCTTCCCTATGCCTGCCCTTGCCCCAATCCTTATTTGACTAATGTCTGAAATTTCATTTGGCTAATGCATAAAATTTCAGTTAAAGAAAAGTTCTTTTGGGCCAATGGAGACTTTTATGTGTACAGATGAAGAATCTGAGAACCGGTTTCTTTGTTGCATCAGAGCTTCTGAGAAGCTGTTACCATGAGGGGTGAGGAAGAGATCTTGGGGTATTAATGGATTATGTGAGGAGCAGAGGTGCTCAGAACCAACTCTACATGAATGGAGTGCATTGTGCAGGGACCACTGGGCTACTGTGGGATGGACAATTGCAATGATTCTTTTCATGGCTACAGGGACAAACTTTCACCATATTTTGATAGTATTGGCATTAGTACTCTTTCTTTTGTCTGTGATTTTTCACTCAGTTTTTTAGGATAGAGCCTTGGCATCAATATATATATATATATATATATATATATATATATGTTTTTTAAGTTCCACAAGAGGTTGTAACTTGTGGCTATTTTAAAGTCATATAGCTAATTGATGATTGAGTTAGAATTAGAACTCAGGCAAGATAATTCCAGAGACTGAACCCTTAGTAGTTTTGCCATGCTGTTCCTGCATACCTAAGGAGCTATATGATACATGTCTCCTAATCCTGTGGGTTAAATCTATCACTGACTATGACAATGGTTCCATTTATCCAGTGCCTAATGTGGGACTATATATGATGCTCATTGCTATTGGCCTATTCCTATATGTTTTGGTGATGAGACAAGTGGTGAAAATAGGGTTTAAATTTAGGCCTTGCGGTTTTGGGTTTCTGTCAATAAAGGGAGATACTTGGGTTTCTGACAACATTTCAGTTTCTGCTTCTACATCCTGTGGAAATTTAGCTATACTTCCAACAACGTCCTTGTATACTTAGTTTGTCCTTACAAATTTAATTTGATATGATTTCTGCAATAACAAGAAAGATCTTGGCTTAAACAGTGTTGATTTAGGTTTGTGCAGAGGAGGTCCTTGGACTTGGGGTGGTCAGTGAAGTCAAAGGACTTTACCCCAAATCACTGACCTGTGAGCCACCGAAGCAGGCAGCGGAGGATGTCACCTGTGGATTGAGGGTCTTTCCTTTCTGCTACAATAATCAGCCTCTCATTTCCAGCCATGCACAGTTTCCTAGATCATTTGCCAGAGGAGGTGTGGGAAGATTGTAATACAGATGCTAAATCCTTAAAAATCATTTCCACACAGCATTTCTGAGAAGCAGCCCAATTAGTTTTACGATCAGATAGAGAGGAAGGATCTGCTACCCGCCTATCAAAAACCACTTGTAGCCTGCCAGGAGCCATTGCCAGGACCTCACAGGGTTGTTGTGAGAGATAAATGAGATAGGAGGTGCAGGGCTCAGCAGCTGACAGCTGAGACTGCTGTCCTCGGAGCAGGGAAGCAGGGTGGAGCGCGGTCTCCACACTAGTGACTGCGATGACACCTACAACATGGTTTGAGACCTAAGAAATATTTATTTCCTATGTAAAGGAAGGTGAACATTTTTAGAACTCAGTGTCAGTTATTTTTATATTCTTTTTTCTTTTAATGAGATTTATCAAGTTATAGAAACAGGGTCTATACACACCCAGTGCGCATCGCTGGCCAAGCAAAGTGCAGGTAGGGCTTGGAGCTGAACCATCTCATCACTCAGCACCCAGAAGCTGCAGACCCTCCTGGAGGGGTGGGCTATGTGCAGGATGCTCGGCCCAGAGAGAGGTTTGCTCTTCTACCTGTTGTTCTTTGTCTTATCTGTATAAATTGGTGCTTTTTCTCTCTATGTCCTGCTGCTCCTACTTCTGTCTTTCCTCTTTCTCCAGAAGACAATTTCCCAGGGTCCTTAGGAAAAACAACAAAAACAAAAAACAAAACAAAACAAAACAACCAAAAAGAAGTTTGGGTACACTTTAGATTCCACACTATGTAGGTAAATTTAATATATATCACTGGAATTTGTATTTAACTGAGATAGCCTTCAGCACAATTCTGGTTTAACTAATAGTGATGCCTTCTAAATTCTAAAGGTTAGACCTCATTACACTCCCTAATTGAGATTATATCTGTACTTGATAGATACACTGAAGTCAAGTATATGCGACAAAATACAATACTCACAAAATAGTTATTGATTTTAGTTAAATATCATACGTCATTTCCCTATATTGTTTATGCTTTGACCTTTACTGTTTGTCATCTATTTGTCTTACTCAAGCTATTTCTGATCTTGAAGGGTGGGTATGTCAGTTCTAACACCGTTTCATATGTAACCTGCTTATGAAAATATAGATCATTTTTCAACACAGATATAGACAACCACCCAAGAAAAAATTTCAACAATAGGACAAATGTAGTAAATGTATGAATCCAAGTACTGTTGAGACCTTAGTGTATTTTACACTAGCATTTTTATTACTATTAACTTTTTAAACTTTTAACAATCAGATCTGTATAATCTTGCTGAAGAAAAACTCATTTTGTTAATGATGTTTATGCTTCAAAATTCTCACCATTGCTTTTCTCTAAAAACAGCCAGATATATTTTAAGTGGATCAGTAGTAAAGTAGTAAATACTTTCACTGTATTAGAAGTTGGGTTGCTTCTAATTTGAAGTAGTTTGATGTTATGACTTTATACATCTAACCTTTACTTTAGTTTGGTTGATTTCTTTAGGCTGGATTCCCAGAAGTAGGAATGCTTTTGACAAGATACTTGATAAATTTCTTGCTGCACAAACTTTACCTTTTTATTTTATGAACAAATAAAAATTTCATAACAAACTAATGAGAGAATAACAAAAGTTATTACCTTCAAAGTAGTTACTCAGAGTACAAAACATAGACAAGAAAAGATTCTCTCTTACAAAGAAGAAACAAAGAGATAATAGCACAAACTTGTATTTTTAGTGAACTAAGAGAAACTAGTAAAATAAATGAAACAAATTAACATATAAAGAACTCACCATCAAAAAATAGAGAATAAAAATTTGTATGTACAATATGATCCCAACTTTTCAAAAGTACAGTATGAATTACACGTGTCTAAGGAAAACATTAATGAAAATGCACAAAAATATTTTTAAATGTTATACTAACTTATGCTGCCATTGAGAATGAATGGAACTGTGGATTCATTGTATTTTTTTGCTGTTGTTGTTCCTGAGGGGTTGAACTCATGACCTTGTGCCTGCCAGCACAGGTGCTTACCCTGCTAAGCTACCTACTCCCAGGTATTCACTGTACTTTCAATAGCATTTTGAGTGCAATAAATAATAAACTTCTTTGGTTTTGTAATTATCCATGTCAAATGGTACTTATTTTAATTTATATTTTATGAACTCTTTAGAAAGTTTAAACAGTTTTAAATCGGACTTCTGGGAGAACATGGCAGATAGATAGCAGCAGCTACAGAGGCTCTCTGAGATACCCTGCTTAGAATCCAGGAATGGTACGGTATGATGAGTCTTAAGCAAGGGGAGATATACCCTGTCGACCCAGGAATGAACTAAGCTAAGAGAAGCCAAATGGAAATCCAATCCTGGTGCTATAACACGAACAGATAAAATCCCAACACGGAAGCTGGAACCCGTGCCACTGGAAGCTGTGATTTGAATTTCCTGCTGACGCTACTGCGTCAAAATCTGCAGGGCAGAGAGAGAGACATGCAAAGGCTCTGGAAGTTGGAATCGGCAAACTGAGTTGAGAGTGGGACTGGCAGGGAGCTCTGTATCGACCTGTGGTGAGTGAGTGGAACCGGGACCCTTCCATAGAGTAGGAGGCTCCAGCAAAGGACATACTGGGACTGGGCAGACTTGCTGGAACAGGACACTGCAGCGACTTTAGTCGCATATTCCTCTAAAGTGGGATTGGTGGGGAGTGCCTGGCTTGGGTGACGCCACTGACTAAGACCAGTAGGCTAGCCCAAACCATGTCCCAGTGCCTGTGCACCCTAGTGGTGAAGCCTTTGGTAGGTTGACCTGGAGGGGTGGGCCCAGCAGAGGCTGCCCAGTCTGTGTCTCCCTAGTACACTTCAGTGGACAGGAACACCTAGCTGGCATAATTCAAACAAACTGTAACCGACCAAGAAAGAAACTAGGCCTCCTATATATGCTTGTATGGAAGGAACAAAAAGTATGAGAAGAGGGAGCAACAAGAAAGGGTCCTCAGTCCCCAATCCTTAGAACACTGATCCAGGGAAGGTGAATGCAAAGGAGAATGAAAAAAGAAAACATGCAATATCAGACACGAACCAATAGACATAAAGCAATATCTCTGGGACCTCACAGACGAGTTCAAAAGTGAAGTATTTAACCAAGTAAAGCAAGATATAAGTAGAATAGTTAGAGAAATGCTAAGCACTGCCCAAGAGAAAACAGATGGTGGAATGGAAGAACAGAAAAAAGGGGAGAATTGTTTGATGGAGAAAATAGAAAAAACATAGAATACATGAAGCAGGTTCAAAGAGATTACCAGGAAACTAAAAACTCTATTGAAAGCTGGCATAAAAGCTTGAAAGAAACTAAGGATAGATTATCTGAACAGGAGAGCAGATTTGTAATGTGGGACCACGAAATGAAAAACTTCTTAAAAATAACAAGAAAACAAACAGCAATAATACAAAGGCTAGAAGATGATAAGAGGATCTATAACTTAAGAATTAAGAACGTAAAAGAAGAAGTAGAGACACAAACAAATGGACTACAAAAGCTACTCACAGAAATAATCCAAGAGAATTTCCCTAATTAACAAAAGGTAAAGATACACAGATGAATGAGGCATACAGGGCCCCAGCCACCTACAACCCAAACAGAGCTACACCCAGGCATGTAATAATCAAAATTCCAGAAATCCAACATAAGAACAGAATATTAAAAGCTGTCAGAGACAAGAAACAGATCACTTACAAGGGAATACCCATCAGAATTACAGCAGACTTCTAGGCACAAACCATCAAATCACGAAGAGCATGGGGGAAAATAATTCAAGCTTTGAAAGTTAACAACCTCCAGCCAAGATTGATATATCCTGCACAACTGTGCCTAGAAATTGATGGAAAAACAAGGTGCTTCCAGGATAAAGAGGAGCTAGGGGAATTTGCAACCACCAATTCAACTCTACAGAGATTACTTCAGAATATTCTAAAAAAGGAAAATATCAAGATTCCAGAAATAGTGGCAGAGAGGCCACAATGAATGGAGCAGAAAGCGATATGAAGAAGACAAACTGACAACAAATGACAGAAAAAGAGCTCAACAGAAATGAGGCAGAGAAGATTGGGTGGTAGAAACAGCTATTTTGGAGAAAACAAGATATCATAATAGTTAGTGCTGATTTAGTATCATCTTGTTTTCAAGTCCCATCAAGCTTTTATTCTTCTGTCTCCATCGATCTTAACAGGTTGTATCTTACTGGATTTTATTATATGTGATAATATAAACAAAAACTTTTATAGACAAGGAGATTATACAGAAACCATTGTTCATTTTCTGATAGTTGGTTCTAAATACCCTGTAATACTGTCATCCTCTAGAATGGTTTTACATTGTCTTGATATGTTTGGTGCTACAGGATACAAAGTTATAATCAAAGATTTTAAGGAAAGAGACACTATGGTGACTACTTTTATGTCAGGATATCTTGTGGTGAAACACTATTTTGCTTAAATGGTTATGCTTTGACCTGCGCTGTTTTGTTCTTATGCCCTCTTTTATCTCAATCTCCTTTTTAAAAATTATTTACTTTTTTATTTTTATCTTTTTAATTAAGGGAAAAATAAATAAAAATAGCAGAATACATTATAATAACCCACTTTGATTTCCTATTAACTTGATTTGAAACCCTGTATTTCCCTCACCATCTTGTTTTGACTGATTTTCCTCTATTCTACTTTGCTTGATAGTACCAAGTTCGAAAGTATAGGCAACAACTGTGAAGACAATAAGATTCATAATGATGCCCATTCTGGTTGACTATTATCTTCTTTTAAAGTCTTGTAATGTCTCCAATGTTTTGTGTTATTCTTTACTATTTTGTTCAATTTTATTATAACTAATGATATAGGCAATTCTTTTTAAGATAGCAAGAGGCAGTATAGTTGTTGATCACCTAGTATTTTGTTTTTACATTATCTATTATGTCCATCCTTTTGATTTGACTGACTCTGTTCTGTTATGTCACATTTGGTTTTACTCTCTTCAAAAAAAAAGTAATAAGAACTGTGGATGTAATAAAACTCAAAATGTGTAATTGTGATTGTACAAAAGAAAGGAAAAGAAAGTGCTCTAAAGGATATAGCTGCATATATATTTAAGTGTATAAGATAGATAACCATATTACTGAGTTTTGTTGGATCATTGAACAAAACTGTTTGCAGTCTCACTGTTTGAAAGTCCACTTTATATGCTTTAATTTTGTAACTTGAACAACTATTTCTAAGATGACAATATGTAATCTATTAACTAGCGACTTCCTACTGTTTATTTTTTCTGAAATTCTGTATAACTTGTACCCTTTTTCTGATTTTTTCTTTTTCTCCTTAAATAAAATTTTTAAAAAACCAGTTTTAAATCTACATTTGATAACTATTTTCTTTTAAATGCCATTATTTGTTTCAGCTCTTGCCAACCTATCTCTATTATACTATGAGTTTTGTATCAGAAGTTTGAATGGTCTACATTTACACTCAAAAGTATAACCAAGTTAATAACCCAATGCCTCATTTTCTGAGATGATTTAACTTTTTCATTTCATTTTTTGTTCATATTTCCAGTGTTATGACAGTACTTATTGATATTTTCCTTTATGCTTTACTTACATAGCTAAAGCATAGGAGACCATTTTCTTCATTCAGAGACTTTATAAATATTCAATACAATTTTTTTCTTTGATTTGACTTCCAAAAATATCAAGCTTTTTAATGCATCTGGAATTTTTTTCAGCGTATGACGTGAGGTGAGCATATCTGACTTTGAAGTAATTTACTACGCTGTGACCCAGCTGCCTGCTTTCCCTTAGCAGTTGCCAAATGCCCAGTGAAAAAGAGTGCTCTTAGATTTTGTGTTTGTTGAGATAACATCTGTTTCTTAATTAAGTCTGCCAAATTTTTTTTATTGCGAAAGCCCATGCTTTCTTAAAAGATACTTTGAAAAACTTGAGTTAACTTACGCAATCAGAGTACAATTTAGTAAGACATTTTATTATTCTTTATATTACCTTATCTATTCCAAGAGCAAAAGAATGTAGGAATTGGTAATTTCAGAGGTGCTTTATCTCTCTAATCTTTTAAGTGAACTTGAACATAAAATCTCAGTTTGAATTATGTCCCTGACAGGTTTGTCATCGCATGGGATCTGAGGAGGTCTAAACAGGAGTAGGTTCCCTGACTCATTACAGAAAAGCATTTCCGTATCTATCTGTGTGAGACGTAGGCAGACTCATTAAGCAGAGCTAAAAAGTGAGGAGAAATAAGGGAGGGCGGAGGCAACCTCTCCTCTATTCGTTTGCATGGACCCCTAAATTCTGTGGTTTATAAGAGAAAGACGGCCAGAGCATCACTCGGTAAAAGGAGCCATAGCTTGTTTTCTTCCCAGTTTTATAAATGTAAGCATTGGTCATCTGAGTTGGTGAAAGAGCGAATGTTCAAATTGGTCAGCACGACCAATTTTTTTTTTTTAAATTGGTACCAGAGATCAAACTCACGCAAGGCAGGCACTTATGCCATTGAGCTAAATCCCCAGTCCCTGCATGACCAGGTTTTGACATTGAAATATCTCAATAAAATTTTGAATAGGGCTTGGGATGAAGCTCAGTAGTAGAGCATTTGTCTGCTGTGCATGAGAGCCAGGGTTCAATCTGTAGCACTGCAAGCAAATTAAATGAATAAATTTTGATATCGTTAGCTTTCATCCTTGAGGATCTCAAACAATATAATGAAATTACATCATTGGTATCTACATTTAGACTGCTGTAATTTTTCCTTGTGTTTAACTACTAAGAAAAGATGATTCATGCCAAAATTTTAGCAGGGCAGAAATTATGATCTATGAACTATAAAAGGTATGTGTACTCCAATAACGGGTGCACGTTAAAAAAGGCAAACAGAGAAGAGGAAGATAAATAAAAAATAATAAAATAAATTATGTAACTCCAGTATCTAATTATGATATTTGCCCTAAGAAATCTACCTGGGATTTGTGTTTAATTATCTTCAGATCAGACTTTAGAGATATGAGAAAGACTCTTGTAATAATCTATTTTCTTGTTACCCATATTGTTGACAGATTTAATATATGTGATGACACAAATCTCACTTGTCAATTTATCTTTTTGCTAATGTGTCACTTATTAAATTGGGTCTTACAAAGGCAGAGACCAGGTCTTGAGCTCCTGTTCTTCATGGTAACTGGAATTCGTTACACATATTTTATAAACACTCTTATGCCAGAAATTCAGCATTCCCACATTTGCAGCTTTATATACAGTAGCTTTAGACTGTAGAATTATTGTTGTCTAAAAGTTGATGTGGCCATTGAAATTTGGGTAAGGACTTGGAAGGTTATAATCAAGAGATGAGAAGAACATAAGGTACTAGTTGCTTGGGAAATAATGACGCATATAAGGTTATTTACCTAATCTTTCTAAAGCAGGGTTTGAGAGCTTGCTGGTGATTTCACTTATTTGGAAGATACCAGCCTAATGAAAAAGGAGAGAGAAGCGAGGCATAGGTAGTCAAAGAGCAGCGCAATGCTGGGTTTCATTGCTCATCACACTGGGTGACGAGCTACTAAAGGACACTGCTAGCAGGTGCATTCTTTGCTCAGTCAGCTGAAGAATCTGACCCTGATTAGGCCCTTTCACCTCCACCTTAATGTGGTACAGGGAGGGAGGCACAGCATCGCCAGGGGCAGCTGAAGACCAGAATTCTAAAAAGTGTGTGTCTGGCAAAACTGCACATCTCTGTGTTTCTAGGTTTTCTCACTGATTAAGTAGGGTGAGTAATAGGTTCTTTAAGTCACTGGGATATTTTGAGAATCATAAAATGATGAATGTCAAAATCCTTTAGCAAAAAGCAAAACGTCATTGTTAGATAAATTTCGGTGCTGCAAATAAGCCACTCTCTAGCTCTCTTGTATGATCACTGCAGTGTGTTCAATTACCAACGTCAATGAAACTTAATTTCATAAAGCTCAATATAAATAAAAATCTTACATTATTTTGTCCCACCTTAGTTGTCAGTGACACTTGTCAAATAATCCTCTTGGCATAGCTTCCCCTTAGTAACCAGGTACCTCATAATTTCTCATCAGTGTGCTTGTTGTGGGAATTTACTTAATTTGATGAAGAGCTTTGCTAATTCAATGATTGAATTTCATGGCTTGTATTTAAAATCTATAAACAAAAATTATAGAAAAGTACTTAAGTTATTGCATTATTTTAATACTGTGATTGAATAGCATTTGTATTTGGTAGGCAGCATATTTAAGTGATGTGCTCATGAAAGTGAAATATTAAAAACTGCTTATGGAAATCTCCCATCTGGCAGTTACAATTGATCAGAAATATACTCTTCAGCATTATTTTGAAAATAGCATGAGTTTTTAATTAAAACCGTTCATTCGATTTATTAATGTAAGTAAAACCGTCCATCAGATCAGGTTTAACCTGAGAAAGTGGTTTTCTAAAACCCCTTTTATGGATTGAATGATACAATTTTCAATAAAGAATAGTTATAAAAGGTGTCAGACATTTATTCATTATCAATCTTTTTGTGTGTCCTTCCTAATTTCAAAATTGAACTATGAACGCAATTGTGCTTGCTTAAAAGATTCGATGAATTCACTATCTGAGTTCTTACATTATTTTAAACCTAGGGTAGCTATAGAGGGGCTAAGTTTGATGAACCATTCTGATTTAAGGGAACCTTGACAACTAGTTTCAATAAAGTTGGTATGGACAATAATAAGTAGATTATTAAGGTTAAAATTTCTCATTTAAAAGCACAACATGCTAAATATCTTTATTTAAAAATTATCAAGTGCTTATCGTTAACTATGTGCACTACATATATTATCTCCTTCTATTTAATCCTCTCGTGCAGGCAGTTGAATTCTAAACCCAGACCGGTCAGTCCAGCTCTGCATGCTACCCTAGCTGTCTTGGTTGGGAGAGAATAATAAAGATCCCTTTACTAGCTTCTTTCCAGGAAGCTCAGAACCTGATTTAAATGCTGTGGCAATTCCCAGACATAGTTACTTATCAAAATGGTTTATTAAACTATGAATTGATAAATTATAAAAATGGGAAACAATAAATTTCTCTGACATGTTAAGTATTCTGCATAAATGTCTATTTCCTTCATGTTTTACACTGCTTTAACATCATGCCAACTGTATTAGATCACAAGGCTTGTAACTTTTCCATTCGTACACTAACACAATATTATTTCTTGTTCAGTAGCAATTTCTTACATTTCCAAGTGAAAAATTTAAACTCTGATATGCTGCTTGAGATCAAAAAGTCTGATGCATTCAGATACGGAGCGTCCAGAATGTGATTGATCGTGGAGTAGCTGTACTCAGCAGATACATCCACGATGAGCTGACAGCTAAATGTGGTGTTAAGAGTTTGGATGAGGTGTGCCACAGTGGTGCGCCTACCTTTCAAGGTATAGTTCTCTCTCTGCATCTCCCTTCTCTTTCTGCTTCCTGACCACAGTGACTTGAGCAGCTTCTCTTGACCATGCCCTTGCACCATACTATTTTTGCCCTGGAGCCCACTGAGTATGGACTAGAGCCTCTGATATCATGAACCAAATAACACTTTCCTTTATATTGCAATCATCAGGTATTTTGACCGAGTGACTTAAAAGAAATACACAATGGTATGTAGAAAGTTTACTTATTTACCCATTTGTTTCTGAGACCTCTAGATTTTAGAGTGGGATTGAACTAGTCTGGAAGGTGTTTCTGCAAACCATTTCCTTGTTGATGGAAGCACAAGTTCACAGTTCACTGCTAACTGAAAATTGGGGAAATTATTGACAATCTGCATGGCTACATGATTATGTTCATTCATGACATTAGATGTAAGTCTAAGTCCATGATCAGTGTGTTTTGCTATTTTACAAAGTTTGAAATTAATGTATTTGGAGGATCTTCCAGACAAAGTGTCACCCTAAAAAATAAATTGGTAGTCATCAAACTTTTCCTGTCTACATATCCTAGCAGTGCCTGAGATAAATACCCATATTAATGTATGGATAAGTTTTTCAATGTGTTTATTTCATATACTACCAAGAGTCACGCTCCTGAGCACGGGAGCAGGGGAAGCTGAAAACCGACTCTCCCAGCAGCTCAGCAGTCTCTCTGAGAGCGTGCTCCCCAACTGTCCTGTTTGTTACTCTGTATTTCTGCTTGTGGCACTGACTTACATCTTTATTACTTTACCATTATGCTTGCTGAAAGTTATCTTGATTTTTGAATGGCTATTATTAAAACTATATTGCTGTGGTTTCTTACCTTTCCAACAAATAAACTCTGTGACCTCTGACATTTGTTACTCTACAAAGAAATTCCAGGCTGTTGAGTTTTCAGTTACTTATTTACCAGTATTCTGAATTTTAGCAAAAATATTGTATCAACACTTCTAAACATGCATGCAAGACAAAAATGAATTTTAAATGTGTAAACAAGCCAAGGGAAAGATAAAATAAGAGTAAAAAAGTAAAATCAAGCCTGAGATGAGGTTGGTACAGAAAATATTTGCCCTTAAGTTCTATGCACTTGCAAAAGGTAACCACAAATTTGACTCTAAGCTTTTTAGAAACCAATCAAAGGAGAGAAATATGATCAATATCTCAAAGGTAAAAGAAAATGAGTTGCTTTGAAGAAGAATATTAATTATTCATGAAACCAAAGTCAGGAAACAAATTTTATGTATATATATATATATATATATATATATATATGTGTGTGTATACATTATGTATATATATAATATGTATATATAAAGATTGAAAAGACATTTTAATTTACCTATGATTTAATTTACAGGGTAATAATTTACCTATGATTTTATTACAGGGTAATAGTTTCATAGGTCTGTTTTTTGTATTTTCCCCGAATATTGGGAAATGTCTCTTCCCATGGTACAAGGCAATGAGAAACATGTTTCAAGGAGGGTAGTGGCTGTAGCATGTGATCCAGTCCTGCCAACCTTTGATGATCCAGTTGTTGCAAGGACAGATGTTAGGATGTCTACAGAGCAAGGAGCAACATCAGGTCTGCAAATGACCTCAGCGTTTTAGGTTCAGTTATCTTGAGGTACAGCGTCGGTTGAGCCCACGTATCACTGATCCCCCTTGAAAACTGATAGTATTGGTCCCCAGTGCAAGATTTCTCTTTTTCTTGCTAACCTAGCAAGAAATTCCAACAGCCAGAGGCATGAAAGGCCCAAAGTCAGGGACAGACTAGCTTTACTACTTATTTCCATGACCCAAGACATACTAGTGAAACACTAGTATACACACCAGGCACCAATACATGGAGCTTTGTACAGAAGTTTTTCCTAACCTAAGCTCTGACATTAACCATTTTAATATAGTCAAATAGTTTCACCTTTATAGGAGGGGATAATGACACTAATCTTGATGGGAAGTATGAAGAACCAATAAATTCACATAGAGGGACCACTGGCCAACAATAAGTGCTTAATAAATATTTGCTGATTCAAGTGATGAACTTGAACGCATTATACAGTTAGGAGATGAGATTCAGGGTATTATTTCGATGCTGCCTGTGGATTAATAACAGTGATAATGTTCTTAGTAACATCACTTTAGTAAACAGCTAAGTTATAAGGATATATTTATGTTTCCCTTGAGCTTTATTGTCATTACCTTTACTTTGAATACAGAAAACAGGCAGCTTGTAAAGATTTTTAAATTACATATTTTAAAAAGTCACTTCATCAGTGTTCAAAAATTAATGAATTTCACATTTTAGTAATCCTATTTTTTCTGCATTTAAATTCTGACTAATATTAAATTGAAGCTCCTTTAAGCTTATATTAATTGCCATAGCAGATTCTGAGTATTTGTAATTAATCTACTTTCAATTAATTGATTAACAAATATACTTTGATTCCAAATATACTTAAAATTTTCTAGCCTGCTATCCTTATCATATAGTCATGTATTTTATTAAGCATTTTATTCATCTATGTTATCCTTTTGTAAAATAACATATTTTCCTTTATTCAACATGCCCCAGTATTCAAGTTTGCCTTGGAAAATCGATCACCAATATTTGTTCTTAGATCTCCCTGACCCATGCAATTGAATAATGAGCTATAGATTTCCAAAGTGACCAAAGTTTGGTTTAAAATAATGTGTATATAAGAGGCTTATCCACGGGCAGGCCTTTCTCAACCACTAAGAAGCTCAATCAGGCATGTTCTGCAAACTACCATTGATAACTTTTCCTTTTTTCTAGTCTTGTCTACATGGATAAACACTCTTAGAATTGAAGAAAGACAGAAATGTGTCAGTTGGGAAATGATTTTAGTAAAACTTTTCATCTTTTAGAATATATATATATATATATGCATATGCTAAATATTGACAAATAGTCACTTTGATGAATTTTTATTCATGCAAAGTATCAAGTGGCTTTTTACTGTTGTCCTTCTTCCTGGTCTTTTATTTCTCAGAGTTTCTGGAGATTTTTGGCTTTATCTTTGGGAAATACATACTTTAGAGCTCTCCTCTCTTTTTCTTATTCCGATCACATAAATTTTTCAGATATCTACATTTTTAGTTTTATTACCTAGCATTTTATAGTACATTTCAGTATGATCTTCAGCTTATTACTTTTTAATGTGTGATTTCAGTTAACAGAATTTAAATTCACCCAGGATAGTACAGAGATCATTAGATTTTTCAGAGCGATCTGTGTGGTTCTTAACTTTCTGACTTCAGTTTTAGAATTTTCACTTAATTATAACGTAGCCTTGTTCAAAACTGACGTTAACGCTAATCCATGGGGCATTGTGGTGGTTATTAATTTGGCAAACATTTCCAGCGTTTCTCTCAATCTTGCGGTACTGCCTCACATTTGGGTCCTGTTGTGGTTGTAGGAAGAGGTGAGCGTACCAGGTCTCCACAGTAAATTCTGACCGCAAGGATGAGTATCACTTCTGCAGGTCAGCAGGACAGATTCCTGGAGAGCCCTCCTGCCTTAAGGTGACTTCAAGATGATGACTTCCTGGTCAGAGCTTGGATCCTGGGTCAGTTCCGTGAGCAGCGCCCCCTGCTGGCTTGCATTGGGCATCATTACCCACAAAATAAATTACAAGCCACTGAGATTTTCAAGTTGTTCCTAACTATAACATCACCTAATTTATATATACGGATACAGATGGTGTTTGGTTTTTGACATCTTCTGGATGTCGCAGCAAGCATTTCTTCCTTTTTTTTCTTTCTTTTTTAGAGGCCAAGTTTCATAAAATTTTTACTTAAAAAAATGTTTTTACAAAATACTCTTCCAAGCCAAGAGACTTTGCCAGAGGGAACATGTAGCTTTCTGCCTACATGACAGTATTACATCCAAGGGGCAGAGGCTTTTAAAAATAGCAGCAAGCATTTCCAGCTTCCCTCCAAGATCTCCGCAGAGCCCTGTCTCTGTCAGCGCCTTCTTACCTGCTCTTTCAGGTCTGCAGAGAACTCAGCTCTGGAGTTATTACTGCAGCCATACTGCACTTCGGGGTGGGTAAAATAGTGGTTGACGGAATCCTGAGATCGCGCTTTCTTCGCTCCAGAGAGGATGGCCTGGAGATAAAACTACCCTCCAGAATTTCCGTGCAACAGGAGCCTGAACCATCTTCTGGGAGACCGCACCTGGCTCTCATGCTTTCACTTTCACGCGCTGCTTTCTGGATTCCCTTGCAAATTTTGGCAGAGAATTCTTTTTTAAGCCCACCTCAGAGTCTGTGTCTTCGAAATCCCACGTATGGCAGGAGGAGGAATACAGAAGCTGTACTTCCATAGGAGTGCTTAAAGGATTCTGTTTAACTTGATTTTGACTCACCATGATTTATGGGAGGACCTCAGTCTTGTCATATTTAATGTGCTGTTCTTTACCAGACGAGGCATACTGCTGCCTAATTTGTCTTAGGAACGCTTCATATGTCATAATTATATTATTTCTGCACCCCACGTATCTTCTGAGCCCAGGATAGATTCTGAAATACCCTTGGAATTGGGCTAAGTTGTGCTCCTGTAACACAGCAGAGCTCACTGGTCAAACAAGGGTGAAATTGGCTAAATTACTGTCATTGCTGGAATACCAAAACCAGTCTTTGTAATGACCATTATAATGGTCAAGCGGGAAATATTCTTTCTTTGGGCATTGATTTTTGGTTTGAACTTTTAAAGTTATTGTTGAGGACTTTCTTTTGGCCAAGGTTTATTTTCCAGGCTCTCTCTCTCTTTCTCTTTTCTTCTGGAATTATATTGATACCTAATTAAATATTCATTTAGAAGATAAAAAATGTAACAACTTTAAAAATGTAAGTATGGACTTTGTTTTTAAAAGTTATTGTGCACTGTTAGATCATGTGAAGAAAAAATGTCAGCTGGAGGCAAACCCCACCAAATTGCAGGAAGAGTGAGGTTGCTTTATTTCATCATTTTATCCTGTCAATGGGATTGGACACAGAGAGACCTTTCAGTGCCCTTTGTCTGTCCTGTGGCAGTCTCTGAAGTTATAATCAATATCTTAGACTGGACTATATCTATCCCTTCTCTTGAGCAGAGGTCTAAAACATAAATTGCAGTACTAGGATTAAACTCAGGGCTTCGCACTGAGCTTCATTTCCATTCCTTCTTTCATATTTTTTATTTTGAGCAGAGTGGCAGAAAGTTCCTAAGGTGCCCAAACCATGGTAAAACTTGAGCTCGTCCCGCCTTAGCCTGCCAAAGTGCTGGGGTTATTGGCGTTTACCACCATGCTCAGCTCTTGAACAACGTTTAATTGGTCATGTACAAAATGCTCGAGACTTCTTTACCTGCTAGTTAATGAAGTAGAATTGCTAAGTTGTAATTATCTGTCATCTCCTTATGAGTCTTTTTTGCCATTATTTTCTTCATTACAGTAAGTCCTTTACCTAAGAAAGGGTTCCATTCCACGAATGGAACAAAGTGAGTCTCATACAGCTTTGACACAAATATGCAGTGTCAAGCATTAAAAAAAATACAAATACAAACATCCTGTAATTAAATTGTTTTTACTTTTGCAGTTGCCTTAAAATAGTGAGGTAGACATGTGAGCTACTCCCATGAGTTTTTCACATGCACGGATATTCCTGATAGGAAGTCCCTTTGTATCTGTGAAAGTTTGCAACTCAAATGTTCATAAGCTGGGGACTCACTGTAGATATATTCTTGAAATCACGTATTTATCTTTGGTGATCAAACACAGAAGATATAAGCAGACTTTGCTGGCATAAATTTTATAAAGTGAAACTTGTATTTTTTGTGCTAGTACAAGGTAGAAATTGTACTAATTGATTAGTACTAAATTGATATAGCTAGTGTCAAAATTTGAAACATTATATCCCACTGTTCGTTAAATTTCAACCAATATGCTGATCTTCTGACTTTGTCTCCTCACTTTTAGGAAGTGTCATACAATATAATAATAATATATAAAATATATTTATAACGTTTTAAACCCTTGATTATTAATACAAATACCTGGTTTAACAGTGTAAATATCTACAAGGCACATGGTTACAGAGCCAAAAATATGGGTGAGAATGTTTCCTAGTTATTAATATAAACAATATAGTACAAGCTGATCTAAAAACATGGACTTGGTATGGAAAATGGCAGTTGTAGATAAATTTTATAAACCAGTTTTTGTTCAGAGAAAAATCTTTCTCCGTTCATGTTAGTAAAGAGAGATGCCTCAGAGAAAGCACACTAAAAATTTAACGTTGGGCTGCAGAGCTGGGAAAGAAGTGTTGGCTAATAATATTTTAATGCCTTTGTATTATTTAGCAAATGTAGCAAGAACACATTTCTTTTGTAATGTAAAAAATGAAAGAGGCATAAAGTTTTTTTTTGAAAGAAAGTTAAGACTAAAGATAGATATCTGTAGCTGTCTGTTTTCTCAGGAACTTCTTTTATGATGAGATTATTCTTTTATATGCTAAGTATATTTATCTTTTCAAAAATGTCTATTTTTGGTTTTTAATACTCTTCTAGTATTAAAATGTAGAAACAAATGTAGAAGTATACACTTCAGATCTGCCTGTCTGTGGCATGAACAGATGTACTCAGTGACCAAGGCACGTGGAAGTTCTGTCTATGCCTATTTTCCAGGTCATGAGACAAAAATTCCTCCTCTACGAATTCAGGTGGTGAGGAACTAAGAGCACAGGTTTCCCCTGTGGTTGGTTTGTGGACATCACTAATGCCCACCAACACCTTTCGGTCACTGCTGTATGTGCTTGTGCAAGAGATCTAAAGACATCCTGTGACAGTGCTCTGTGCCAAGTCACGCTCACAGCCCCACAATTCACAACAGTTGAATCTGACATGCCTCCTACATATCTACTGACCGATGGATAAAGGAAATGTGGTAATTACACACAGTGGAATTCTACTTTGCCATAACAAATAAAATGGACTCACTTATAAGAAAATGGATGTAATAATATGAAGTAGAATAAATCAGACACACAAACCTGAATATCACACTGTTTCTCTCACAGGAGCGACTCAAAGTATAAATAAATTATAGTGCAAAATAAAAGATAGATAATGTGATGCAAGGAGATAGGGCTTTCTCAGATGTGAAGGGGACCAAGAGAGGGAGGGAGGGAGGATGGATGGAGGAAGGGGATGAAAATGCGTGAGGATGTGGTATACACACATTCGAGCTCCTCACAATGAATGTAATTATTATGAGCTGCAAACCTGTATCAATAAAAATGAAAACTGGGAAAAATAGCCACACTCATGAGTGTAAACAAATAAAAACCAACAGGGCACCATGATTCTTCATTTCCTTAAAGTAGGCAGGAGCGTGGGCCTTACTCTGATAATGAGAGGTGTGTAAAGGGTTAGCGTTATTTACAGATAGCTTAGAAATAAACTTTCTTTTGTTTCTTATTTGTTTCTATTGTCTTAGACTATTGGCAGTTTCAGAACGAACTCCGACTCTCTTCATGTATATACTTTTGGTCTTATATTTGTCAAAGTCTTTTTAAATCTTTTGTTTTAAGCAGGAAAGATAATTTTTGAATTACCTGTGAGAAAAATGGAATGTACTGTTCCAAAGTTTGTCTCTTATCCAATGAACTTTTCCATAAGAACGGTCTGGGTTCAGATCTTAGTTGGCAATGCTTGTAAATACCGCAGGAACCTTTCTGGGTCTTTTTCACCAATAAAATATGCTCTCCTATGTTACCATGGTTGTGTGAATTGATAGGAAGCATGTGTGTGTGTGACCTAGTGGTTAACACATAGTGTGTTGAAGAACTGTTAGTCCTCTGTTAGAAATATCTGCAGTGGGCTTGAGAGGGGAGAGAAAGTTTTCAGACAAGAGAAGGAAGCTGTTAGCAGCATCAGAGGTTCCCAGTAGATTAGCTATCATTTTGGAGGTCATCATTTTGGAGATGAGTATGGCATATCTCCTTTGGACTCTCAGATGCTTAGCTAAATGAAAATTATTCCTTCATGGCAGAAAGGCTAAGGATTTCTCTGCTGAAGCTCAATGAAGACATTTAGCAGAGTCTTATTTCTCCAGTTCATTTTAAATGTATTGTAATGCACTCTTTTTCCAGTTCACTTCCCTTGCCTGTCATCTTCTATAATGGGGTGCTAATCTCTGGTGCAAGCTGAGCATTGCTCTCCTGCCTGCAGATTCTCTGATTCTCCGCTGCTACTGTAAGACAGAAACTACCCAAAGAGATCTGAGTGGGTAGTGGAGGAAGTGACACATGCATTCGGGCAGGAAAGTCCCGCGTGCTGAAATGCTACTAGTACAAGCATGGGCTACAAAAAGGCTGGTAATGACCTTCGCAGCAGCTCAGCATTCCTCCTTCAAGCAGCAGAACTGGCGCAGGGAAGAGAGAGGATGCCCCTGAACTGAGCTGCCCGCTCGGATCAACCCATGCAAGCTGCAGGGAGCCCAGGAGAACGCGCTGTCATTGATTCATCCGCAGATTTGGAAAGACATCTTACCGTCACGTATTTAGACACATGGTGAGACAGTGTCTTCTTAGAGAATTATGGTACAGTGGTTGATGCCTTGTCTATTCAGTATGATTTCCGTTAGACAATCAAGGTGTTTCATTCCTCTTTGCCATAGTCAGTTTATGAAGTACAAATCTTGGCCACTTAATATGTGCGAAATAGTCTGTCATGCGCTGCTGGAAAAAGTTCCCTTATTCGCTCAGTCTTCTTCTTTCTCCTCTTCCTCTTCTACTTTCTTCTTCTTCTTCTTCTCCTCCTTCTCCTTCTCCCTCCTCCTGTTCTCCTTCTCCTCCTCCTTCTGCCTCTTCTCTTCTTATCCTTCATGCTGATGATGGAACTCTAGTATACAAGTATTTGAGCACTTAGCTACATCTCCTGCCTGCTAGCAATCTTAAGGAGAGAGTGAAATAGTGTTTTTTCTTCCTGTAAATTTTGTCATTCTTGGATATGATGTCTTCAACTATTGAAGCCATTTTATGAACAAGAAGGTATTTCTTAAAGGAGAAATCTGACATATTGAAGTCTTTGATAGTTTAGCTAAACATCTGCTTCTGCCTGTCCTGGAACACGGGTAACTTATTTAAGAAGTTTGATTAAGAAGTGGATTTTTTGTTATTTGGGACATCAAATTAATGCATAGTTATATTAAAACATAAATGTTTCCCAAGAATGACAATTATTGAAAAGTTAAAAATTTGAATTCATAAACACTTAGGAATTAACCTAACTGTGAATGTAAAAGACCTACATGATGAAAATTATGCTATGCTATAAAAGGAGATTGAGGATCATATTAGAAAATGGAAGGATATTCCTTGTTCTTGGTTAGGAAGAACCAGCACTGTGAAAATAGCCATATTCCCAAAACTGTTATACAGGTTCAATGCAATGCCAATCAAAATGCCATTAACATATCTTACAGATCTAGAGAAAACACTTCTAAAATTCATTTGGAAACAGAAGAAACCTAGAATAGCAGAGGCAATTCTGGGCAACAAAGGCAAGACAGGAGGCATCTCAATTTCTGACTTGAAACTGTACTACAAAACTACAGTGATAAAATCAGCATGGTCCTGGCAAAGAAATAGGCCTGAGGATGCATGGAACAGATTTGAAGATGCAAACACAAATGCAAAGATACTCAGCTATCTGATATTTGATAAAGGGGCTAAACATGTTCACTGGAAGAAGGATAGTCACTTTAATAAATAGTGTTGGAAAAATGCCAAAGACTGAAATTAGACCCATGTTTATCACCATGCACAAAACTAAAGTCTAAATGGATCAAAGACCTAAATAATAAAACAGAAACACTATATCTACTGGAACACAAGATAGGTAGAAGTTTTGGAGACATAGGGGTAGGCAGAGAATTCATGAACACACTTAAACATTCATACAGTTATATTCTTTAGAGTACCTTCTTTTCCTCTCTTTTTTACAATAACAATTACACATTTTGGGTTTTATTACTCCAGTTGTAGCTCAGATCCACAGCCTCCAGAGGCTCAAATTACACCATCACGAACAATTTAAAGAGTCTGGCAGTCTGGGAGGGAAGTACCAGTCGCAAGGTGGTATGTAAGGATGAAAGTTTCAGTGTGAAGATCCACATTTTCACATTAGGAGCTCAGCAGAACAGTAGGATATGCAACTCTAGAATTAAGGAAGATTTTGAGTCAGTGGATAAAAATTTGTATTAGTGTACATTCCAAGAGCTTGCATAAGATTACTGAAGGAGTAGGGGTAGGTAGGAAAAGGGTTCAAAAAATGAGTACTTAGGATCTAAAGGCAGGGGTCAGGAAGAGAAGCTCGGACTAGTAAACCATATGAAAATGCGCATACAATGTAGAGAAAATAAAGGAAGTTTTCCCCTGGTCATTGCAGCAGGCCGTACCGCTTCCCTCCTGTGTCTGAGGACAGAATTTATATCTTCTAGGAAGCAGCCATTGCTCCTCTCTGGTGCCTTCCTAGCCACTCTGACCTAGAAAAGAACAGTTTATGCTAACGAGAGAAGTTGTATTTTACTCACTGTGTAGAACTGAGGAGAAAAACTAACAACATCAAAGAAAAATAAAAAAGAAATTGTTGTTTTTATTTCCATTTGTTTTAAGCTTTCACACTCAAGTTCCAAGAAGTTTGCTAGTGCTATGCTGTAGACACACCTCATCCACAGAGGTCCACCTGCTGCGGGTGAGGGAGGATTGTGAACAGGCTGGGTTACTGGGAGGTAATCAGGTCATGGGCTCTGTCCTCAGGAAGGAGCAGTTTTGTCTTTCTGGAGAGCCAGGTCTGGAGGACTAGATTAGCTTTTGAATGAGTTGTCAGGAAAAGAGGTTGCCCAGTGCTTGACTCTTCTGGTGTGGCCTTTAGCATCTCCGACTATTTGTCACATTGCAATGCAGCCAGGGAAGGCCTCACCAGGATGCTGTTCTTCCAGCCACCGAAATCTTCAGGTAAATAAAGTTGTTCTCTTTATAAAGTACACAGCATCAGGTATTTTCTTATTGAAAACTGAGGAGGCTTTGAAAGATAGTAAGTTGTCCTCTGGATCATAACTCTCACCTTCATTGACCACATGTGTCTCTGCATATTAGTTCTATATGTGTTTGTGGTCACCTATACCCCCTGCAGAGTTCCAGGACCAGAGCTCATGAAAGAAAGCTGAGTTTTCCCTTTATTGGGTTTACCCCACTGCAGCTGCACCACCTAACATGTGGATCAGTACGATGTGACAGACGGTCACTGGACCAAAGGCCAACAACCCATAGAATGGAGTAGTGTGCTGAATGGGTTCTTATCTTACTAAGGTTGTAAATATGAGAGCAGCAAACTCTGGGTTTCAACAGTCTGACTCCAGAATCCAGACTCTTCAGATGCAGGAGTCTTGGGACAAGCTACCTCTGGAAATGACTTTAAGACTTTAAGAACGCACCATGCGCGTAATGACTGGAGTAACTTACTTGCTTTCTTGTTTTACTGTTTAACCAGGAACATCTGGACAGTGTTTATAGCTCACGCTGGTTAAAGGTTAAAGACCCTTTTCTAAAGTGTCCTGTGTGCATGGGTGCGAGCCTGTGGCCTCATGCCTGTGCCTATGGGCTAGGTCCCAGCTGCTGTAGATTTGCTTGTTAAACCTATTTAGAATGTGTGTTTCTTTCCTAAGCGCCCACTGGCCTCACTGTCACTAGATGGCAGAAAGCGATTCTACTTCTGTGGGAAAACCAGAGCTCATTTTGCATTCGGGAGGGGTACAAAAAGCTTCCCACAGACAATGTTTACAGGCTTGCTTTATTTTGACATTTCTTCTGAATACATTAATGTTTTTGGAAATTCCCTGTTAGGTCCCCTGCAGGGCTATGCTGCGAAGTGATCGTGGCTTATCCAGAAGAAAGGATGGCTTGCATTATGCATGTTGCATTTCAGTTTATAATTTTAGAATCCAATATTACTTCATCCAAGGGTGGGGGCGTGGAGAGAGGGTGGAGTTAAAACCTAAGAAAAATCAAGAATCTGTGTCACATTACTAAAACACTGCCACTGTCCTATTCCATCTCAGCAGTAAATGCATTTATTAGAACTTATTCTTTTTAGGGTAAGGGGAACTAACAACTAACTTGATACTACAAAAGACTTTTTTTGTTGTTCTCTTTTTGCTTTTCAAATTAGTTATTAGTTTAAGAAATTAAGAGGCAGACTCATTTAAAAAGCCAAATTGATGTTAAAGCTTTATGAATACTGTTTTCCTATTATGCAAGCAAGCGCTGATCTTTAGCAGCTTTGCACACATCCTAATGGTGGCCTTTCTTAAAACCACCTAGATAGAAAAGGCTTAATTCTGAGAAAACCATTATAATGTGCTCAGGATGAAATTATGTATGAAAAATTATGCCATTCGCCTATCTCTCATATACTTTTGAAAAACACTTTAATAATCTTATCTTTTACAAATTATTTTTATTCCTCTTAGAAAATATTTTTAGCTCCACTAGGATTATATCTGGTCCACAGGAAGGACAGTTTTAGCATTCTATTTACTTATTTAAAGTGCAATTTTAAAATATATGTTTCATGTAGCAGTGGCTGTGGGAATTGCAAAGCCATAGGAAGAAATGCTTGATGAATTAATTTGCATACCAATACCCAGAATGCTTTTCTAGCTCACTGCTATTTAATCTAAGTCAGCTGGTGTCAGAGCCCTGGGAGCAAACTGAAGGATTTTGACATGCTTCTTTGTGCATGTACTGAGTTCTTTTTCTACACAGAGTACACAATGAAAATTCAAAAATTTCATCTGTAATACAGTTTCTTACAAAGACTTGAATTTTTAATCTTCATTGTGAAACTTTCTTTTAACTCTTTCTATGAAATATTACTTTAATTATTATTGTGATAAAATTCTCATTGATAACTGGGCCCAAAACTGCTGATTACTTGGAATACCAAGAAGTATGATAACAATGTATGATGTTTATTTAATAAAAATTATTCCCATAAACGACACATTGCCACTAGTCTCCCTCAACCTTCCCCTTCACTTTGAACACATTTATTCTGTTGTTCTTGCTGCTTCACGAAGCAGTTTTATGTCTTCTTCAGGGGGTTCCTTTAGGAAGGGTGATTAAAAATAGGGTGAATGCCTCTGCTGAGTGCCATCCACTGGGAGGGCAGCGCAGACACACTTTGCTCTGCGCCCTCTTCCAGCTTATTCACTGGATTTGAAGCTGTGTGATTTCTGGCTTTTTTCCCCAAATCAGAACCACTGTGAAAGGTAAACATTTTGAATAGATTCAGGACACCAAAGCAGCCTGGGCTGTGCACCCCATGAAAGAAGACCCCAGAACTGCTTCAGAGAGTGGCGGATGGTGGGATAGGTGTGTTTGAAGTGAGGGAGCATCTCCAACAGGGGATCAATGGCAATGTATGTTTTGTGCTAGTAAGTTAAAATTTTAAATATTCACTGTATTTTTGATGCCTTATTCATTAATTTGAACAACTTGTGACTCAGAATACAAATAGGAAAATTGGAACATAGTCTTTAATTTTAAAGACAGTCAAATTGGAAAATATGGGGCACAATGAAAGTCTGCTGGTTTGGTGTTGGAAGTCAGTGTGGGTGAGGGTGCAACAAATCTATTTCAAATTATTTAAGTGGTCCTGATTGGAAGTAAGTGGTTGTGAATTTGAAAGTTGGAATTTTCTGCAGCATGGGGTAGGACAAGCAACAAATATCATCCAGTTTCTCTTGTTCATGATCTTCTCTCTCCTGCTTCCTAGTTCTTATTCTTATCTTGGACTCATAAACATGCTCTCTGTCCCCGGTCCTACTCAGTGGCACTCAGAGCACGTTATCTTATAAACAATGTTTTGGATCTCACATCCTCCCTTATCACACACACACACGTGGTCTTCTCTTCCACAGGATTATTTTTAAAAGGATTGAGTACACTCTCTCTGTTCTCTTTGTACTCAACCAGCCATTCCTTCCAAAGTAACAGTGACAAAAATTACTATGAGTTTAAGAAAGTGAAAATAATAGGAAACCAAACTATATGTGTAGAAGTGGAATTAACCAGTAATTTATAATTTTAATATATTTCTTCTTAATCATACCTGCCTCACATTACATTGTATAATATACAATAAGCTGGACACTCTATAGACTTTTTTGTCTGTCTGTCTCAAGCTTTTCTTTATTGTTTTGTCATATCACTAAACACCATTGTTCAGCTTTAACAACTTGATAGCAGTTTATATATTGTGATACTTTTAATTTTATTGTAGCACTCATGTGTTTTAACCTTTTGTCTATTCATTGTTTTGAGACGATTATATTGATAGGTGTAGGTGATTATTTATACAGCTGTGTAATATTCCAACATATTGTCAGAGCACAATATATTTATTTATTGTTTGGAAGGCATTTATTTTGCAGATATGGTGCTCTTAAAAAGCAATACTGCACATGTGCATGTTCTAGTATATGCATATGTGTGGTGACTGAGAGGGTTTTCAGCACAAGGAAAGAAAAAAAGAATATAAAGAAAAAGTAGCCTTTACTTAAGGAAGAGGAGAAGAGCCCCATGACCAAAGTGGGCCGACCTCTTCTGATCAGGGACATGGTATAGGGACATATATATAACCTCTGACCTCTGACAGGGGTTTGCACTTAGGACGGGCATTGGTGAAGTGTGGGCAGCTACTGGGACTTTTTCACGCCACTGGTAGAAGGAAAAGGAAGTTGTCATAGGGAAAGGGGGAAGTGATCTCAAGGTAAACATCCCTTGGTCCGGCCTCCCACTGCCATAATATCCTATCTAGGGCAAAATCCTTTCAGTGACCTGTGTGAAAATTATTGTGGTTTGTTTCTGTGTACTGATGATGCACATCCTTAACTATGCTAGAGAGAAGCAAATTATTTCCATAGAATAAACTATCCTCAGTAGTTTAGTTTATAAGTATTACTAGTGGTTTGTATTATTGTCATTACTTGGTATTGTCAAAATGGAATATTTTTGCTAGTCTGGTGTGGAACTATGGGAGAACAGGCTTGAATATCCTTGATTACTAATATAAGCATTTTATTTTTTGTGACTGTGAATTGCCTTTTAAAATGTTTGCCATTTTTCAACTTAGCTATTTTTTTCATTATTAAATACCTAGGATTTTTAGTCATGCTCCTAATTATTTGATAATCAGTACTTCTGTCTTTATGCCCATAAAGTTGTTCCCATTGAAGTTTTTCTCATTTTCATTAGAAGAAATCTATTGAGTATTTTTCAGATTTCATGTTTAGATTTTTTAAAAAAAATTTCTCAGTTGTATCTGGCAACTCTTTCCTTTACATCATTCTTTTATTATTGTATTTCTCTTCTCACTTTGGCCTTTCTTTTCAGTCTCTACTTGTTTCCTTTTGACATTTATGTTTTGAATCAGTGTCTACCAGCTGCTGCTCTGCAGGGCTGCACCCTGACCCCCCCTTCATCTGTTTATTATCTTTCTGGGACCCTTGCATGAGGCGCTAAGTGGTCCCTGCTGCCTAAAATCTAAAATACGTTTTATCTCTCTTTTGTAAATGTTCTGGGTCCCCTTCTCCTTTTTCCCTTTTCCCTTTTCTCATTCTCTCTCTCTCTCTTTCTGTCTATCTTTCTCTCTTTCTCTCTCTATCTTTACTCTGTGCTTGGTGGGTTTAACATTCACCTAATAGTTCATTACTCAGACTCAGTGAGAATTATCCTGAGAAATCTTCCCCAATTGAGTCCAAACCACATAGTTTCTTGAGTCCTGTACTGTACTTGTCTATCTTGTGAACTGTGCAGGTTTTCTTCGTTCCCTCCTCCGTAGACTGGATGATTCAGGCATTGATTCTATACCTGCTTTTTCAAACCCATCTCCTCTGGGCCCTGTATGGTGGCTGCCATACAGTATGATCTTAGTAATTATTATTCAGTGAAAGAATTTTATAAAAACTTAGGCCTATGACTTGGACTGAGTAATGGGTGATATTTCATAATATCACCACCACGAAGAGAATAAACAGTTCACAAGATAAAGAATTTAGTTTGAACACATATATTGAAAACATTTGGAAGTCCAGAGTCAAGTGAAGAGGCAATAGGAGGCCTTGAAATGTGAATCTGGACCTGAAGAGAGCAGTATGGGCTGAGATTATTGATCAGGATGTTACTGGTGCGTTGGGGAAAAGTGAGACTATGAGGGAAGAGATGACCAGGGAGTTGAGCAGCCTGGAAGAGAGGACCACAGAGAGATGCACATGGTCCTGCTTGGAGGTCTGGACTAAGCTTGAGTTACAGAGATGAAATATTTGGTCTTGACCCATTTCTGAAGATCACTTTTAATTTCCGTGCCATGTATTCTAGGAGGTCTATTGTAAAATCTAAAGTCTCTGAAGAGAGGCTGCTTAGGTCTTGTGCCCCAGCAGCACCCCTTTGCCCTTCCTGTCGCTCATTGCCTGCATCTCACTGGTTCTGGCTGCCAAGTCTCTCTCTGCGAATATGCTAGCACCCTTACCTCGGTGCTTTGCACTGCAGCACCGCAGACTGTGCTTGAACGCGTGAAGAATCTGCATGGATTGCTTCTTCCTGTCTTCATTTTCCGGTCAAATGTGACCTTAACCAAATGGCAGCACTTGAATCCCTACCTAAAACACCACTCTGATCCACTCTGAACTCTCTGGTTTCATTTTATTTTTCTTATGAATTTTGTGTTTCTTTTTCATTCCTATTCTCAGTATAATACATTAATATGGGAATCGATCTTTAGTTCTGTTACCTCGGATTACCTAGTACACTGTAAGCACCCAGTGTTTAGCCTTGTTATTCTTAGCAGCCAAAGTCAGTGCAATTAATAGATTTCACCTTTATCAGGAAATATCTACTGAGTCTCACTATATTGCTCGACATTTTGCTGAAGATTGATGTTACATTGACTAATGGAATACAGATTTTCCTTAAAAATTACTTCATGAGACTAGAGCCTACACATACATTTATCACATAAATAATTTTGAATTAACCTGAAATTTATTATCAAGTGTCTGACAGCCAAATATATTTTTGAAGAATAGCATTTTTCTCTTTTTACTTTTTACATGTGTAAATAGCAATTCAAATTGCTGCTAGAAATTCTGCACATTGGTGTTTATTAAAATCCTCTAACTCTGGGAGCACTTTCTTTTCAGCTCTTATGCTATTGATCCTCAGCTCAATGAAGAAAACATAAAATATGCTCTAATAATTGTACTCTCACTCCAAAGTCTGTGGCTTACGCACTTAGGAAGCAGTTGATGATAGATTCAGGATTCTGCCCCTTTATCATTTATCTTACTTTAGATGTTATTCATCTTGGTATTTTTTTCCCCTGTCAATGGAGGTACCAAAAAGTAAGTGTGGCTTATAGCTTATGTATAGCAGTGTTCAAAAAACATTATGCTCCTCCATCCATCTCTCATCCTGAACATATGTTCAGGTAAGGACCCGTTAAAGAATTCTTTAGAACATTCCTGTTTTGTTTTAATTAGTCTGTGTTTGAAGTACATAACTCTACATTCCTTGCAGACTTGGGTACGTGTATGTCACACATCCCAGCTTCCTGTTTTAACCATTCATTCCCTCTTCCCTCCTTTCATCTCTTGATCTCCTTGCCATTTGAGAAAGATCCACCTCCCTATGTCTTATTATCTTTCATGTTGCTATTTATTTTTATTCTGCTTTTCTCACATAAGAGAAAGTGTGATGATGAAGCTCGTGTGTCTGGTTTATTTCACTTAGCATTATGATCTCAAGGTACATCCATTTTCCTACAAACGACTCTACTGATGGCAAAGTAGTTCTCCACGGTGAGTAAATGCCACATTTTCTTTCTGTTCATTTGTTGATGGACATATAGGCCACCTCCAAAATTTAGCTCCTATGAATTGTGCTCGTATGAACAAGTGTATGCATGGATCGTTGGGATATGATGTCTCTGGCTCTTTCAGGAACATACCTAGAAAGGGATTAGCTGGATTGAATGGAATTTCTAGTTTTAGTTTTTTGAGGACTCTCCATACTGATTTCCACAGTGATTGTACTAGCCTATTCTTCTACTTTTTAAAAATAAGTATCTATCTATCTATCTATCTATCTATCTATTTATTTATTTTGTCTTTTTCCTTTTTATTGGTACCAGGGATTGAACTCACGACTGCCTACTTGCAAGGCAGGCACTTATGCCGCTGAGCTAAATCCCCAGCCCCTAAATATTTTTAATAATTGCAAATTATTAAATTAAATTATTTTAAAAAGTATTTATTTGTAAAAAGTCCTTTATTCTCTTGTCCTTGGTCCTTTGCTTATCATCTCATGTTTCCATTTGTTTGTTGCTTGCTGAGCAGTGTTTTCTTGTACTCAGCAGCGTATCATTTAATGCTAATTCTTTTTAGGGTGTAAAAATAAAATTAATTTTTAAAAAGCAAGCTAAAGAGCTATCTTTAAAGCAGCTCTGGTGTGTTTTCAGGAAATTAGCAGTACATTTGGTTATAATTCAGGCAGCATTGAATGCCCTCCCCCTTTTTTGTAGCGCTCAAACAAAACCATTTTCACAGGCTACTTGTCAGACTGTAGCCTGCACATCCAGAGTGTCATTCCTTTAGTCTTTAAGAGTCCTGTTTTTGGACAAAAATTTTGATGAACGAGTATAATATCAAGCATTTGTTACTCTTTCACTTCTGAGTCCTTGAGACATTTAGCGTATTACTAGAAATGCCATCCTGGTGGGCAGAAGGCCGAGTGTCTGTAAGCGATGCAGCGACCAGCGGGGGCAGTGACCCACAAGGACTTTATGACAACGCCAGAGATAAAAGTCACATATTTAACACTGTGCCCTGCAAACTCCCATGAGAAGTTCAATTTAGTTTCATAAATGTGGCTACAATTCTTAAATTTAGGGATAAAAGACTGTTTTTAAATTAATTGGGCTTTCATTGCCTCTCACACTTTCCTTAACAGAACGAAGTACTTGAAGAAAATAATTTGGTCTCATTAAGGGCTCCCTTTTGACATCAGAAGTCTTTCATTTCGGGAATATTTCCAATTAAGATGGCAAGCCAGTTACCGACTTTCTGCAGAACGTATTTAGTGGTATGGACATTTGGGGGTGTGGCCAGCACTGGTTTATAAGTTAACTCTCTTAGCTATTATCATATATTGTCAACAGCTTTCTCCAAAGATATATGACTACTCTGGTAGTTAATTTACTTTTGCAGAGTGGGCTTCATCCTACCCCGAAGGACTGCGCGAGGGAAGCCACATCATCGCTTTTAAATGAAGGAACAGAACACTGCCATTAGCCAGCTAAGTGCAGTGCTCATCACAGAAAGGTTTATGAAATTGCCAGAGAAGAGCTGGGGTTTCTAATACTCTGCTTCAACCTAAGAGAGAAATGAGGCTTGATGGTAGGAGAAGGGTGCACATCTGTAAATCAGCTCAGACCAGGTAAAGAGACCGGCTCTTGTGGCCAGAAGCTCATACCTTTCTGTGACACAAAGAAACAAGCAAGAAGTGTTTCAGGCCTTCTAGGTAGTGCTTGATTGTTCTGGACATCTAGGTACCCTCAGGAAGAAAAAGGCTCCGGGTCGCTCACTTCTCTCAAAGGTTCTGGGAAATGTGGACCCCGGATCTACTACAGGCCTGCTCCGTTGAGTGGAGTACCGTAAAACTGAAATAAAAGTGACCCTGAGAAAGCAGCAGAGCTTTTTCTATCTCTTTCCGCAAAGCAAAGCCAGATGCATTTAAATGCATGTAAGTATAAGGTGATAGCCTTCACGGCAAAAGCATAACACTACTGTATAAAAGTGGAGAAACAGACGAAGGGAGGCAGGAGAAAATAGACTTGGGTAATATCTCAGATGAAGTTCATATGTTTAGGTAAATGAGTGAAGGAAATAACTTAAAATTCTTCTGTTGTCGGCAAGGTTTGGAAAGGTCTTGGAGCCATGAGGTCTTGGGGCCATGTCTGTAAGGATATGTGTGGGGGAAGTGGAAGTAACATTTTCCAATCTCCAGAAAGAATAAAAACCCTGTGTTTTCTCCAGTCTGCACATAGCTCAAACAATAGGCTGTCAGGAGCAAGGGGGTTCTTTGTTACCTAGATATTTATTTCCAATAGAGCTCTAAGACTCTATGTCATTTTGTTGGTATAATTTATACTGGGCTCTTTTTCTTTATCTTTGATGATGCTAATAAGAAAGATTTCTATAAAAAGGCTTATCTTGCACAAAATAAGTGTCAGCTGTTTTGTTCTTCAGTGGAGCAGAATTTGGAATCAAAACACTGTACTGTGTGAGTGAAGGGATCAAGCAGCGGCTCTCACATGTGACGCGCAGGTAGCCTTTCTCCAGGTCATGGAGCCACACTTTCAGACGGGCTCCTACCTTGCCCCATTCTCTGTGGACCACAGCTCTCCGAAAACAGGGCTCCCCGGACAGCTGGCTCTGCCATGAGCCATCTGGAGCTTCCACTCCCTCACGAGGCCCATTACAGAAAAGTTTCAAGTCCTCCCCTCACCTTTAGGGAATGTGTGTTGTTTAACCAGACATCCATCCACACATCTGCAGGATGATGATAGCCCAAAGATGTGTCCGAGAAATTTTAGTAATTATTTTAAGAAAAGTTATACCTGTGTTAAAACTACTGAGATCAGGAAAGATCCATTGTTCTAATGAGCAATCAGCAAACACAAACTGAGCAGTTACTGTGGGTCCAGCATTGTGTTAACAAAACTTTTGTAAATAAGGATGGGAAGAGGGATTGGAGGGAAATGCGGGGAGAGGAATAGGAAAAAAAGAAGCAAGATAGGTCACATACAGGTACAAATTCCGTATGATGAATGCTATCATTGTGTACTTCTAACATGTACCAATAAATGTCTCCTGGCTTTAAATGCATTATTTTACCACTTCATCAAGTAATCACTTAGAGTTGCCAATCAGGACCCTGAAATTTCTACAGATTAAGTAACATTCCCATTTAATAGTGAGAGGAGTGCAAACACAGGAAAATCTGCCTTTTTTTTTCAACTTGTGTTTATTGAAAACTTACTGGGTTTGGCATATCATTTCCAGTACAGGGGGATAAAGATTTTTAAGTCTTACATTACCTCATCAATATTCATACTGCACCAGACCAGAAAAATATGCACACAGCCTCTATCGTATGACATGGCAAATTCCAACACAGAGCTGCCATTCAGCTCTTTTGGGGCAAATCAGAGATAAATACCTTTTCCCAAGAGTGGAAAGAAAGATTTCACAGGACAGGTGAATATCAAACTGCGCTATCAAATGTGATTGAATTTCACTAAAAGATCTTTGCACACATTAGAATGATTCAGCTGGTAATTCTGTTCCCTGTAATTTAAGAACATATATAAGGAATTATTTCAAAAAGCTACAAGGCATTATTTCAAAAATTTATTACTATTGTTTTGTGTTTCTAAGAGAGGAGAAATAAAGGGAATTGTAAGAAACAGAGAGGAAAAGAGAAAAGGAGGAAACAAAGGAAGAAAAAATTAGTGGAGAGCTAGAAATCAAGACAGAGGAGAGGAAGCCAGGTGTAGGCACACATATAATAAATTTAGAGTAAAACTAAAATGAAATTAGAAGTGACTAGAAGAGGGAAAGACAGAAACATACGTGAAAGGAGAGGGATCAGGGGACTGGAGGGGAAGTAAAAATGGGAGTAGTTTTGGTAAAAAGGCCAGAGAAACTTTAAAAGATATTATGATGCTTTATTTCAGGTTTTCATAATAAAAATATAATCCTTTATGATAACTTTCATAGGCTACTTCTTATACAAAGAGAACATGCTTATAGCAAATAGCTAAAATCAAGAATGTTCAAAAGATGTATTTGCTGTCATACTGATGCTACTATAACTTCAAATACTGGAGATAAAACTAAAGAGAACATTAAAGGGTGGTTTTCAAACATTTTGTTTCCTTGTATCTAAACCCTATTTTGAACATAAAGATCTGTGACTTTTATGTTGGAATGAAGTGTTAATTAATTTTCCTGGCAAATAAATGGCTTCTCTTTAGTATTTTAAAAACGGTACTTGTGTCAAATTTCTAGGCATGGTTTTACATTAAAAGTTCTGTTGTCTGAGACCTTTTGCAAGTGGTTGAATGTGGTTTCAGAAAACATAGGCAAGATCTTTAAGGAAGGGGGTGATTGATACAAGGCTTTGGTGTTTCTGAGAATTCCACTTCTGTTTCTATAGAAATGTTTGTGTTTCAGTCTTATGCCCACCCACTGTGTCTGTGCTGCTCTGCTGTCCTGATGTCTGTGTGTGTGTGTGTGTGTGTGTGTGTGTGTGTGTTGCTGTCCTTACTGTCATAATAGAAGGAGTTAGGGTGTGGTAGGCTGCTCTGACTCTACTGCTATAAACTCTTGCAACACATAACAAACAGCCGATCAGAGAAATGGCAAACATTGTATTCTCTGTGCACTTGGCAGAGATTTTTCATATTGTACATTATTGGCTCTGCTGTGTGATAGCACAACAGAGCCTTTGTAATGCTCTCGGCAGAGCTATTTATATGCTGCGAATCTACTAAGTACCCTTCCCTCTGCTGGTGTTCTTCCACATGCTCAAAGAGAAAGGGATTTGCCCAAATAAAAGAGGTATGGATTGGCCCTGCTCAGCACACAGGATGCTGGAAAGGCAAAATACATCTCTGCGGCTCATGTTAAGTATCATTGTGCTCAGTTGGATGGTGAAATGAAGGTTAGCTCACAGCGCTGTGAAAGGATATTTCCCTCTAGCAAGCCAAGATAATTAGAATTTGGTTTGCATGGACCCGAGTTTGATTCTCTAGCTATACTATGCTAAGGGCTGTGGACACCAGGGCTATCTGGCAATCAGTGACTCCCTTTATTAACTGTTGGCATCAAAATTTTAAAAGACGAGTAGCAAAAGAGCCCATGTCACCTGAGGTCCCATTTGGAGCCAAGTTACTGACAATTTAAATTACTTAGCTGTATACATTAACCAAAAGGAAAGCAAACGTAAAAGCCAACAGCAAAAAAGTGGGGATGAATATTATTAGCCCTTTGATTTATGCCAACCACACTAATAACTAATCATTACAACTGAGAGTTAAGTTTCCTTAGAAAATACAGTTAAAGTTTTCCTTAGGATTTCATATTTGGCTTGAGAGTGGATCCAGTGTGTTTAGCACGTTCCCTCTTTTTCAGTATCAGTCTGAGATATTTATGTTTCCTAAATTCATTTAGAATTCATCAGTACTGTTATGCTTGTGTTTTTGTAGAGACACCTGGATACTATGACATTCTAGCCTTAACTGGACACGGAATATGTTTTCTGTTATCAAATTCAACCAATAAGGCTTTGCCTACAATCTGACATTTGTATTCATATGAAAAGCTCTGATATTTGGATTCACTCATAGTCAGTCATGGACATGTACAACAGCATGTCTTTAAAAATAACGTAGAATTCATAAAAATAATAAGAGAAAGAGAGAGGAATGTGATGCTCCAGTTAATGTCACACTAACCTGACGATATGGAAGATGCCAATTTTCTGTGGTTAAAGTGGAGGGTAGATGTATTTGCAGTCCTGGGAGAAAATGATTGTAAAGGAGTGTTGATCTTTCATTTGTTATTGTTTCACTTCTTGACTGTGTGAAAGGTCAGGGAGACACATGAAGGGCAACTTCCTGGTTTTCACTAGCACACGAGGTAAAGTCTAGGAGAAAATAAGGAAAACAGCTTTCAGCATTTTCCGATTTAAAATTAAGGTGTACTACTGACACATTTACTTTGATAAAGAGAAAGCAAGCACTTATTTTATTTGTTAAATAGATTTATAAATATATTCTCTTCTTGGAAGATATTCTTTAAGTCATTGCCAATAATGTCCCATCTAGTTATTAGTTGACTTTTCTCTGTACAGTATAAGAAATAATCAGAGCACATTTTCATGGATTTATAATCAAATAAAACAAGTTTAATAGATTATTCTATATAGAAAATTATTGAATTAGTAAAATAAAAGACAAAAAATGATTTATACTTCAATTTTAAAATTTATAGATATTGCAAATCCTTGTAATAAAGTGACACTGAGCAAAAGGACATTAACTGATGTGGAATACAGAGGGTTGTGGTAGATGTAAGTTGGTTATTATTAAGAGTTCATCCCAAATTTGATTCCTCAGGTGACTAGAGGAGGTTTTTCCCTGACAAATGTTTATGCTCGGTCTTCAAACATAGGAAGTCTTATTAAACAGATTACAGAGCTTGGCTGCTCTTAAATAACTTCTCAGAACTTCTCCAAGTCGAAGTGCTTCTTGTGAGATAGCAAGTCATTAAATGCTGGTGGAAAATGAATTCCTCTATTAAATAGCTATGGGAAACTACCTGCTACAGTGTCTCAAAATTCAGAAGGCATATTAACATCTCAAGCCCTCTGAGAAGTTCTACCACCAATAAAACTGTTTAACTGACATAAGCATTTAAAAATGTATGTGACCACGGAGTCATTTTATGATACATGGTTAATTACTACCTAGGGAAACTAGCATTTCAGATAACATATTTTAGTCACATCAAGTAACAGTAGAGAGAACTTAAAAAATATTTTTAAAATAACCTGGCCTGCAGGTATGATGATATACACTTGTAAAAACTCAGGAAGCTGAGGCAACTGGATGTACTAGGCCAGCCTGGGCCACTGACTAAGAGCTTGTCTCAGAAAAACAAAAAACAAACAACAACAGCAAAACCCCAAACTGGCCTACAGGTATTAAGTAACATGCATTATTGTCTTATGTTTTCTGTAGTTTACACAATAGGTGTTACTTTCACTTTAAAGAGGATAAAACTTAGGTTGAGAAAGATTGAAAAACAGGAAAATGTCTGCTTTGGTTACAGAAACGCTTATCATCAACTTATCAGAATTCTGATCCAGGCCTACGTGACATCAAAGTTCAAGATTACGTCTGTGCTCTTTCATACCCCCCAAAATACGTGGCTGTGTGGTTAATCCCACCACCCAAGTTTTGATCCTCTTTTTTTGAGTCAGACATAGAATGAATAATTACTTCCCAAAAAAGTAAAAAGCACTTTGTCATCACTAATATATATCATTGTAAAGCTGTTAGGATCATAGGAGGTGTTGATTATAGGAAACTGCCTGTGAGGTTCACAAAAAGCAGTTAAATGACAGTTTAAAGAACAGCACTGAATAGGAGCTCAAATAGAGCAGAAAATGCTGGAATTTACATACATTCCTCAGGACGAGTACATTCGGCCCCTCCCCTAGTGTCCATGCATTGGTCATTGTAAGCACAGCGGTGCCCTCTGCCTTTATCATCTAGCAAAGCCCCAGCTGTTTCCTAAATAACTCTGTACCTGCTCACCCTGTGCTCCCAAGACATGCACTAACAGAGCTGTGCATTTGGGATGATGGTGCTAAATCCTTAGCATCATTTGTGCTCTGCCGTCTTTCCCAGACTCCTCTTGTTCTTAAATTTCTACTTGCACTCTTCTCCTGACCTTCCCGCCTATTTCTTGGGGAACACTGAAGGTTCAGGGCTCCAGGCACTCCCATGGCTAGTGATACACATACGTTGCCTTCATGTTCTGCCCTCTCTTGGTTATCATGGAATGATTGTATCCTCATCATCTCTTTGAGGCAGGAGTTTTTATTTTTATTAGTACATTTTTGCAGTGCACAATGATTAGATTCCTTGTGTAGAGTTGGTACATAAACAACGTGTCTTAATTCACGTTTTCATCCACTTTCCACTTCACCTTCCTCCATCTCTTGAGCGTCTTCCTAGAAGACTATGTAAAGAATCTGTGGCACACATGAAGAAACGCTCAGCACTGCTGGCCACTACAGAAGTGAAAATGAAAACAACACTGAGATTCCATCTTTGCCCAGGAAGCATGGCTGTCAGCAAGAATCAACCAATAACAGACGCTGGTGTGGCTGTGGGGGAAAAGGACCCCTTCTCCACTGTTGGTGTCAACGCAAGTATTACAGTCAGGACAGAAGCTGGTCCAAGAATCCTCAAAAAACTAAATCTAGAAATTTCATTTAAGTCATCTCTTTCCTTCTCAGATGTCTTCCCAGAGGAGCTAAAGACATCATGGTACAGTGATATATGCAGTCCCAGGTTTACAGCACCATAACTCGTAATAGCTAAATCTTGAAAGCAGCCTGTATGTCCATCAGAAGACAAATGGATAAAGAAACTCTGGTTCTTGTACATAATGGAGTTATACTTTGCCCTAAAGAAGGATAAAATTTAATAGTTTGTTGGAAAATGGATGCACTTTGAGACCATGTTAAGCAAAGTAAGTCAGACACATAAGTTTAAATAGTACATGGTTTCTTCTATATGAGAAGCTCAAAAGATTTCATTTAAAACTTTATGCTCAGGCTCTTCCTTTTACTGTACAGCTCTTAGAAAGCTTACACTTACTTATTACCACGAATTTTCTTCCTGAACTCTCTGGAACCCATTCTAACCACACTCGTGCTCCCGTTAGCTGACTGAAACAGCAGTTGTCATAGGCAACAGTGACCTCCATGTCGTTGCCAAGTGTGATGATTGCCTTCCCATCCTCTCACTTGACTTGGCAGAGCATTTTTGACACAATTGATTGGCTTCTCTTTCTTGAAAGACCTTCTTCAATTAAGTTCCAAGATTGCATTCCCTGGGGCACACTGCCTTGGTCTATGCCTTTAATCCATGGCTTGCTCTGAAGAGCCACAAGATTTTAAGATTTCTGGACCTCTTGTCTTTGTTGCACCTTTTCCTGCCTGGGTGAAGTCATCAGGTTTCCAAGCATAAAGTATCATCTATTTGGTGATGCCCACATAAATACATCCTTCCCAGATTACTTTCCTTAAAGTGTCATTAACACATTGGTCATTTACCAGTAGGAACTTCAGATTCAAAATGCCAAAACTAAAATCCTGAGACTCCTTACTATAATTCCTCCTCGGACTATCTTTCTCATCTCTGTAGGTGGAAAATCATTTTTACATTTAGGTTTCAGTGGCTCTTACAGCACAGAAGACTTTCTCTTGTCCACCAATGATGCTGAATATATTTGAGCTCATGGCTTCCAGTAGCCACTAAATAGGTCAACACACATGGTAATCTGTTGTTTATAGTGAAGGGTAAAAAAGAGTCCAGAGTTATTTCCAAAACAAAGAACAGATATTTTCAGAAAGGGGCATGATTTTTCTAAAAAAACTCCAAAGGATACTGATGTGGTTCCCTTTTCTTTTGGGGTTAAAAATTGCCATCTGCTTTGAGCTAGTCCTCCTCCTACCATTTCCTTATCATTTCTATGCTGTATCCCCTTTACCACTACGCATAAGCCAACCTCAGGTAATGACACGACGACACTTGTGAAATTGTGCTAGCATTTCTGTGCGGTTTCTGTGCATCGCTGAAGACATGTGCGTAGCCTCGTTTGCTCCTGAAACCTAGTGATTTTACTGCAATGTTTTTGCAGTGTGCTGATTTTTAGGAACACATGTCAATTTACAATAGCACTGACGGCAAACATACGTGGGAGAGAGATTCCCACAAAGAAGAAGGTAAGACAGATATTCGAAGGGCAGAGAGATGACCATTTCCCACAGAAAGTGCAATGACAAGGACAGAGACCTGAAGCGAGGAAGAGAGGGGAGTAGCAGTGTGCTGAGTATTTGCTGGATACCATCAGACACAAGATGAAGTGCTTGTAGTTTATGATTTCAGAGGAGACTGCGCACAGTAATGTCAGGATGGTAGGTAAATGTCGTAGGATGGAGGGACAGTGGAAGACTGTTGAGATAATATTATGTGTGAACTACTAGAGATAGGAGAGCTATGCAGTCATTCTAAGGTATTTGTACTGTGAAAATTATGGTTCTTTAAGAAGGAAATTAACACATAGAGAAATGCCCAAATCTAAGATTCTCAAGTGCTCTTTGTTTTATAATTATAAAGATAGATATATCTATAAAGAGGATTCACATTATATGGTATCAATGGAAAATGTGTGTTACGAGTTCTTTGGTGTTGGAATCAAGAGGGAAGACATTTTGGGGTGAATTGCTGGCCTATCTCTTTGTTTAAAAAATGAAATCAACGTGTGTAGAGAACAGGGAAAGGCTGTTTTCTGAGAAGGGAAGAGCAGGCTCATCAAGAAAGGGAAGAATGAGCCTAGTTCACTAGCAGACAGTCTCAAGGAGAAATAAATGCAAATAAAAGAGAAGGGAAGTAAGAAGTAATCCATGCAGTCAGCAAGACAAATGAGAAGTGACTGAAAGAGTGTTTCAGGGGGACAGGAGCAATGAAAGGCAAATTAGCAGGATTAAGGGAGAAGCTGCAGGAGTGACAGGGATTCCCACTGCCTGTGTGACTCAGGCTGGAGGGAAGGTGAGCGCAAAGGTGCTCGGGTAGACGGAAGCTCAAATGTTTTAGCGGGGAGATATTCACGTAGACGTAGATGGGCTGTTCATGCCCATGATGGGCTGTGAGGCATCTGCGTGAATCTCATCCATCTTTGATGTTAGAATAAACTCTGCTTAGTGCTCAGAGCATTTCTTTCTTTAGGTCACCTGCACAGGTCTCACAGTACCTTCTCAGTTCATGTTCACTTCTACAGTTTTACGTTACTCTATTAATCTCTTGCATAGAGCAAAAGTACTGCATATGCTTTCACCTCAAATCTATAAAATTTCAATTCTTCAATAAAAACTTAACATGATAGCAGGTTTCTGCTTAAATTTATGTGTGAATAGTGCTTCTCTTAAATCATCTTTCCTTAGAAAAGTTTTAATCATTTTTGTTATATTCAGTGTTTTTCTCAGACCACAAACTCTTTCTCTAGCTAAGTTATCTAGAACATGGTTAGTTATTTAAAAAAAAAAAACAATGGAAATAGTATTTTATAGTAACATTCCTGATGGCCACTATGAAAATCATGGTCTTAATATTTATAAAGAGCAGGAACATCTATTACTTTTTAAAATAATCATATCATTTTATATGAAGAATTCTGTAAATATTTCCAAGTAATAATTTTATAATGTGTCATTTTTGAGTTATTTATAATGGCAAAAAATTAAAAAACTCCAAATAGAGAACGATTAAGATTAATCATAGTAAAATAATTCCATGTGTATTGTGGGATACTAAGCAATTATAATGTGTTTTCAAATATGTTGCAATGATATGGATAATGCTTAGAGTGAAAGTATAGTGCAAGGAAGGAAATAAAAATTAAACTTATATTTTAGTATTAGTTCAATGGTACGACTATTTCATGTGTATAAGGGGAAAAGGATAAAAATTACTATATTTTATAGATGAATCAAACTTTTCTTTTTTCAATGTCCTGCTTCTCATAAATTCTCTATTATAAGCATAAATTACTTATATAACTATAAAAATAAAAAATATTTTAAGAGATAAATACTCAGGACCTGAAAGTTGCAGAATTGTAAAGTAACAAATTAATGCAAAATCTACAGAGGTTATGCATTGATGTACAGTACAGACACTTTCCATCGTAACTCTTGTTGTGGGGGGAGAAGCTAAAACTAAAAATAAGCAAACACTGAAGTTGCCATGCATAGCTTTGAAGGAGCTGATGTAACAAAGGAGAAATTCAATTCTTTTTTGGGAATTTTTAAAGTAGATTTGCTACCAAAGCACCTTGTTTGGTACCAGATGCTTCTCTTTAGATTTTAAACGGACTGTGGTTTTTCACCTCTGAAGAAACTAACCGCTGTTTGGCTTGGATGCAGTTGCTAAATCAAACACCTGCTTTCAAGACATGCACGGATAATAGTCTGCCGACTCCATTCCATCTGACGCTACATGTTGCATCTTCCAAGGAAGTATTACAAGAGATTTATCCTCCTCAAAATGGTGGGGGAGCACAGGGGCTCTTTCTATGTTCTTCTTTTATCTTTTTAGACTTTAAAACCTTATTTTTATTTGATGGAGCCTATATATTCAACACGCACTTTTGCTTATTTTCTTGCTTCTAAATTTGTGTTATTTTTCAGTTTGCTTATACCATCACTGCAGGTACTAGCAAGCAACTTCTTTGCTAACTTTATCCTGCAAGGAATCTACTTCCCAGCTGGAAACTTTTCCTTTTATTTGCCAGACTGTATCCTGGGTAGGTTTTGCTTTCAGAGATTGATGTGATAGAAAAATAGCAGGTGGATAGATGATAGCACTCAGGATTGACATACGAACTACATAGATGTATAGGTGAAGATAGGAAGATAGATCTTTTTAAGAGATGATTTGCAATTTGTGCATTTTAAACTTATCGGCTTTGAATTCTCCATACATCCCGATACATGCATCCATATATAAACTCCAAATCACAAGTATAATAAGTTACTTTTCCACCTTGAGTTAAATAAATTGCATTCACTTTTGATCATGCAAGGATGTAGCGTATGTATAGGTATGGAGCAACAAGTGAGTTCTCCATTCATCAAAAGTTTGCTGAAAGCGTGGTTATCCAGTAGAACACAAGAACCTGTGGAGCAGACAGAGATTAATTATACCTGTACTCATGCAGCAATGTTTGTGTTCCAAACAAATTATATTTGCTTGTGTTTAAATGATGCATAAATCTGATGCGTGCAGATGAACGTGTGTTCGGGATGAGTGAGCACACTTGTTTGAATGTCATATTTATCCCTGTATTTTGTCAGAAAATTAACTTCTTTGGAGTTTGCACTTGAGCTGAGCATATGGTTGTTGATCTCTGGAGATGACAGCCTATCTGAGCAATAGCTCCTTATGGCTCCAGTTCTCCTCGGCTGGCAGATGCTTTGGGCTTTTCTACAATTAAGTGGAGATCATCACTGTTTTCTTTGAGCACTGCTGTGCCTTGTACTCTGAAGTGTTTTGTTAATCACTGTCTGCCTTCGACAGAAGCTGCCAAAGCTCTCATTAAGTTTGAATTTTGAGATGTCATGCTCGAATGATGGAATTTCATCCTTTTTCTGCATGAATGGAATTGGCTATGGAAAGGTGCCAGAAAAAAAATCATGTCAGTAAAGTATACTTGCTTTGTATTTTGGAGATGAAACAAAAGGCATTTGGTGTGTGTGTGTCCCAATAATTTGTCAACTCTGGAATATGTAGTTTCCTAGGTGATTGTTGGGTGCTCACCCTTATAAACAGGACTGGTTCCTTTATTAGATTCTATATCAACAATTATTTTATTGTTCACAAAGTGAGCTTTACATCTGTTTTCTTACTTGCCCTAAGACTCTTTGTGGCATTTGATATTGACTCTCCCTGTGTTTAAACAGAAAGTAGGGGTAAGTTGGACAACAAGCAAAGTGGTTTTTTTTTTTTTTTGATAACCTATCTAACTGGGGGCAAGGGGAGACCTTCTGTAGGAAAGGAAAAACTGCCACTTTTGCTCTTCAAAATAATTGCTTGAAATTGTACAGAGACTGAAAACTAAATGTATCTGTTGACTGTTTAATGATTTTCTGTGGGAAACTAAGTGTTATGGGAAATATGGTTTGAAAAGACATTACCCATTTATTCTGGTGAATCTAAATTGTTTTAGTTGAATGAATAAAAGGAGGAAGTAAGTCTTAAAGAAAAAATACTTAGAGCAATTAGCTCTAATGTCTAATCACTCAAGTCATAAAACATTTGGAAATTTATTAAACTGGTCTATAAGTTCCTGGATTTGCAAAAACTGAGATTACCTACACTATTTTTGTGTCCACTTTGTGGCTAGATTTATTTTAATCAATAACATACAATGGATATTTCATTGAATTGTTTTAATAGATACACGTGAAAGAAAATTCAAATCAGTTATTTAGTACCAGGGAGATCAGCGACTCTGATTTGTACATGAAAAGAATATGTACTTTCTGTAAGGCCAGGAATAATTTCATAACGCACAGATAAAAGCAATGCCCACCCCTCTTAAATGATGTTAATGCATCTGCATGTTGAAAGTTCCTGGAGCATAGTACTGATGTGGAGTTCTGAGGCAAAGTGTTAGGTAATATTTTTATATGTATATGACAAAGAGATTATTAGTGTTTTTATACTGTAGGAATACAGTCTTGGAAAATTGTTACACTATAACAGTAGCAGATAAACAGATAAAAGAAAAAAAGATAAAAAGGAAGTATTGCACAATACTTGGACAGTATATTTAAAAGTTTGTATAATACTTCAAGTTTATGTAATTCTTATATGTTTTATAGGTTCTTTGACATTTTAGCCTTGTTTTCAATCTGTAATTATGATAAATGATTTTGTAAAGTTATAAATAAATGACTCCAATGCTACAGAAAAAAGGAGTGTGTATGGAGGCAGATGGGAATTGAAATCTGTTATGTAGATATATCAATTCCCTACAGTAAATGTAATCATTATGTACTTCGAACATGTACTAATAATGTAAAAGCAAAACTAAACAAAAGATAGTGATGAGAATCACATGATCTGAGGTAGGAACTCGATGGAAACCTTTAGGCAAGTGTATGTGCATGTAAATCCCAGTTTTCAGCTTTGGTCCTATATTTAGATATGGAAGATGTCCGGGTTTCCTGAAATGCCTTTCCAAAGTTGCAAATGTCTGTGAGTCAGAATATTCTCCCACCTCCTCCTTCAGTTGGAATCAGTTCATCCTCCGGAGCCCACTGTCTCTTAGAAGGGAACGAAGTGTGGAGAAAGGAGCCTGTTTTGCAGAGTTCAAGAGGATCTGAAAAAGGTCAGTCTAGAGCGTTTTAGGGAGCTGACTGGCCTGGGATGCATGATAACATACAAAGTCCCAGAAATAAGGTGACAAGGGAAGCTGTGGTTTATTTGAAGGTTTGGATATCCATCTTGCTTTCCACCCTATTTCAGTATAAGAGAGAAAATCAGAAAACATGTAAGACCGGAGAATCTGACTTTTGTTCATCATATGGAAACTATGAACTGGGGAAGCCCCCTAAGCACGACGCCTACTAGATTTCCGTAGCTTTGGGTTCTGAGTACATTGCTATGGTGTTGTTACTTTAATATAAGCTGAATGTGGAGAAACAGTGAAAAATTCAAGCACCTGTAAGGATGAGGCAGCTTGATTCCAATGCTCAGCATCAAAACCTACTTCTTTATCCTTAGACTCTGGCTCTAAGAAAGTGCAGCATCCCTAATACCCAACCAGGCATTCCCATATTGAGTTTTCTTTATCATTTATTTAAGTATATTTAAATAAATATGCTCCTATCTCTAGGAGACTTGTTCATATAGTTATTTTCCCCAATATTGACTAGAATAAAAGCAATGTATTATACCTGGAATAAATTTATTTCTCTTATTCAATTATTTTGAAATTCAGTCATTTATCTCTGGGATGCCAGGAATTGAACCCAAGGTCTCACTTGGCATTTAGACAAAGGAAACGTAAATGGAAGTAGACTGAGTTAGACTAACAATGGGAATAAAATTGAAATTTCCCAATTGAAAGGCAATAGTGGGAAATATTTTGGATATTCCATCAGGAGTGTTTTAAAAACATTCTTTCGTTAAAAAATTTGACTCCATAGTACCAATACACATATTTATAAGCCGGGTCAGGATGTTTTCTTCTGGTAATGCTTCAAAGAATTATATTTTTTATAACCAAAGAAACTAAGCGTGTTCTCTAAAGATCCCCAAGTGATTACCGCCTTTCAAAACAAGCTCAGAGTTTTGAATCTTGAAGGATACAAAGTATAACCTTTCATTGATAGATCCGTAGATAGAGCAGTAGAGTGACTTTTTTGGACCTTAGTCAAAATATACCATATACTATTTGAAAATATACATGTTATTCTCACAAATATACATTTAGATACATTTCAATTAGTTTTTTTTAATATACATTCAAAACACTTCTCCTTTGACTATGGTGGTTTTATTTTTCTAGGCCTTATTTTGTACCACACATTCCAGAATAAGATAAAAGTATTGTTTCAATCAATAGTTTTTTTTAACCTTAAGTTTGTTTGCAAGGTTTCAATTCTTTTTGTATTACTTATGTCCTAAAATATTCTACCCTCAAGTAGTTGATACATGGAAAAGAAAACACAACAAAATCCATGTAGGTATAATGCCCATAGTATAAAAAAATTCAGTGTCCTTTCACCTTTTCTTTTCCAGAAAATATAATTTTTTCCTAGTCATCAAATGTGCAAGGGGAAAGAAGCATGCATTACTGAAAAATGTAACGAGAAAGACTTAGTATCCAACTGTTAATCCTCAAAAATAGGATCACGTATTTGCCCAGTAGTCAAAGGAATCCTGAAGGATAATCTTCTTTCTTTTCATTTAACCTTTGATTCTGGTGGATTCTTGTTAGGAAATTCTTCTAATATGAAAATAAAATATTCTTGTTTACCAGCTAGTGTCTTCCAAGAAGTAGGAGGGACAAGAGAAAGGGACTGATGTGTTCTAGAGTGGGGATCTCATAGCTGTGAAGAACAGGCAGGTTAAATAACTACTGGTCCGAGAAAGGAAAGCTCAGTCCGGTACATGGAGCATGAGTACAGCGGCTCCGTCACATCCATGGGGCCGTTCTTTGTGATCAGGTTACAGGAAGCCTTTAGCATGGCTAGTATGATGGAGCCAAGAACAAGGAAGTGATAGCAGTACTCTCCAGTGTTTGCTAGAGAGGCATGCATTATTCTTTCTGATGTCTTGCTGGCTTATACCATAGATGAATGCGTTTGAGCACTTTCTGTGTAGGTTTTCAGTGTTATTAACAAGAATATGTGAACACCCGCTGGCTTTTCTTGGACATGTCTTTCCTCAGCCATTGGGCTCTGTGCAGAAGTGACTGTATGTCAGTTAAGAGGCAATGTAAGATTACATTGGTCTCTATTCTTCTACTACCTGTTGTGAGCTGATCATGCTGTTGGTAGTAACTATCCTCAGAGTAAATTATAATACATGAAAAAAAAACCTCTAAAGAAGACCTATAGTATACACCTGTGCAACTCATGACAGATCTCAAATTTGTGAGGATTAAAAAAAATTGGGTACAATATTACCCCAGGAGAAATCTGACCAAGTCACCAGAAGGATCTGGTTATGGGCTATTTCCCCTTCCAGGCTGGTGAATTGGGTGACCAAGTTTGAAGGGGAGGACTGTAGTAATTCCTAAATGAGCATAGCAGACCTACTTAATCAGTGCTGAGTGCCATCTTTTCCATAAAACACAAGAGGTCACCGTCTTCCCCACAATGGCCAGCTGGACACACAACACCTTTGTGAGGGGACAGTGGACACTGTAATTGGAGGTCCTGCTTTTGTGTAATTCCAGACTCCTCTTCCACACCAAGACTTCATCTTACATAGGGAAACAGTGGAGAATCTGAAAAACCAAGAATTATTATTTTAGACAAAACACTCCTTAAACTGACAACTTATTTAGTTTGCATCTTAAAAATTACTTTTTAAATTTCTTATGTTTATGTTTACTTTTTCCTGCTAACTATATGTTGCCCAGTTAGGAAAAAGTTTAGAAAGGTAATATTAAGATGGGCAAATGCAGACTTGGTGAGGGATGAGTGGAACTGACCTCAATTTTGTTCTTAGTGGTTAGTCGTGCTCTGGGCTGTTTATAGGAAAGGAATCACTCAAAGCCTAAGAAAATAGATTCATAAATTCACTCTTTAAAATTTAAGTGAAAACAATACATAAATCCCTTTATATATATAGGGGAGATTTGCTTTTATTCTTATCTGATGAGTGTGAAGAGATAAGTAAGAAATGCAATAGGATATAATCTTGTTTTAACATAAAGTTTCTGAATGTCTCATTTCTAGATAAACTATTTCCATGACAGTTAACAGGCAAAGATGCAACAGGCATTTTAACCTTAGGCTTTTAAGAAATCACTGTCAGTGGAATCTTTTGTATTTGGGGTGTATTGCTCTAAGCAACTTTCTAATAATTCCGTCAGCTTCTTAATCATTTCTTCTTCATCTGAATGGCAGAGGATATTGATATGATCTTGGAATTCATACAGTATGCACACTGACAAGGAGAAACATATTCCTTAAAAACTGTTATCCCTGGAAATAATTTTAAAATCAACAAATAACCATTTATGAATTGATATGCTGTAGAGGTATTCTGTGATTTTGATTCTTGCAAGATTATTATTATTATTATTATTATTATTATTTTGGTACCAGGGATTGAACTCATAACCTTGCGCTTGCCAGGCAGGTGCTTATACTGCTGAGCTTAACCCTCAGCCCTCTTGAAAGGCTACTGACCCTCAGTTTGACACTTTTCAAATTGTGAACTGGATGTATCCCTTCAAAATTTATACATCAAACTTTTAAACCCCAACACAATCATGTTAGAAAGTGAGAACTTTGGGAGTGATTAGGTCGTGAAGAGGTAATTCTCATACATGAACTTTATTGCCCTTATAGTAGACAGAGAGGAGATGGTTTTTTTTTTTTTTTTTTTTTTGACCATGTAAAGAAAAAACAAGAAAATGGGCATCTGCCCTGACAGGTAGAATTCCTTTACCAGATACTGGGTCTGCTGCTATCTTGGTTTTGGACTTCCCAGTCTTCATAAGTGTGAAAAATAAATGTTTGGTGTTTAAAACACTCTTCTGTGGTATTCTATCACAGCAGCTCAATTAGACTAAGGTATAATCAAATACCGCACGTCTTAATTTTCTATAAAGTATCTAGGATGGCAGTGGAGGTTCCCTCTTCCTGTTGATTACAAGTCCAAAGCTTACTAAGGTAATTTATTTATCTCAAGATGACTGATTTATAATCCATATCTGCTCACTTTCACAAATTCACAATGAAAATTCACATATTTTTTAAAAAATGGTCAATTGCAAAGCATGTGCTTCTTTTCAGTTTCTAGATTTTGCCTCTACACGCATCTCCTAGGTCAGATGAATATTTCTATTCAGAGTAGTGACAATAGCAGTTGGAATCAGATTAGAAACAGAAATGATTCCTTGGTGAGGAGATGCCTGAGAATCTCCCACTTCCTAGACTCTGTGCATGATTTTTAGTAAAGCATTTCTACTGCAGCTACCTTTGAAAAACAAAAGTGGTGAAAATCCTAGATTACATATATTTGCAGCACTCCTCCACACGACTCTCAGTGATTTAAGATTCTGTCCCAGCAGAAGGAATCTGAAAGATACAGTTACTTAATTTTAGTTCTTTGATAAACATTCTAAAGCATGACCATTGAAAATTCTAGCATATTTTCTGGTCCTGAATGTTAAAATAAGCCATATCATCAGGTAACATTTTTATTTATTTCAAGGCATATTTTTAAAAGAATTATTTAGTAACTTTGTAGAATAAATAGCATTCTCTCCCTCAGTTTCTTTAAAAAGTGTTTTGTTTGAAAATTTCCTTGAGAATAACCTACACACTGTATGCATTTTAAAATAAAACATTGCCCATCCAAAACAGTAAGAGTAATAATTACAAATTTCTCATCACTCTTCTGAACTGAGTCTCCCTTGTAATTTCTATGGTCAATATATTGTTATACTTATTACGTCAAAAGTATTGTGGAACTGTTATTTCCTCTTAGAAGTACGAGTCTCTAGGCAGACAACAGAGCCTCTGTGGTGGTTCCATCTCTAGGGCTTTGGTTTCCGAGGAAGAAGCGGAGACATCTCCCACTGAACCCTGTGAAAAAACCTGCCCAGGGAAGCTTGTCCAGGTGCTGAGAAGCAGCAGCATGCTTGTTTGTGTGTCAATCTGTTTCAAATTATTAGGTACTTTTCAAAATGTTGCTGCTGTAGTTGCATCTTTAATTTAGAACAGACACCAGATCAAACTAAATAATGGAGAACTTTCGATGAGCATTCTAGATTTTTCCAGTTTCCTAGAGTTAAATGGAAATCCTTTGTTAACGTAGAGAAAATCTACACAACTTAGCTGCTGCAGTTGCTTCATCATTAAAGGTATTATTAGGTTAAATATTCAAAACAAGTTCTTACTCTATTATGGGCAGGGTAATGTCCTAGGTAAAGGAAAATATAAACTGAAATGTTAACACACAATAGGTAGTGAGACTTCTAAACAGATCAACACATCAAGTACTATTTTAAGATATTGCATTAAAACTTTAAATTGTGTTTTATGTTCAGACTATATATCTTATTAAAATACTTCAGTTTTTCGTTGCCTTCTTGTAAATCACACTGGCTTTCAGTACATTGTTCTTTAGGTCCATTTCCATAGTATAACATTTATTTTTTCTCTATTGCCCTGAGATAAATACCTTTGCATTTCTTCAGAAATATGAATGAAGTGCATAGAAAAATGTACACACAAATTCACAGATTGGAGTCTCTGAAATTTTCTTAGATGTCAGTTTTGCATATGGAAGAAAATGTAGGAATTACTAAGAGTATCTTGGATCCAGATATCATTGTTGTAACCCCTGTGGCTTATATACACAATCATTTCCCATATTTCCATCAAATATAATGTTGGACAACTTAAATATGATTTTTAAAGGGGTTGGTGTGAGGTATGGGAATGGGAAAACAAAACAAGTTATATCATATACAGGTATGAATTTGCTACAATGAATGTGATTATTATGTATATCTAAAATATACCAATAAAATCTGATTGAAAAATATGACTTCTATACCATTTCTTTCCTATGTCTAGACCTAAGAATCATCTCCTGAGCTGTATTATGGATGTAAAATCTGTGAAACTTTATTGTTCTTTCTAGACAAGCATTTTCTTATTGCGTGTGTTGACATGTACTGAGAAAGTTTATCTGCCTTAAAATTCCGTGTGTGTGTGTGTGTGTGTGTGTGTGTGTGCATGTGTGTTCATTTACAAACACACAGACCAATCCTCCCATGAAATATAGTATTGAATGAATGAGATCTGTTCAGAAATTTCATGCATAGATTACTGGCCCGTTTGTAGAGATATGTGAAGCAGAAGAGATGGCTAGCTCAGCATAATGAATATATCTGCCAGCCATTTTTATAATGACTTGCTGCAGTTTTTATTGTCTGACAAACCGTATGCTGTGCTGTACTGTGAGCTTTCTTGTTCGACATAATCAAAAATGATGCAATGTATCCCTCGAAGTCTAGCTGGATGAAAGGAAGTCGGCAAAGTGCTGTTCCTGCCAATAGTTTGCTTACACATACTGCTGAAATTATTCTGCAGATGATAAAAATGCACAATTACCACCATTTATGATGTATTGTACATGATCTACAGTGGGGGTATTATTTCTGCATAGAGCTTTTAAATCCATTCATAAGCCTAAAATTTCTTCATGTACTTTAAATAAACCAGCAGGTGTATCTAAAGCTTTTTGAAATATATATATTTACCTGTACTTAAAGAACAACCAAATAATTCACTTTTGGTTTGTTAATTTATTATCATATTGTATGTGGCATTTTATCTGCTTAGTAGAGAAAATATTTCAAAGGATTAAAGTGTCCTAGTTTGTTAATAGTTAAATACATCAATATCCCATTAAAGACTTAGAATTAATATGAGTGATCATTTTCAATTTAGCACTTTCGTATATGTGAGGAGATCCATGCTTCGTTTTAATAAGGAAGCATTAGCACGAAGTGTGTAAAGAACTCCGAGCGGTCGTCTTGTACAGTGGAGCTGCATGGAATGTATATTCACTTTGGTGATAAATGCTTCATTCTTTCTTTAGAGGATTATTAAAAGCATTCTCTGGAGGAATAAAATGGTGGAAGTCACACATTTAATAGCTCAGGTACAAAGAGTCAGATTGTGCCAGTTGGCAAAAGTTAGCAGGAAGCTGTCACAATGAACGGCAGCAGCTGCTCATAGTTCTAAGGAGTATGTCCTAGTCAGAACTGAAAACTGATGGCATCTACATTAATACTACCTTAATGGCCCATCTGCTGCTCCATAGGGTCCCTCGCTGCTGTATGGAGTCATAGGCATTTGACAGGCAGTCGCTGTATGCCAGGCGTACATGGTGCCAAATGTTTTAGGCTGCTTCATCTCGTTCTGATCTGTCAAATTCTCCCTACTCATTTATCAGGCAAGGAGTTAGGAGGGTTTTCTTTTCTACACATCACTGCATTTCAGCACTGGGGCAGCTAAGAATTTGGAAGGCAAAGTATTTTGGTTAGTGTTTTTTTTTGTCTAATTGATGATGCAAAGCAAAGTTATTTGATACACTGTACTGTAGAGGGTGGGTTAACAGCACTGTGACAAGCAAGCCCTGCGGAGAAATCAGTCCAGTGCATTTTTAAATGCAAGGCTGCATAAATATCTACATGTGATTCTATGGGTGGCAAATACTCTGTATGCCTGTAGAAACTTATTAGTGGGGTGGATACTGGACAGCGTACTTCTAGGTTATTGAGGTAGAAAAGTACTAATGTGAGAGTGGAATAGTTTCAATATTTTGATGGGAAATGGAAAACTCACATTTAAGAGTGAACCTTACACTTCTATCTTCAAAGTAAAGTAAATCTTACACAGTAGAAACACAAATGTAAGCAAGTCTGTATTTTGCAGCAGTTGATTAAACTGTACAGAAATCCCCAACGTAGAGGATGAAGTATTATTCAGGTTGATTATTTTGAATGATGGAATAGGGCAATTTATAAATAGTTGATTAAATAACCACAGGGAAATACAAATTATTATACAAAAATTTAGGAAATTTTTTCTTTTAGATAGTATCCCTAGAAAAAAGGATCAAGCATAATTCACGAGATAAAAGATAATTGCTTTTCTCATTTTGGGGGCCAGCACAAAATGGCTACCCATAAAGGCAGTTGAAAGACACACACTATTTCCACTGCGATCCCTTTTGCCTTTCTGGTACTCCATAAGCCATGCCAAATAATTTTATGTATTTGCAAAGTTCTTCAGCCATTAGAATACCCTCTATATTTTTCTTGGAGATCTCTTACCCTCCTCCATTATCAACTCCAGAATTTCAAGCATCTTGGTGTCATTAGATTTTTTTTAAGCTACAGTGATCACAAAAAAGAAATAATTCTGTTCAGTGGGTATAAACAAAAGAGACATGTCACATGTTATGGTCTTCATACAAGAGAATTGTGTGAAACAGTTATTTTTTTTTCCAATTCCTGCTTTGTTTGTCATAATCAATAATGACAATGATGCTAGTAATAATTTTTAAAGGCAACTAGTAGACTATGTTCGTGTGCTTTTTCATAAATTTAGCTTCCACTGAAAAATAGATCATATGTGAGTGATGGAGTTTAAGGCAAGCATGCATGGATTGTAAATGTGTGTCCCTGTGTTTGGATATGAATGCCTTCGGTGAGTTTACTCCTTTAGTTAGTGTTAATGTTTTCTAAAGTCTTGTGAGTCTATACTATCTTGATTAGCTATCTATCTATTTTAAAAGATCTACTATAGCCAATAAAATAGTTAACATAATTTTTAAAAGAAGTTTAAGGTTCTTAAATTATTTCTAAATTTAAGTCGACCAACATTTTAGTCTTCCAGTGGCACTAACACCTTAGGTATTGGAAGTAAATTGTAATATGCACTGTTGCCTCCCCAAGATACCACATCTCGGATATCTTGTCTGGCAGCTTCAGAGCACTGAAGGTGTTGGCAGGAAGGGTCAGACAATAACTTTGTTCTTTACTTACATCTTCCTACATTGTTAATTTCCATTGCCCTTTGTGAACCTTCTAGGATTCAAAAAGTACAATTACTTAATATTATAAATGTCCTGGAGACTCTGTGAAGAGTGTTTCCCACTGTTTGGTCGTCCAAACATCAGTGTGATGAACTCATTACTCTGTTAGACAGACACTGAGGCTTACTTCCATGATGCAATATATCCTTAAACAGTATCATTGGCCCTGTGGGCCACAGGTATAAATGGGATTGAGCTGGATTTGAATCATGTCATGAGAATCCAAGGTTAAAATGTCTTGTTCTTTGCAATTATGTTCTTGATACTGTTAATCTTTCAGATATAACCCACAAAGAGCAAAACTGAAAGAAGTTTGGGTTTTGACAAAGGGCATCAGGAATAGAGCTGAACCAAAAAGTTACCTAGGGTCACCACAGAGTATTGATAACAGCAGAATTCATCATGACTCAGCCATCTCTTTGGCATTTGTAAAGTCTTGAGTAATGGCTTTGGCTGAAAGAGCTACAAGTCTTTGGAGCTTAGGCAGTTCTGCTGCAGAAGAGCCTTGGGGAAGTGTGATCCAGGAGATGGGGGAATCAATTCTCATACAGGCAGCCTGCACTGGCTCTGAGTGTGCAGTGCAAACAGCACTGAGTTTGTCTCCTAATTGCTTGTGTACTTCCGTGCTGTTCTAGCGACACTTACTGCAGATGCCAGTGCTGGGGATGGGGCTGATGTGTGGAGATCGGTGAGAGACTAAGGATTGAGCCTAGGGGATTAGAACCTACATTCTATCTTCACGGTGAGAGTTAGCTCTTCAAAGGACACATTAACCTGATTCCACGAGACTACAGATACAAAATATGGACATTTGGTTTTCACATGGCCATGGCTGGTATTAGAAACACTCTCAAAGTGGTGGGGGAGACTGTAGCATTACTATTATTTGGAGTAGATGTACATTTTTTTCAACACTGTAACTAAGGCTTTGGGTGCAAACATTATTTATGGAGGAAATAATTAAAATTAAACAATGTATATCAGGAAAGTTGGATATTGAATAAATTCATTAAATAATCATTCTGTAGCTGTCTGTAGCTCCACTGTAGCAACAATATTTACTAGAGAGGATTTAATGCAGCATTTATTACTTAAGGATTTCATCCTTTCTTTGTTCCTTCTTTTAACTGGTGAGTACGCTATACTCACACAAATCTTCTCTTAACTCTGTGCACTCCATGAGCTCACATGACTCATGTGATGAAGTACATTCTCCTACAGAATAATAAGCTGACAGAAATAATGGCTCACAATTCCCACCTAGACATGTTGACAAGATCCGTTTCTGACAGGTTTTACTTAGTTAAAGAGTTTCTGGGCAGTACGGAACTTTTCTTAGAAAACAGTCTTGGGAATAAAAGAATAAATTCAAGGCAGCAAAGTCACACTGTTAAAGAGGAACATATCTTTAAAGAAAATGCATTCAGATTTATTTTTAGGAAACAGTAATATTGCTGTTAGAATCATAAAGAAGGCAAAGTTGTTTTCAGATGCCTGCGACTATCTCTTCAGGTGTCTGGCCTACTAGCTGCTCCTATAAATCCAATTTCTTCTTTTAGATTCAACTCAGTTAGGGCCCAAACCTGGTTGAGAATGATGCCTTCTGAGTATATGTAAATTTGCCAATCATTTCTGGTTGGTTTAGCTGGTTGTGTGCATATACGTGTGTGTGGTAATGTATCATAAGAGCTTAATGAGATAAACTCATTTTTACTGTACAGCTAGACAATACACTTCTAGCCAATCTGCTGGAAGAGCTAAAATCAATATAAATTTTGTAAGTATTATCAGTATCTACATAATTTTGATAGAAATTCCTGGGTAAAAGAGACTTTCCATGGTAATTTTATGTTAGCCTAATAGCCATTTTTAAATTACATTTTTCTTGACTAAACCCTGATTTGTCTTCTTCATATCTTTGTCTTTTGAAGGATCCCGGATTTGCTCAACTTACAATGGGTGAAACTTAATATATGTAAACTTTTAAAAGTGACCTGCTCCTTCTTGTCAAGTAATTTGTTAAATTTCTACCCTTGAAAAAATTCTACTTTGTGAAGGCTTTGGTTGATAAACCAAGCATGACTCAGAAAAAATTTGGAAAAAAAAAAAACAGGCCTGAGAAAGTATCCACTTCCAGAATTATTGTCATGTGAGTAATCAATCACTTATGATTTAAACTTTTCAGTGCTAACAACTGAAATTATTTAGTCTGTTTTCATAGACAACACAAAACATACTGTAGTAGGTGGGTTTAAGTGTCCAAGTCAAGTCAAGTAAGGGTTTACATGAAAACTGAAATGAAGCAAGGCGGGTTGGAACTTAACTACAAAGCTCTGGATTCAAACTTTAGGCACTAGTCTTGTAATAGTACATGAATAGAGCAAGGACTGAGGATTTGGGGGTAAGCTTGATCTAATGGGAGTACATCTATTCTGATGGGGGATCAAAAAGTAAAGATAGAGAAGAGAATGACAGTCAAGTGTGAAGCAATGAAGATCAGATTGGTGCTAATGATGAAGGGGGAGGGATAGGTGTGGCAAATTTGGAACTCTGTTGGTGGACTACTGGCTGATTCAATAAAGAGGATGGAAAATATGCATGAAAGAATGACTGATCTGAACTTGGGGCCCAAGTGCAGCTGGAGTGTTTGTATCCCGTTTTTCTTGGTTACCTTTTTCTCTTTGTTGAGACAAAATATGTGACACTCAAAATTAGGGAAGGAAAGATTTACTTAGCTCACAAATGTTGGAGTTTCAGCCCATACTCAGCTGGCTCCAAGGCAAGGTGGTGTGGCTAGGGGTAACCTTTCATGGCAGCCACAAGGGACACGAGCAAAAAGGGCAAATGGGGAAAGCACGCCTCCTTCCGGCCCTCACGTTGTATGCCAGCTCCGCCCTGGGCAGGTGCAACACCCACACCACCAATCACAGCGCTAGATAAGGAACCAATCACAAGTGCTAGACTCAGCTGCCTCCATAATTGCATGAGGCTTTGTTGGGACATTTAAACAAACTGTAACACTGTTCTTTTACCCCAGTTAATATGTTGGAATCCCACCTCTAAAAGGATGGTATTTGGGGTGCGGGGCTTTGGAAGGTAATGCAGTCCCGAGAGTGCAGCCTTCGTGAATGGGATTAGTATTCTGTAAAAGCGGACCCCAAAGGGTTCCTCATCTCCCATCTATAGTACAAGGATATAAGGAGAAGTCAACAGTTTGCAGCCTAGAAAAGACCCAGATAAAGACCTGACCATGCTGTGCCCTCATCTCAGACGTCAGCATTAAAGGCAGAGAAATAAGTTGCTGTTGTCTGTAAGCCACAACAGCTTTGTCATACAGGTACTGTGGTATTTTGTAATACAGGATAAAACTGACTAATTTACTGGGTAAAGGAAAGAAGGGACCTGTTAAAAGCTGTCAATCACAAAGACAAGATAACTTTGAAGGATAGAAATCAAATTGAGTTAAAGTGAGGCATTCAATAGAAAAATAACTGTAATGATGATGAGAATCCAGAATTCTTCCTTAAAATGAGAATAATGGCCTAATTTAAACTATATTTTTGGATCTAAGACAACTTTTGTATGCGTAAACCACACCTTTCTTTCCATGGTAGTGTAAGGGGCTTACATTTGTTTAGTGTTAATAGATACTGGAAACTCCTACATTTCAACTTTTAGTTTCCATTTATTATATAGTAGTTAATTTGTTAAGTAGATGATAATAGAGATTTGAACTCCTAAAATAGAGACTATTACGTCATTACAATGTGACTTTTAAAAAGACTTAGGAACTGAAAGAATGGAGAAAGATATGTTGGAGACAAAGGTTTAGTTTAGCTTTTTTGTCATATGTTTGTTTTTTGCTTGGGTTGTAGTGATGTGTTTGTATTTACCTGTGCGTGTGTGTGTGTGTGTGTGTGTGCATGTGTGGAGGGGTGTGAAAATTTTGATTCATTACATGAGAAAAAATATAATCTACAGTTCTGCAAAATACACAAAACAAGACACAGACAATTATTTTCATTGACTGTGGTAAGTTGAATAGCCTGGTAATTTTCTATTTTTTAACAAGAAAGTGTAGAATATTCATTTCTTTCTTTACTTAGCAAAACTCATTAGAACAAGGGAAATAATAAAAAAATTTTTTTTCTGTAAGAGGAAGAGATAGCAACTGAATTTGAGAAGATAGCCACCAAGAAAGAAAATGACATGCTTGGAAAAGTAGATGCTAAAATTTCTGGTTAGAAATTTTTGTACAAAGATATCCATGGACTACAATAAGAGAAGCAGCACCAGGGCTGTGTAACATCACACAAAGGACACTTGAAGAGAACTGAGTCAATCCGTGATCTGGAAAAATCTCTAACACATTGCAGGAAACACATTTCACTGGGAGAAGTATTAAGGAACGGAATTCAACACTGAAATGATAGTAGATCTACAATTGCCTAGCCAGAGGCATCACACAGGATCCCTATTATACCAAGTTCTTCATCCGTGTTCTGGGAACATGCTCTAACTTGCAGCCTGTGTGCTTTGAGCTATGTTACCTTTTATGTATACAGGGTATTAAGATAATTTTGCTTGATGGAGTAAATTATTTTTGCCTATCGCCAATATAAAAGTGAGTTCAGGCTACTATATTACCACACTACCAACGAGGAGACTTGTTATTTAGGAAGTGATGCAAACACAAGGGAATTTTGTCTTGGACTACAGTTTTAAACATTTGCCCTGTCCCTATTGTATGGATTTTCTGCTATCAGAACTCAGGAGCTCCTCCATGACTTTTAAGTTTTTAAAAATATCTTTCATGAGCCAGTTTTGTTTTTGTTTGCTTTTCTGCTTGTTTTCACTGTTCTTGATTAAATATATATTTCAGTCTACCCTCCTCTGAGCATATTGTAATTTCTTCTTTATTTCTGAAGGAACTGTGGTTTTTCTTTTTCCCTTTTATTTGTGAGTTTTGTTTTTCCCTTTTATTTGTGAGTTCATATTTTGATGTTGTTTGTAGTAGTTTTGTGGTACTAGGGACTGAACCCAGGGCCTTTGCACCGAGTTACATCCCCAGATCTTCTATAAAATTTTGATGTACAGTTTTGCTGAATTACTAAATTATGCAGGTTGGGCTCAGACGTGTGGTACTGCTGCTTCAGCCACTCTGAGTACTAAGGCTGTAAATGAAACCATGAGTCCAATTTTCTTTTTATTTCCCTCCCTATTTGTGTCTATCTCTGTTGCTTGAATTTTGAATTCAAGAATCTTTTCATATTCTCAAATGCTTGATTGCATGTACCTGGTCATTATTTAATGCTGGCCTACTGTTTTCTTCTGATTCATGGTACCTTGCAAGAAGGGGGCAATTTCCTCAGTTGGTCTCTGTGACATTTTGCTCCATGAGTTCTTGCAATAGTTTTTTTATGAACTTGAGGTGCTTGCTCTTGTTCAGCTTTATGACCCTGAAGTGTTCTACAGGCTGAATGTCTTGATACCATCATAATCTGCTAATATATCATAGTTCATATACTTTGTCTCTTTTGCTTGTTTTGGGTGTTGTGCAAGTCTTCTGATTTTATGATTCTCTATTGCCGTGATCCTAAAATTTCCTCTATTCTATTTTTTCTTTTCCCCTTTCCCCCTATTGCTACAGTGTTCTTCTTGTCACCCAATTGCCAAAGAGGTGCAGACCATCCTACTTCCTTTATAGAGGTTATGCATTTTGAGAACTACTTGTTTAAAACCTAGCTGGCACTTTTAAGTCATGTAGATTTGAAATTTACTCCCTGTAGTTTATGTTCTAACTCCTTAAACAGTCTTCAATTAATTTTAGATTTAGAGTGGATCTAATTTTTCTAGCAATTGATTTCACTTAGCCTTTGATCTCTTCTCTGGTTTTTCTTTTCTTTTTCCTTAGTTCAGAGCCTTGCAATGGAGTGACAGTAGGACAGGAATGGGTAGGTGGGGATTGATGATTTTTCTCTTTTTACTTAGTTATTGTGAGAGTGACTTGCTGACAATCTTTCATGAATTTTCCTTGATTGGGGCAGTAGTGGGAGGCTGGAAGCTTTGTAAACATCACTGTATTTAGTCACTTGAAAGTACTGGACTTTTTTGCATAATTTATAACATTTGTGAGAAAATATATTTGTAAATATATACTTTCATTTCCTTTGGATAAATACAAGGTATGATAAAATGAGGTCAATGTTTAAACTTTATACTGAAAAAATATAGTAAAAGACATATTGTCTTTTATTCTCCCCAAATTCCTCTCCTTTCTTTTAACACAATCCCATCTTTTTGTCCTTTTTCAGCAGCAGTTCTGGAAGTCCTCTTTCATGGACATCTGTAGTTGAGCTATCATGACTGCCTCGAGGTCATGAATCAAATCAAAAGATTTATTGTTCATGGCCATTATGACTTTGGGCAACATCTGGGGGTGCCAAATAGTGCCACATCCAGTGGACAAGGTGAACAAGGACAGAGCATACTGGTTTTATGAGCTTCCCTGTCTATTGAGTGTTCTTGGGCAGCAGCGTTCACTGCTCTTTGACCACATCTTGTAAAGCTGCTCGTGAAATTGGACTTCCAGAACTGCTTCAGAAAGTGGCAACAGTGCTGGTGAAACTGTGTCCAAAGGGAGAGAGGAAATATTTTGAGAGAGATAATGGCAATGTGTCTTTCATTGTAATAAATTCCATTTGAATTTAAAAACTCCCCCTATAGTTTCATCATTCCTCTTCTCTAGAAATAGAATTGCTAGGTCATAGGATGGATAAATATTTAATGTTTTAAGAAATTCTCAAAATACTCTCCAAGGTGGTTGCATCCTTTGGTTCTCCTGCTTACAAGGCAGAGAGCTCCAGTACAAAGACTAAGGCAAACTGGACCTCTTCACCTTCTATTGTGGTGAAGTTGGCTTTCAGTCTCACTACTTTACTTTACACTGAAAACTTTTAAATCTCAAGTTATGTGTAAAGTTTTTGTTCTGTAATTTCCCGTGCTTGTATGTATGCATGTGTGTGTATGTGTGTGTGAATAGTTATGATTTACCTATATATATATGATGTTTGAGATTGATTTGGGCTTCTCAGAATCAATTTTAGAGCTTGTTAAAAAATTAAATTGAGAAATTCTGTGCCATCATCTCTGATCTCTGATCACTGTCATTTTCTTGATCCCACATTCTGAGAAACTGTGAGTTTTAAGTCATCAGCCATCTCTAAACTCCCTTTTACCTTTGACCACAGTTTATTTCATCAGATTATTTGAATGTTTCTTTTTTTATTTAAAAGGAAAAAGAAAAAACAAAACAAAGCAAAACAGTATAAGGGTACAAGTAATATAGAACTACAAAAAAATAAACAGTAAGAAATCACCAGTTAATAGATTACACATTATCATCTTAGAAATAGTTGCTCAACTCACAGGATCAAAGCATACAAAGTGGAGATTCAAACAGTGAGACTGCAAACAGTTGTGTTCAATGATCCAACCAAAAACATTAATATGGTCATCTATTTAACACCCCTAAACACACTTGCAGTTGTATCTTTTAGAGCACTTTTTTCTCCTCTCCTTTTTACAACAAAATTTACACATTTTGGGTTTTATTACTCCATAGTTCTTATTACATTTTTGGAAGAGAATAAAGTCAAATATGGCAAAACAAAGCTGTCAGTCAAAACCAAGGATAGACATAGCACGTGATGTAAAAACAGAGTACGAGGTTATCAACATTGGTTACCATAATGCCTCTTGCTTCCTTAAAAATAATTTTCTATCTCATTAGATATTATAAAGTTGAACAAAACAGTAGAGAACAAGACCAATAAAACCTAAACCTTGTAAACATTACAAGACTTCAAAAGAAGATAATAATCAAACCAGAATGGGCATCATAGTGAATCCTATTGCTTTCAAACTAGTTGTCTATACCCTCAAATTTGATACTGTCATACAGAACGGAACAGAGTCTAATCAGTCAAAACAATATAGTGGGAGTATTACAGGACTTCAAATCAAGTTAATAGGAAATAAAAAAGTTACTATAATATATCCTGCTAATTTTTTTTTGATTTTTCCCCTTAATTAAAAAATCATAAAAAAAACTAAATAATTTTTTAATGAATAAGGGAGAGATTTAGATAAAAGAGGACATAACAACATAACAATGCAGGTCAAAGCATGACAGTTTCAGCAACCTACTGCTTCACCACCAAATAACCCAACTTAATAGTAGTTACCATAGTGTCTGTCTTTTTCCTTGAAATATTTGAATATAACTTCATATACTATAGCATCAAACATATCAAGTCAGCGTAAAACCATTCAAGTGGATGAAAGCATTGTAGGGTATTTAGAATCAGCTAACAGAAAACAAACAGTGGTTTCTATATTATCTCTTTGCCTATAACAATTTTTATCTATACTATCACATATAATAAAATCCAGCAAGATACATCATGATAAAACCAATGGAGACAGAAGAGCCACAGTTTGGTGGGGGTCCAAAACAAGATGATAGTAAATCAGCACTACCTATTATGATGACTTGTTTTCTTCAAAATAGCTGTTCATTTCATCACAGGCCATAATATCAAGCAGCCCATAATAAAGCCATGCCAATTAATAAGTGAAAACTTTATAAGGCTTCAAAGCCACATAATGGGGAATCGTGATTACCACATACTTTTATATATTTGAATCATTTCTTACATTAGGGAAACTATTAGGTATTCACACATGTGAGATTGATTTATTTCACTTATGAGTATGGTCTCAAGCTGCGCCATTTATTGATAAATATCTCAATGTGATCCTTCTTTATAGCTGAGTAGTACTCCATTGTATAGAAATACCACAACTTTTTTTATTCATTCCTCAGTTGATGGACACTTGGGTTGTTTCCAAGATCTGGTGATTACAAATTGTGCTGCTATAAACATAGGTGCCCATATATCACTGTGGTATGATGCTTTCAGTCTTCTAGGAATATGCCTAGAAGTGGAATAGCTAGAATAAATGGGACTTCCAATCCCAGCTTTTTGAGAAATCTCCAGCCTGACCTCCATAAAGGTTGTACCAGTCTACATTCCCACCAACAGTGTAGGAGAATTCTTTTTTCCCCACAGCCTCTCCAGCATTTGTTGTTGTTGGTTTTCTTGATCCTGGCCATTCTTTCAGGAGTGAGATGGTATCTCAGTGTGGTTTTAATTTTCATTTCTCTAATGACCAATGATGATGAACATTTTTCATGTATTTATTGGTCATTTGTATTTCTTCATCTGAGAAGTGTGTATTCATCTCAGATGCCAATTTTGGATTGGATCTTTGAAATTTAGGGGTCTGAGTTTTTTTAATTCTTTATATGTTTTAGACAAAAGTCCCTTGTCTGAGGGGGAGTTCACTAAGATCTTTTCCCAGTTTGTGGGTTTTCTTTTCACTATGCTGGAGATTTCTTTTGACATGCAGAATCTTTTTAATAAGAGGTGGTCCCAGTTATTGATTCTGGGAAGTATTTTCCATGCGGTTTGAGTCCTGTTCATGAATTCTCTACCTACTCCTAGGTCTTCAAGGTTTATAGCCAATTTGTCTTCCAGTAGATTTAGTGTTTCTGTTTTAATATTCAGATCTTTGATCCATTTAGATCTTAATTTAGTACATGGTGATAGGCATGGGTCTAGTTTTAGTTTTCGGCAAATAGAGAGCCAGGTTTTCCAAAACCATTTATTAAAGAGATTGTCCTTCTTCCAGTAAACCTGCCTGGCTCCTTAATCAAAGATAAGGTGCTTGAGTTTATTTGTAGTTGTGGTTGTATTTTCTAATCTATTCCATTGATCTTTGGCTCTGTTTTGATTCCAGTACCATGTTGATTTTACTACTGTTGCTTTGTAGTACAACTTCAAGTCAGGGATAATTGTATCTAAGAGTCTTTCAATGGAGTTTAGGGAGTCTTCTATGTAGAGTATCATGTCATCTGCAAACAATGATAATTTAACTTCTTCTTTTCCTATCTTTACCCTTTTTATTTTTCTCTCTTGTCTAATTGCTCTGGCTAGTACTTCCAGTACTATATTAAATAGGAGTGGTGATAAAGGACATCCTTGTCTTGTGCCTGATTTTAAAGTAAAGACTTTTAATTTTTGCCCATTTAGTATGATATTCGCTGTTGGTTTGTCATAGATGGCCTTTATTATATTGTGGTAAAGACCATCTATTCCAATTTTCTGTAAAGTTCTTACATGAATGAATGCTGGCCTTACTGAAAGCTTTTTCTGCATGTATAAAAATGATCATGTGATTCTTACTTTTGGCTTTATTGATATGGTGGATTACATTTATTGATTTATGTATGTTGAACCATTCCTGCATGCCTGGGATGAATCTCACTTGGTCATGGTGTACAATCTTCTTGATGATTTGCTGCATCCTATTTGCCAATATTTTATTGAGGATTTTTGCATCTGTGTTCATTAGGGAGATCGGTCTATAGTTCTCTTTTTTAGTTGGGTCTTTCTCAGGTTTTGGTACTAGAGTAATATTTGCTTCCAGGAATGACTTAGGAAGGATTGCTTCCCTTTCAATTTCACTGAATAGTTTGAGGAGTGTCGGCATTAGGTCTTCTTTGTATTTCTTGTAGAATTCTGCAGTGAATCCATCTGGGCCTGGGCTCTTCGTGGTACGTAAATACTTAAATACATTTTCAATTTCATTAATAGAGATTGGGTTATTCAGCAGTTTTACATCCTCTTGATCTAGCTTTGGTACTTCATGTGTTTCTAGGAATCTATTTCTTCTGTGTTATCAAACCTTTGAGAGTAGAGGTTTTTGAAATAGGTGATGATCTTCTGTATTTCTGCAGAGTCTGTAGTGATTTCATGTTTTTCATTTCTTATTGCATGAATTTGAGCTTTTCCTTCCCTTTTTAACATAAGGTTGGCTAGGGGCTTATTGATTTTGTTTATTCTTTCAAATAACCAACTCTTTGATTTGTTGATTCTTTGGATTGTTTTCTTAGTCTCTATTGCATGGATTTTATAATTTCCTCTCTTCTTTTGGCTTTGGGCTTGACTTGTTCTTTTTCTAGCTGTTTGAGGTATAACATTAGGTTATTTATTTGTATTCATTCTGTTTTCCTGATGTGGGAACTCAGTGCAATAAATTTTCCTCTGAGGACGGCTTTCATTGCATCCCACAGATTCTGGTAAGTTGTATCTGTATTTTTATTTTCTTGTAGGTATTGTTTAATTTCTTCTTTAATTTTCCCTGTGACCCACTGAATACTAAAGAGTGTGTTACTCAGTTTCCATGTGTTTGTGGGATTTTTGCAGTATCTTTTATCATTAATTTCTAATTTCAAAGTGCTATGATTCGGTAACATGTAAAGAATGATTTCAACTCTTTGCATTTGTTTAAATATGTTCTGTGAGCTAATATATGGTCTATTTTAGATAATGACCCATGTACTTCTAAAAAGAATGTATATTCTGATGTTGTTGGGTGGAACATTCTGTATATGTCTATCAAGTCCATTTGTTTACAGGTGTGATTCAGTTCTGTTATTTCTTTGCTCATTTTCTGTCTGGCTGATCTGTCCCTTGGTGTCAATGTGTGTTAAGGTCTCCTGTTACAATTGTGTTACTGACAAGTTGATTTTTCATTTCTGTTAATAGTTGTTTTGTATAACTGGGTGCTCTGGAGTTTGGTGCATATATATTTAAGATAGTTATCTCTTCCTCTTGGAGTTTTCCCCTAACAAGAATGTAGTGACCTTCTTTGTCCTTTCTGATCATTGTTGGTTTAAAGTTCACATTGGCTCCAAACAGAATGGCTACTCCTGCTTTTTTTTTGGATTCCTGTTGTGTGAAGTGTTGTTTTCCATCCTTTGACTTTCAGTCTGTGAGTATTCTTTTTTTTAGATGGGTTTCCTGTAAACAGCATATGGTTGAATTTTCTTTCTTGATCCATTCTGCTAGTATGTTTCTTTTGAAGAGGCATTGAGACCATTTACATTAATGATTATTACTGTTTTATGCTGGTTTATTGTTGACATGTTATCTTTCTGCTGTTGCATCTTTATCTTTCTGTTCTGCTTAATTATCTGCTTTGCTTAGTGGTTTTTTCCTTTGTGTATCTAAACTGTCTCTCAATATTTTTTGCAGGGTTGACTTGGTGCTCATGAATTTCTTCAGCTGTTCTTTGTCATGGACGTATCTTATTTCAGCATTGATTTGAATGATAGTTTTGCAGGGTTTATCAGTCTAGGTTAGAAATCATTTTGCTTTAGGATCTGGAATACTTCACTCCATGCTCTTCTTGACTTTATTGTTTGTACTGAGAAGTCTGTTGTGATTCTGGTAGATATTCCTTTATAAGTGATCTGTCTTTTCTCTCTGACAGCTTTTAATAATCTATTCTTGTGTTGGATTTCTGGGATGGTGATTATTATATGTATGGGTGTAGTTTTATTTTGGTTATGACTGTTTGGAGTTCTATAGGCTTCACTGAACCTGATGTCAGTTTCTGATCTCATGCTTGGGAAATTTTCAGCTATTACTTCTCTAAATATCCTCTTGGTGTCCTTTATGTTGTCCCCTTCTTTTTCATTCATCCCTATCAATCTTATGTTGTTTTTCTTTGCGTCATCTTGCAGTTGTTGAATTCTTATTTCCTGATTCCTTGTTATTTTTAATAGATCTTTCCTTTCCTGTTCACTGGCTGCAATCTTGTCTTCAAGGTCTGAAATTCTATATTTACCTTCATTGAGGTGGTTTTTATAGCTTTCAGTGGAGTTTTTTATTTCCTGTATATCTCTGTGCATCTGCTTTATGTATTCTGTTTGTTTCTTATGTTGCTCATCTAGGGATTCTATCTTTTTGTTTAGTTCCTCCAATTTTTTAACTGTGTTTTCTTTAGATGTATTCAGAATCTCTTTCATTTCTTTTATCATTTCTCCTTTTACCTGGGAGATTATTTCGTGTTTGAATTCCTTTAAAGCTTCCCAGTGTTGCTTGTTTATTTCAGTAGCTATTGTGTCCGATATTTGAGGTGTATGGCATGTATTTTCCTCTATATAGATTGATCCTATGGTTTCTTGAGATGGGCTGGAGGTTTGAGGTTGTAATTTGGTCTTTCATTTTGTTTTTCCTATATTTCTGTGTTTCACGTGTTATTCTAAATCTTCCTCAGGGTCTGTTGGAAATCTGCTTCTGTGTTCGCAGTTCCTGGGACACTGGCACCCAGTTCCCCAGGCCACTGGGCCTCTGGAACCAGTGGTGGTATTCTGTCTGCTTAGAACTGCATAGTTCCAGATATGCTGGGCTCCAGGGACAGTGTGCACCCGCCTGCTTGCTTGAAACTCCACAGTTCTACAAGTGCTGCTGGAATGGGGAGGTGGATGTAGGCACCTCAGACCCACTTAGCCACTTCATTGCACCTGGAAGGCTCGAGGGTCCCGAACAGGCTGGGCTTGGGGCAGAGTGCACTGGGCACTTACCACAGGCCGCGGGTTCTCTGGAACTGGTGATGCTCGCCTGCTTGCTTAGAAATCCACAGTCCTCCAGACACAAGGGGAGGCGGATGCAGGTGCCCCAGATCCGCCCAGCCCTTACTCTGCACTCAGGTGGTGTGATAGTCCCAAATATGCTGGGCTCCGGGGATAGTGTGTGCCCGCCTGCTTGCTTGAAACTCCACAGTTCTCCAAGTGCAGCAGGAATGTATTTGAATGTTTCATCCACATTTAATTCTTTGAAGTCATTTTGATTCACTAATTGTTTTTCATTAGTAAATATCTCCATAATGGAATGGCCAGCGAGTTTTGCACATTAAATACATTTACATGTGATTACACATTACATTGTTAATTACATTTTGTTATTTGTAATGTATGGTGACCCTTTGTGAACGTTATAACATCTTGCTAGCTTTTTTGTGTTTGTAATGTTCTGTTTTTCTAAACCTGTGTGTTCTTGCTTGTTAATCTTATTTATTTATTTATTTATTTATTTATTTATTTATTGTGCCAGGAATCAAACTCACAACCTCACACTTGCCAGGCAGGCACTTATGCTTCTGAGCTAAATCTCTAACCCATGTTAATCATATTTTTATTTTATATATTTTTTGATAATTTTAACATAGTATTCATAAGGACACAAACCACTATGAATTGGTTCTCCTAGATCCCATTCATGGTATGTTAGTCCTGTATGTTTTGTGAATGTCAGGTGCAAGTGGCCTATGAATTGTAGAAAACAGTTCTGTGGAAATTCTTCTTTACATTAAGATCACATTCTTTCTAGAGGGTTCACTTTTCTGCCAATTCTCTGAATGAATCCTAAATGAAAGACATTTAAAATTAAATTTCCTCATGAAGTTTCCCAGCTCCTTATTACTCCTCTATGGAGCCTAAATTAGAGTTATGAAAGATTCTTGGGGCTCAGTTTGTGTCCCTGCATCTGCTGTCTCCCCTGGCCGCTAGATCGAGGCGGGGAATCCCCTGTCTTGCCCTTCCTATGGCACCTCGTTTTTATTTCACATTTGCGCTGGGGGCTTGGTCCTCAGAAGTCTTCGTTTCTGAGAAGAGTTTTTGTTCCACTGCTAGTTTAGCTGGTTCCAGGCTTCCTGTGTTATTCCCCACCTGTGCAAACATCACAGAAACACAGAATTCTACACCTGCGGGGTGGGGGGAGCCATGGAAGATCTAATGCAGTGAGGTATTCCTTCCACTTACTTTTAAGCACAGTAGAATTTCTTTTTAAATTTTATTTAAGGAGAAAAAAACAAGGGTACAAGTTATACATTTCAAAAAATAAACAGTAGGAAATCACTAGTTAATAGATTACATATTGTCATCTTAGAAATAGTTGGTCAAGATACAAAATTAAAGTATATAAAGTGGGCATTCAAACAGTGAGACTGCAAACAGTTGTGTTCAATGAGCCAACAAAAACTCAGTAATATGATTATCTATCTTATATGCTTAAATATACATGCAATTATATCCTTTAGAACACTTTCTTTTCCTCTCTTTTTTACAATGATAATTACACATTTTGGGTTTTATTACTCCCACAGTTCTTATTCTTTTTTTTGAAGAGAATAAAACCAAATGTGATATAACAAAACAGAGTCAGTCAAATCAAAAGGATGCACATAGTACATAATATAAAAACAGAGTACAAGGTGTTCAACAATGGTTACCATAATGCTTCTTGCTATCTTAAAAAGAATTGCCTATATCATCAGTTATAATAAAATTGAACAAAACAATAAAGAACAAAACCAATAAAACCAAAACATTAGATATTATAGGACTTCAAAAGAAGACAGTCAAACCAGAATGGCAGTTGTTGCCTGTACTCTCAAACTTGATACTATCAAGCAAAACATAATAGAGTAAAATCAGTCAAAACAAGATGATGAGAGCATTACAGGGTTTCAAATCAAGTTAATAGGAAATCAAAGTGGGTTACTATAATATCCTGCTATTTTTATTTATTTTTTTCCTTAATTAAAAAGATAAAAATAAAAAAATAAATAATAAAAAAGGAGCTTGAGATAAAAGAGGACATAACAACAAAACAGTACAGGTCAGAATATAACCATTTAAGCAAAATAGTGTTTCACCACAAGATATCCTGACATAAAAGTAGTTACCATAGTGTCTCTTTCTTGAAATCTTTAAGTATAACTTCGTATACTGTAGCTTCAAATATATCAAGACAATGTAATACCATTCAAGAGAATGACAGTTTTACAGGGTATTGAACTAACAGAAAATGAACAATGGTTTCTGTATTATCTCCTTGTCTATAAAAGTTTTTGTTTATATTATCACATATAATAAAATCCAATAAGATACAACATGTTAAGACCTATGGAGACAGAAGAACAAAAGCTTGATGGGACTTCAAAACAAGATGATATTAAATCAGTACTAGCTGTTATGATGTCTGGTTTCTCCAGAATAGCTGTTCATACCATCCAACCTTCTCTGCCTCATTTCTGTTGAGCTCTTTTTCTGTCATTAGTTGTCAGTTTATCTTCTTCATTTTGTTTTCTGCTCCATTCATTGCAGCATCTCTGCCACTGTTTCTGGAATCTTGGCATTTTTCTCTTTTAGAATGTCCTGCAGTATTCTCTGTAGAGTTGAATTGGTGGTTGCAAATTCCCCTAGTTCCTCTTTATCCTGGAAGCACCTTATTTCTCCATTAATTTCTAGGGACAGTTGTGCAGGATATATCAATCTTGGCTGGAAGTTATTGTCTTTCAAAGCTTGAATTATTTCGCCCTGCACTCTTCATGATTTGATGGTTTGTGCCAAGAAGTCTGCTGTAATTCTGATGGGTTTTCCCTTGTAAATGATCTATTTCTTGTCTCTGACGGCTTTTAATATTCTGTTCTTATACTGGATTTCTGGAATTTTGATTATTATATGCCTGGTTGTAGTTCTGTTTGGGTTGTAGTTGGCTGGGGTCCTGTATGCCTCATACATCTGAGTGTCTTTATCTTTTTCTCTATTAGGCAAGTTCTCCTTGATTATTTCTGTGAATAGCCTTTGAAGTTAATTTGTTTGTATTCCTGCTTCTTCATTTACATTCTTAATTCTTAAGTTATAGATCCTCTTATCATCTTCTAACCTTTGTATTGTTACTGCTTGTTTCCTTGTTATTTTTAAAAGTTTTTCCTTTCATGCTCCCACATTACAAATCTGTCCTCCAGATCTATCTAATCTATCCTTAGTTTCTTTCAAACTGTTTGCCAGGTTTCAATAGAGTTTTTAGTTTCCTGGTAATCTCGTTGAATCTGCTTCATGTATTCTACATTTTCTCTATTTTCTCCATCAAACAATTCTCCTCTTTTTTTTCTTTTCTGCCATTCTACCATCTGTTTTTTCTTGGGAGGCGCTTAGCATTTCTTTAACTGTTCTACTTATATCTTGCTTTACTTGGTTAAATACTTCTCTTTTGAACTCATCTATAAGGTCCCAGAGATATTGCTTTATGTCTATTGGTGCTGTGCCTGATATTGCATGTTTTCTGGCCTCATTCTCCTTTGCATTTACCTTTCCTGGATCAGTGTTCTCAGGATTGGGGACTGAGAACCCTTTATTATTGCTCCCTCTTCCCAAACTTTTTGTTCCTTCCATACAAGTGTATATAGAAGGCCCGATTTCTTTCTTTGTCAGGTTACAGTTTGTTTGAATTGTGCCAGCTAGGTGTTCCTGCCCACTGAAGTGTACTAGGGAGACACAGACCTGGGTAGCTTATGCTGGGCCTGCCCCTCCAGGTCAGTCAACCTGCTGAAGGCTTCACTGCAGTAGGGTGCACTGCCAGGCCCAGGAACCTGGTTTGGGCTAGCTTACTGGGTCTTAGTCCGTGGGTTCACCCAGGTCAAGTGCTCCCCACCAATCCCGCTTGAGAGGGGAATATGTGACTGAAGTCCCTGCAGCGTCCTGTTCTGGCTAGTCTGCCTGGTCCCAGAATGTCCTCTGTTGGAGCCTCCTAGTCTATGGAAAGGTCCCCATTCCTCTCACTTACCGCAGGTCGATACAGGGAACCCTCTAGCTCTGCTCTCAGTTTGGTTCATTGATTCCCACTCTCAGAGCTTTTGCATCTCTATCCCTGCTGTGCCATTTCAGATGCAATGGTGGTGGCAGGAAATTCAAGCCATGGTTTCCAGAGGCGCAGGTTCCAGCTTCAGCACTGAGACTTCAGCTGTTCCAGTCGTAGCACCGGGATTGTATTTCTGCACCATTCCTGGAATCTAAACTGGCTATCTCAGAGAGCCTCTGTAGCTGCTGTTATCTATCTGTCATGTTCTCCTGGAGGTCTAGAATTTCTTATTGCAATTTAATTTTCTTTTCCTTTTTAAAACTATCAATTCAATCATCAAAACAATCAATTCGTGATTTTATTTGGTAGGCTTTCTGGAGTCAAGTGTAAATATTTTAAATAACTACTAAAACAGTAGTGGAGAAGATTAAATAGGGCAAGGAACTTGATGCTTCAAAGGTAAAGTAGAAAAAGTTAGTGAGTTTGATGTTTCCAAAAGTCCTAAAGAAGAGAAATTAAATATTTATATTTTTAAAAATGGGATAAATTCAATTTAGTGCAATGCTTGAGTTGAAAAATTATATTCACTTGAAAGCATAATGTTGGATGTCAGAAGCAATGTCCGCATTGTGTCCTTAGTGATTTGTGTACAGAAAACCAGCACATGTATAGATTGATTCCAATGTAAGCTTAGAACCATTACCCAAAATGATCTCACAGTTTGAGGATGTCAGCACGGTTCAGGCAGTACATTAGTAACTGTAGAGATGACACACAGAGGAGTTGGCGAGGTAAAAGATTAAAGTACAACTTTAAAAAAATATTATCTATTAAAAAGGTTAATTTATTTAGAACATGTTCAAAAAGTAGCAATATTTTTTTATTTGTTTTGTTAATTAGCACAAGGATTAGTCACATCTCTGGGTACCTTCTTTTTATTTATTTATTTATTTATTTAATTAATTGTTTTGCAATAAGATGGTTTCACTAAATCAGTAAATTGCCCAGACTGGGCTGGAACTTGGGATTATCCTCTCTGCACCCTCACAGAGTAGGGATTACGCCACCACACCAGTGCCACAAATATTTTAAAATAAAGACTTGATTCTGTGAAACATAAAAAACCTTTGTTAAATATAAACAAATTTTTATATAAATTATAAACTGGAAGTGGCTTAAAATTATTTTATTTTGATTTGTGTGTCTCTAACTCAATAACTCAAATAAAACAGAACTCAGTCTATGTTTATCCATTATAGAATCTGACAGAAGTGTGGGGATGTTTTAAGTACTATGTAGAATTCAGGCTTTAGGCAGTGGTAACTGTTCCAGTCTACTAACAGCAGAACACTTTTGTAGAAGCCTTCTCTGCATACATGAAAGCACCTCTTTAAACTGCTGATTTTGTGTAAATTGTAAGAGCTATCTTAAATAATTTTAATTTTTAAATGCACACAAGTAGAGTGTTCTGGGGCTAAGTAATAGCAGCCAGGTGCTAGAGCATATTTCATATCTCACTCATAAAATCACATGCTCATTTTAGTGTTCTTTGTTTGGTTATGTATTTTAGTATCATTAGGGTCTAGATCCATACTTTGTAATTTATTGGTATTCAGCCGTATTAATGAATGTATAACTTAAGAATTTTCCAAGTTGTTATGCATCTGAATGTTTATAGTGTACATACTTGCAGCATTTCACATGTATAAATATTTCAATATTTTATGTATATCTATATCCTTAATTCAAAAAGCTTCTATGGAAATGATTTATACATACTTTTCACTTTTTGATATGCAAAAGTAAACCTTGAAGATTAAGAAAAATAATTTTTTCTAATCACAATATTAATGTGGCCAGCAGTGGCCTAGTCTTTTCCCCCTTCAGTTAAATGTGAATTTATTGGAAAGATGTAAGAATAAAGTTGTCTTATAAGGAAAACACAATTGTAGACTTTAAATTTGCATTCTTTCACCAATTTTTATTTAGAAGTATTGTGGGCCTTTGGCCAGAGTTCAAAATATGAGATGGATGTTTAGAAGGTATCTGTTTCAAATTGCTCCTTCTTAAGGGGATACCTAGATTTTGGGGGTACTTATGCTGGTTGTTTTTCCTTATCTAAGTTTATTCAGAGTTGAAAGTATGGCAGGCAGACATAGCTATGCTTACTTGTGAATGTGCTCTAACTTTCCAGTGGCTTAAACACATTAGCACAATAGGCAACGCTTACGTAAGTCTTTATTGGAAAGCATTTCAGCATCCGTGATCTCATCTTTACAAAAACGTGCTGTGCTACGTGCCATCATTTTACAGCTGGAGAAAGTGACAGCAAGGGAGATTGAATGGTTGCTGAATGTCACATAGTTGTTGAGAAGCCACAGGATTAAAACCTGGGTATTTTACATTCTAGCCTAGATTCTTCTCACTAAATCATTCTGCAAGTCTATTTTTGTGTACATAGTGCAATTAATTAATTATACCTATGACATCTATAAAACATTTTACCAACTATTTATTTGATTAATGTCTTTTTGAGCTGATGCAGTAATCACATGATTTTAGCATCTTTTTTTTTTTTTTTTTTTTTTTTTTTTTGTCTTTTTCCTTTTTATCGGTACCGGGGCATCTTCTGTCTCATAAAAGAAAGCATTGTACTTCAGGCTAGTGCTATTTGTTTGATAGACAGATCTTGAGTTTGTGCTATATAGTACACATAACTTTCTAATCAGTGTTTTACTATAATTGTAAAAATTAACTGACTCTTAGAGAAAGTTAGTGCATCTGTATTAAACAGGACATATGCAAAAGCTTAGAGTTAAGAATAAGCAATTTTAGTTTGTTTTATGTTCTCATTTAAACTAGTATGAAAATACAGGGAAATCAATCAATTCAAATATTATTTTGATATATATTAAATTTTGGATTCTATTGTTATAAAGCTGAATGTGTATATATCTGTCTAAACTTTTCAGGAACTAAGCACTAAGAATTAGATGAAATATGTCTAAAATCTAATACAGAATTTTACTTGCAGCTTGCTGTCAAAGTTAGCTGCATTTATTTATCTTGACATAGTTCAGGTTGGCCTTGAATTTTCTGTCACCCAGAGTAGGCTCCAACTAATGGCAATCATCCTGTTTCAGCCTTCTGAGGGCCAAGTTATAGGTGTGTGCCAGGATGCCCAGAATTAATTTGACTGTTTTAAATAATTTGAACTCTATTTTTATATGCGTTTCAATGTGTTAGATTCAAAGATATAGTAATAAGATATTTTAGATATAGTAGACCTTCTGGTTTTTCTTTATTTTTCTATTTAAAATCTTTCATTTGCTATATGTATGCTAATCTAAAAAGAAGTGGTTTTTGGGAAATAAATTTGTAGGCGCCTAAAGGATTGATAATCACCTTACTTTTCATTAGAGACATAAATTAACAATAATCTGATGTAGTCATATGGAAAATAGTATCATTAATAAAAATACTTGTTAGAACAATAAAATTTTAGCTTTTCCTATTAATCATTATTCTATATTAATGCTCATATTTGAAAGCATAAAAATTTTGCAGTATTTTATACACTTCAGTTTATCAATATGTATCAATAACTATAAAATAGCATGATTTTGACCCAAATTTTACTCATATATTTATACTTAAAATTCAAGTTATCTCACACATTTTAACGAGTAGGAATAGAAATATATTATAATTTTTCATTGCTTATCTTTCAGAGAGAGGAAAAGAGAGGTATATATGCATTTATATGGAGGAGGCATGTTAAATTATCAAATAAAAAGGCAAGTTTTGGCTATTCTATTTTTAATGAAGCCTTTGGGTATTTATGAATATGCAGCATTAGGAATCAGTCTGGAATGATGGATACCAAATTGTCTACAGTCATCTCCATGTGGTAAGTTTACGAACCTTTTTAATTGTCTCACATATTTTATAGTAGTGTTGTAAAAATTAGCAGTTATTATTTTTATAAAGTTACACATCTTGCTGTTGTAGGAAGTAGGAGATACTAGCAATAGGCAGCAGAGTTAGGGGACTGTGCTGTCAGTCACTGCCGTGACCTCAGGGCTCCCCCTCTGTCTGGAAGGGGCCACCTTTAGGAGTTTTGACATCATTATGTCAGTTGAGCACTTGTGTCTGTGAGGCATCACTGTTCGTGTCATTTTGTTTAACCTTTCCAGTGGCTTTATTTTCCTATTTAGTAGATATAAAAACTGAAAGTGAGAGTTACTTGCCTAAGACATAATTTCTAGCAAACATAAATTTGGAGTCAACTGCACTTTTTCTCCCTCTCTCTACTCTTGTGACACTCTTTTGGTCAAAAGGTCTTGACTTGGTTTTGTGTTTGCAATGGGATCTAGAAATGTAACTCTGCTGTTCATACATGATGATGGTAACGCGGAATGCTCTCCATATCAGACTGGGAGGATTGGAGTCTGGTGTTACTTATCTCAGCTTTTGCATTCTGATCTGTGAAATGGGAGGAACTATGTGTTGTCTTAGTTACCTCCTCATTGTTGAGATGCAATACCTAATATCTACAACTCTAAAGAGCATGTGTTGTTTTGGCTCACAGTTTGCAGAGGTTTCAGTTGATACTCTGCTGGCTCCAAGGCAGGGAAGCATGGCAGAGGGGTCTGGTGAGGGAAAAGAGCTCATGAATAATGTGGCAGCAGGAAGAGGAGAATGATCAGGGAAGAGAGAGGGATACAGATCCTTCCAGGCCCTGCCTTCAGTGCCTCACCTCTTCCACCAGGCTGCATCTCCCAATGTAACCTGTAGCTACAGACTCATCAGTAGGTTAATCCACAGATGAATGTTACACCCTCGTGATCCAATCACATCCCCAAAGCCCAAGTAACTTTGGGGAGACATCTAAAGATTAACCATATGTGCATCTATCACATAATCTGTGGTATAAATAATGATACTAGGGGATAACGTATGAAAGGTGCATAGTGCACTATTTGTTCAGTGTCTCTTCCATTATTGTACTCAATAAGATTTCTTGCCTGTGGTTCCATTGTATTAGCCACTATGCTTCATGTCATTGTTAAACAGGCTGAAATTAGTGCATATTTCTCTCAAAGTTAGATATTTTGCTTCTTGTTACTAATAACCATAGATTTATTACTCCACTTTGGAGAAATGAATACGTACAGATTTCAAACAAAAAGTCTGGTGAAAGGCTGCAAGATTATGAGATTAAGCTTTGTCCTCTTTCTCTGTGAAAGATATGCAAATTTAATGTTATCGCAGGGAAAATCCATAGACATTAGCATTTTTTCAAATATATATTAGTGCCCAGCCATCAGGGTAAGACCTACATTAAGTTTTTGTAGAATAAAAGGAGCCGATAAAATTTACTTTCATTTCAAAATAAGTTCAAAAGTAAGCAAAAGAAGAAAACCTAGGTGAAAAATATATACCACACAATGATTATAGACAAACTGGAAATTTAGGGGGAGGACAGAGTCAGGGTAATGGAAAATTCAAAAAAACATTGACTACTTAGTATGCAAGTTGAGACTAGAGAACTGGGGAAAGTGTAGTAATGCAGAGGCCAGAGCTTGAGTAAATGGGGTGGTGGTGTGGGGGTGCACCAGTCACCCCAGTGATGAGAGGTGAGCAGAATTTTGGGTGTGTCCTTGGGGCTAAGAGTGTTTCATCAACTTTTGCATAGAAGGACTGTGTGAATTGCAGATTGTAGAAGAATGTTAGGATGGGGCCGTGATGGTCATATTCTGGAGAAGTTTCAGCTAGACCAAGGGACTGTTATTTTATTTCACATTAAACAAGGAGTCTTCGGAGGTTTTCAATGATGTAACAATGTGACCATAGTTGTACATTATCAAAATGCAGTCAGCCAGAACACGTGCAGTGGATTATTAGTAATGAATCCAGTGTTAGGAAAATGAGCTAGATGTGTTGTAGAAGTTTGCATTTTTAAAAATTTCATAAGTGAGTGATTAAAATAAAAGGGAGATGGTATGAAACAGAAAAAGATACTGAACAAAAACAGACTTTTGAAGTTATAGAGGTGGATCAGGGGAAGGGTAGGCCAAGGAAAGGATAATAAAAGAATGGAACATTATCAAGGTATAATCAAGGCACAAGGGTGATCAGCATACACAGTGCATGCTTAAATTAAAAAAAAGAAACACTGTTATAGTAAAAGACATGTTGTCATAAATCCCCCTGAATAGTCTCTTCTTTACCTATCCCATTATTCTTGTCACTTTCTGAAGCACCAATGGAGGTTTTGTTTTCTGTCTTTATGAAATATGACGAAATAAAACACAAACAAACAAACAACAACAATAACCACACAGTGAATGCGACTGCCAAGGGCCATCCAGCAGAAAGGCAGGCTCATAAAAGCACTGTACCCTTATGTACTTCTTCACAGTCTCTGGCACCGTGAGTCTTCTGGTTTTTATCCAACTTGGAAATGACTATGAAAGGGAAATACTTTGAATGGATTCAGAATATTAAGGCAGCCATGACAGTACAGCTAAAGACCCTCATGAAAGGAGACTTCCAGAGATGCTTCAGAAAGTGACAGGAAAGGTGCGATAAGTTCTTTCAAAGTAAGGTGGACTATTCTGAAAAGGATGCATGGCAATTTGTCTTTTGCTATAATAAATTTGTTAAAATTTAAATTATCATTGTAATTTTTATTATATTTTGTACATGTACCAATTCCCTCAAGGAAGCATAATTATTTGGCATTATAATCATACACTAATAAAAATGAATAAGTCTCCTATCTTTGCCTTTATAGAACTGACAGGTGAAATTGTGTGAAAGTGTACCATCAAGGAAGACTATGGTTCAATTAGAAAACTAAGACTGCCCGTGAAAAAGTTCCCTGTTTGAGCACATCCCAGGTTAGAGCTGTCCAAACTAACTTACAATGGAAACAATCATCTGAAAAAAATGCTTCTGTCAGTCCCTTGCCTCTTCTACATCTCTGGATTTTACTTGCTTTATCTTGAATGGAATTGGCAAAAAAATCTAGGTGATAAAAAATGTGACGTAGAAAAGCTGTGGAAACCCAAAAAAGATAGATGGCAGGCAAAATTTGTACTCATCTTCCACTGAGAAATTGTCTTTTAATAAGACTAGAAGTGGGGAAGATGAACTTCTTTTAAAAAAAGATTGTTGCATAACAGTGATGCAGATTAATACTTGTTTCAGGACGTTAGTACATGCGTGTAACTTCTGAACTAAGGTCAAAGCTGAGATTATTATTTGGATGTAGATTTTTTAAATAATATCAGGAAGAGGGACCAATGAAGTCAATTGCTTGGTTGTTCAGGATGGGATTTGGGAAAAATATACACATCAACTTCATTTAAGAGGAAAGCGAAAACGTGATCAAGTTTCTTTAATGGTTTCATTTCAGAGTCCTATTTGTTAAACCTAACAATTTGCACTGAGAGAGCAAAACTGAAATTACAAGTTATATAGATGGTAAAATTTTTCCCTAAGTCACTGAGAGTGCTTTTGGATTCTGCTAGACAGATTTTCTGAGCAGCAGTTAACAAGAAATGCAGTCAACAAGAAAGATGATCTTCAAAGAGAAGGAGTAGTCATTCACAGATTTTGCTTCTATGATGTAATTATGATTACAATATTACATGCCTCTGATGAAATTCACTAAGACTCATGTCTAGAATTAGGAAATGTTATGGCATGTGAATTATAGTCACTTTAAAAAAAGACAATTCCTCAAGCATTTTTATTTGTATTGTTCTGAGTTTGGTTCTGAGGTTTGAGTTTTGTTCTCAGTTTTAGTTTCTGCTTTGAGTGAATTAATTTTATTATATTTAAAATTTAGCTTTAAAAAATCAGAGTTACTCATATGCGTAGTTCTCAAAGAAAAATAACATTGAATATAAAAACAAATATAATTTCAGTGTCTTCGTACTCCATATAGAATTGTACCAAAATTTCTGCTAAAATAAATATTCAAAACTTACATTTTTTCTATATGACTTTTCAATTACTTCATAAATTGTATCATTTCCTTTCTTTTTTTATTTAAAGAGAAAAAAGAAAGGAAATAAAATAAAAAAACAAAGCAGTAAAAGGGTACAAATAATACAGAATTTCAAGGAAAAAAATACAGTAAGATATCACTAGTTAATAGGTTACATATTTTCATCTTTAAAATAGTTGTCCAAATTATAAAATTAAAGCATGTAAACATTCATCCAATGAGATTGCAGACAGTGCCGATCAATGATCCAACAAAAGTTCAGTGATATAGATTTCCATCCTACACACTCAAACATACATCAGTTGTATCCCTTAGACCATAACAATTACACTTTTTGGGTTTTTTTACTCCCACAATTCTTATTATTTTTTTTGAGAGAATAAAACCTAATGTAGCTAAACAAAGCAGATTCGGTTAGAACAAAAGGATGGGCATAGTACATTATGTAAAAATAGAATATCAGGTGATCTAAAATGGTTACCATTGTGTCTCTTGCTATTTTTTTAAAAGTTGCCTATGTCATCAGGCATAATAGAATTGATCAAAACAGTACAGAACAAGACCAATAAAACCTACACTGGAGACCTTACAGGATTTCAAAAGAAGGTAATAGTCAAACCATAATGGGTATCTTAGTGAATCTTATTGCCTTCAAAGTGGTTGCCTATACTCTCAAACCTGGTACTATCAAACAAATAAAATATAGTAAAATCTGACAGAACAAGATGGGGAGAGTAATATTGGGGATCATATCAGGTTAATAGGAAAACAAAAAAGTTACTATAATATATCCTGCTATTTTTTAATTTAGTTTTCCCTTAATTAAAAAAAATGTAAGAAAAAAAATAGATTAATTTTAAAAAAAGATGGGATTGAAGTAAAGGAGGACATTGTACTAGAACAACACAGGTCAGAGCGAACAATTTAAGCATCACTGTGTTTCACCCCCAGATAATCTAACATAATAGTAGTCACCATAGTGCCTCCTTCTTTGAATTATTTGAATATAACTTCATATACTATAGCATCAAGCATATCAAGTCAGTCTGAAGCTATTCAAGAGAATGAAGAAATTACAGGGTATTTAGAACCAGTTAACAGAAAACGAACAATGGTTTCTATATTATCTCTATATTATCTCTATGCCTATAAAAATTTTTGTTTATACTATTGCATATAGTAAAATATAGTAAGATACCACATGTTAAAACCAGTGGAAACAGGTGTACAACAGCTAAATATTTCATTTTTTTGGTTGCTTGTGAAGGGTGTTGCCTCTCTTATTTCTCTCTCTGTGACTTTGTTGTTAGTGTATAAGAATGCTATAGATTTTTGAGTACTGATTCTGTATCCAGCTACATTACTGAATGAATGTTGGACCTTATCGAAGGCTTTTTTCTGCATCTATAGAAATGATCATGTGATTCTTACTTTTGGCTTTATTGATATGGTGGATTACATTTATTGATTTACATATGTTGAACCATCCCTGCATGTCTGGGATGAATCCCACTTGGACGGGGTGTATAATCTTCTTGATGATTTGCTGCATCCTATTTGCCAATATTTTATTGAGGATTTTTGCATCTGTGTTCATTAGGGAGATTGGTCTGTGGTTCTCTTTTTCAGTTGAGTCCTTCTCTGGCTTTGGTACTAGAGGAATATTTGCTTCTAGGAATGATTTAGGAAGGATTGCTAAATGAATAAATAGGTAAAGATTTAATTGTTTTCAGTTTCATTAATAGAAATTGGGTTATTCAGTAGTTTTACATCTTCATGACCTAGCTTTGGTACTTCGTATGCTTCTAGGAATCTGTCTATTACCTCTGTGTTACCAAACCTTTGAGAGTAGAGGTTTTTGAAATAAGTGTTGATGATCTTCTGTATTTCTATAGGGTCTGTAGTAATTTCACCTCTTTCACTCCTCATTGCATGAATTTGAGCTTTGTCTTCCCTTTTTAAAATAAGTTTGGATAGGGGCTTGCCGATTTTATTTATTCTTTTTATTTATTTATTTTTAATTTTATTTAAAAGGAAAAAGAGAAAAAACAAAACAAAACAAAGCGGTGTAAGGGTACAAACAATACAGAACTACCAAAAAAAAAAAAACCCAGTAACAAAATCACCAGTTAATAGATTGCACATTATCATCTTAGAGATAGTTGCTCAAGTCACAGGATCAAAGCATACAAAGGAAACATTCAAACAGAGAGACTGCAAACAGTTGTGTTCAATAATCCAACCAAAAACATTAATATGGTCAGCTATTTAACACCCCTAAACACACTTGCAGTTGTATCCTTTAGAGAACTTTTTTCCCCTCTCTTTTTTACAACAAAATTTACACATTTTGGGTTTGATTACTCCTTAGTTCTTATTACATTTTTTTGGAAGAGAATAAAGTCAAATATGGCAAAACAAAGCTGTCAGTCAAAACCAAGGATAGACATAGTACATGATGTAAAAACAGAGTACAAGGTTATCAACAATGGTTACCATAATGTCTCTTGTTTCCTTTAAAAGAATTGTCTATCTCATTAGGTATTATAAAGTTGAACAAAACAGTAGAGAATAAGACCAATAAAACTTAAATGTTGTAAACATTACAGGACTTCCAAAGGACATAATAGTCAAACCAGAATGGGCATCTTAGTGAATCTTTTTGTCTTCAAAGTAGTTGCCTATACCCTCAAACTTGATACTATCATACAGAATGAAACACAGTCTAATCAGTCAAAACAAGATAGTTGGAGTATTACAGGACTTCAAAACAAGTTAATAGGAAATAAAAACTTACTATAATATATCCTACTAATTTTTAAAATTTTTCCCCTTAATTAAAAAAATGATAAAAAAATAACTAAATAATTTTTTAATGAATAAGGGAGAGATTGAGATAAAAGAGGAAATAACAACATAACAATACAGGTCAAAGCATGACTGTTTCAGCAACATGGTGCGTCACCACCAAATAACCCGACTTAATAGTAGTTACCATAGTGTCTGTCTTTTTCCTTGAAATATTTGAATAAAACTTTGTATAATATAGCTTCAAATATTTCCATATTAAGAAGCCCAGAATAAAGCCTTTCCAATTAATAAGTGAAAACTTTATAAGGCTTCAAGGCCACATAATGGGGAATCATGATTACCACATACTTTTATATATTTGAAACATTATTTACATTAGGAAAACTATTTGATATTCACACATGCGAGATTGATTTATTTCACTTATGAGTATAGTCTCAAGCTGCGCCCATTTATTGATAAATATCTCAATGTGATCCTTCTTTATAGCTGAGTAATACTCCATTGAATAGAAATACCACAACTTTTTTATCCATTCCTCAGTTGATGGACACTTGGGTTGTTTCCAAGATCTGGTGATTACAAATTGTGCTGCTATAAACATAGGTGCACATACATCACTGTGGTATGATGCTTTCAGTTCTTCTGGGAATATGCCTAGAAGTAGAATAGCTGGAATAAATGGGACTTCCAATCCCAGCTTTTTGAGAAATATCCAGACTGACCTCCATAAAGGTTGTACCAGTTTACACTCCCACCAACAGTCCTCATAGCCTCTCCAGGATTTGTTGTTGGTTTTCTTGATGCTGGCCATTCTTTCAGGAGTGAGATGGTATCTCAGTGTGGTTTTAATTTGCATTTCTCTAATGACCAATGATGATGAACATTTTTTCATGTATTTATTTGCCTTTTGTATTTCTTCATCTGAGAAGTGCGTATTCATCTCAGATGCCGATTTTTGGATTGGATCTTTGAATTTTGGGGGTTTGAGTTCTTTAAATTCTTTATATGTTTTAGACAAGATTCCCTTGTCTGAGAGAGAGTTAACTAAAATCTTTTCCCAGTTTGTGGGTTTTCTTTTCACTGTGCTGGAGATTTCTTTTGACATGCAGAATCTTTTTAATAAGAAGTGGTCCCAGTTATTGATTCTGGGAAGTATTTCCCGTGCAGTTTGAGTCTTGTTCATGAATTCTCTACCTACCCCTGTGTCTTCAAGTTTTCTACCCAATTTGTCTTCCAATAGATTTAGTGTTTCTATTTTAATATTCAGATATTTGACCCATTTAGATTTTAATTTAGTACATAGTTTTCGGCAAATGGAGAGCCAGTTTTCCAGCATCATTTATTAAAGAGACTGTCATTCTTCCAGTGAACATATTTGGACCCTTTCCCAAAAATAAGCTGGTTGATGTGTTTGTACTTGTGGTTGCATCTTCTAAACTATTCTGTTGATCTTTGGCTCTGTTTTGATTCCAGTACCATGTTGATTTTACTACTGTTGCTTTGTAGTATAACTTCAAGTCAGGGATTGTGATGCCTCCTGCCTTGCCTTTGCTGCTTAGAATTGCCTTTGCTATTCTAGGTCTCTTTGGGTTCCAGATGAATTTTAGGTGTGATTTCTCTAGATCTATAAGGTATGTTTGTGGTATTTTTATTGGGATTGCATTGAATCTCTATAACATTTTTGGGAGAATGGTCATTTTCACAATGTTTGTTCTTCCTATCCATGAGCAAGGGATGTCTTTCCATTTCCTGAGATTATCTTCAATTTCTTTTTTCAGTGTATTATAATTTTCCCTGTATAGGTCTTTCACTTCTTTTGTAAGAGTAATTCCTAAATGTTTCATTTATTGCTTGCTAATATGAAGAGTGTGCTTTCTCTTATTCCCCTCTCTGTGATTTTGTTGTTAGTGTATAGGAATGCTATTGATTTCTGAGTATTGATTTTGTTTCCAGCTACATTACTGAATTTATTTATTATATCTAAGAGTCTTTCAATGGAGTTTAGGGGTCTTCTATGTAGAGTATCATGTCATCTGCAAACAATGATAATTTAACTTCTTCTTTTCATATCTTTACCCCCTTTATTTCTCTCTCTTGTCTAATTGCTCTGGCTAGTACTTCCAATACTATATTAAATAGGAGTGGTGATAAAGGACATCCTTGTCTTGTGCCTGATTTTAAAGTACAGGCTTTCAATTTTGGGCCATTTAGTATGATGCTGGCTGTTGGTTTGTCTTAAATGGCCTTTATTATATTGAGGTAAAGACCATCTATTCCATTTTTCTGTAAAGTTGTTATCAGGAAAGAATGTTGGACCTTATCGAAGGCTTTTTCTGCATGTATAGAAATAATCATGTGATTCTTACTTTTGGCTTTATTGATATGGTGGATTACATTTATTGATTTACGTATGTTGAACCATCCTTGCATTCCTGGGATGAATCTCACTTGGTCATGGTGTATAATCTTCTTGATGATTTGCTGTATCATATTTGCCAATATTTTATTGAGGCTTTTGCTTCTGCGTTCATTAGGGAGATCGGTCTATAGTTCTCTTTTTTAGTTGGGTCTTTCTCAGGTTTTGGTACTAGAGTAATATTTGCTTCCAGGAATGACTTAGGAAGGATTGCTTCCCTTTCAATTTCATTGAATATTTTGAGAAGTGTTGGCATTAGGTCTTTTTTGTATTTCTTGTAGAATTCTGCAGTGAATCCATCGGGGCCTGGGCTCTTCTTTGTATCTAAGGACTTAATTACATTTTCAATTTCATTAACAGAAATTGGGTTATTCAACAGCTTTACATCCTCTTGATCTAGTTTTGGTACTTTCTAAGAATCTGTCAAACCTTTAAGAGCAGAGGTTTTTGAAATAGTTGTTGATGATCTTCTGTATTTCTGTAGAGTCTGTAGTGATTTCACGTTTTTCATTTCTTATTGCATGAATTTGAGCTTTTTCTTCCCTTTTTAAAATAAACTTGGCTAGGGGCTTATTGATTTTGTTTATTCTTTCAAATAACCAACTCTTTGATTTGTTGATTCTTTGGATTGTTTTCTTAGTCTCTATTGCATTGATTTCTGCTCTGATTTTTATAATTTTCTGTCTTCTTTTGGCTTTGGGCTTGACTTGCTCTTCTTTTTTCTAGCTGTTGGAGGTGTAGCATCAAGTTATTTATTTCTATTCTTTCTGTTTCCTGATGTGGGAACTGAGTGCAATAAATTTTCCTCTGAGGACGGCTTTCATTTGCATCCCACAGATTCCGGTAAGTTGTATCTGCATTTTCATTTTCATGTAGGTATTGTTTAATTTCTTCTGTGACCCACTGAATACTAAAGAGTGTGTTATTCAGTTTCCATGTGTTTGTGGGATTTTTGCACTATCTTTTATCATTAATTTCTAATTTCAGAGCGCTATGATCCGATAACATGCAAGGGATGATTTCAACTCTTTTGCATTTGTTTAAATATGTTCTGTGAGCTAATATATGGTCTATTTTAGAGAATGATCCATGAACTGCTGAGAAGAATGTGTTTTCTGATGTTGTTGGGTGCAACATTCTGTATATGTATATCAAATCCATTTGTTTGCAGATGTGATTCAGTTCTGTTATTTCTTTGTTGATTTTCTGTCTGGTTGATCTGTCCCTTGGTGTCAATGGTGTATTGAGGTCTCCTGTTACAATTGTGTTACTGATAATTTGAGTTTTCATTTCTGTTAATAGTTGTTTTATATAACTGGGTGCTCTGGAGTTTGGTGCATATATATTTAAGATAGTTGTCTCTTCCTCTTTGAGTTTTCCCCAATCGAGTATGTAGTGACCTTCTTTGTCCTTTATGGTCATTGTTGGTTTAAAGTTCACATTTTCTGCAAACAGAATGGCTACTCCTGCTTTTTTTTTGGATTCCTGCTGCATGAAGTATTGTTTTTCATCCTTTGACTTTTAGTCTGTGAGTATCCTTCTGGGTTAGATGGGTTTCCTGTAAACAGCATATGGTTGGATTTTGTTTCTTGATCCATTCTGCTAGTCTGTTTCTTTTGATTGGTGCATTGAGACCATTTACATTAAGGGTTATTACTGTTAAATGCTGGTTTATTGTTGACATGTTATATCTCTGATGTTGCATCTTTATCTTTCCGCTCTGTTTAATTATCTGCTTTGCTTAGTGGTTTTTTCCTTTGTGCATCTAAACTGTCTTTCAATATTTTTTGCAGGGTTAATTTTGTGTTCATGAAGTTCTTCAGCTGTTCTTTGTCATGGAAGTATCTTATTTCACCATCAATTTTGAATGATAGTTTTGCAGGGTACATCAGTCTAGGTTGGAAATCATTTTGCTTTAGGATCTGGAATATTTCACTCCATGCTCTTCTTGACTTTATTGTTTGTGCTGAGAAGTCTGCTGTGATTCTGATAGGTTTTCCTTTATAAGTGATCTGTCTTTTCTCTCTGACAGCTTTTAATAATCTATTCTTGTGTTGGATTTCTGGATTGGTGATTATTATATATCTGGGTGTAGTTTCATTTTGGTTATGACTATTTGGAGTTCTATATGCTTCACTGAACCTGATGTCAGTTTCTGACCTCATGCTTGGGAAATTTTCAGCTATTACTTCTCTAAATATCCTCTTGACATCCTTTATGTTGTCCCCTTTTATATTAATCCCTATCAATTTTATGTTATTTTTCTTTGCATCATCTTGCAGTTGTTGAATTTGTGTTTCCTGATTCCTTGTTATTTTCAAAAGATCTTTCCTTTCCTGTTCACTAGCTGCAATCCCGTCTTCAAGGTCTGAAATTCTATCTTCACTTTCATTGAGGCAGTTTTTACAACTTTCAGTGGAGTTTTTTATTTTCTGTATATCTCTGTGCATCTGCATTATGTATTCTGTTTGTTTCTTATATTGCTCATCTAGGGATTCTATCTTTTTGTTTAGTTCCTCCAATTATTTAACTGTGTTTTCTTTAGATATGTTCAGAATATCTTTCATTTCTTTTAACATTTATTCTTTTACCTGGGTGATTATTTGGAATTTGAATTCCTTTAAAGTGTCCTGGAGTTGCTTGTTAATTTTAGTAGCTATTATGTCCAATATTTGAGGTGAATTCCATATATTTTCTTCTATATACATCACTCCTAGGGTTTCTTGAGATGGGTTGGAGATTTGAGGTTGTAATTTGGTCTTTCATTTTGTCATTTTCCTATATTTCTGTGTTTCAAGTGTTATTTGAAAGCTTCCTCAGGGTCTGTTGGAAATCCACTTCTATGTTCACAGTTCCTGGGACCCTGGCACCCAGTTACCCCAAGCCACTGGGTCTCTAGAACCAATGGCCCTCTTATGCCTGTTTAAAACTCTTAGTTCCAGATAAGCTGGGCTTCAGGGACACTGTGCGCCCACCTGCTTGTTGGAAGCTCCACAGTTCTCTAAGTGCAGCCAAAATGGGGAGGCAGATATAGATGCCTCAAACCCACTTATGCACTTCCCTGCACCCGGAAGCCTGGAGGGTTCCAAACAGTTTGGGCTTGGGGCAGAGTGCACTGAGCACGCAGCGCAGGCCACAGGGCCTCTGGAAGCTGCAATGCTCCCCTGCTTCCTGAGATATCTACAGTCCTTCAGACACACGGGGAGGCAGATGCAGGCACCCCAGATCAGCCCAGCCCTTCCTCTGCACCCAGATGGTGAGGTGCAGGAGTCTCAAATAGGCTGGGCTCCAGGGATAGTGTGCGCCCGCCTATTTTCTGGAAACTCCACAGTTCTCCAAGCACAGCCAGAATGGGGAGGCCGATGTAGTTGCCTTAAACCCACTTATCCACTTCACTGCACCAGGAAGCCTGGAGGGTCCCGAACAGTCTGCGCTTCGGGCAGAGTGCACTGAGCACTTACTGCAGGCTGCGGGGCCTCTGGAACCTGCGATGCTCCTCTGCTTGCTGAAATATCCACAGTCCTCCAGACACACGGGGAGGCAGATGCAGACACCCCAGATGGACCCAGCCCTTCCTCGGCACCCAGATTGTGAGGTGTAGGAGTCTCAAATAGGCTGGGCTCTGGGGATAGTGTGCGCCCGCCTACTTGCTGGAAACTCCACAGTTCTCCAAGTGCTGCTGGAAGAGGAAGGCGGATGTAGATGCCTCAAACCCACTTATCCACTTCACTGCACCTGGAAGCCTGGAGGGTCCTGAACAGTCTGGGCTTTGGGCAGAGTGCACTGAGCACTTACGACATGCCTCAGGGCCTCTGGAACCTGTGATGCTCCCCTGCTTGCTGAGATATCCACAGTCCTCCAGACACATGGGGAGGCAGATGCAAGTGCCCCAGATCTGCCCAGCCCTTCCTCTGCACCCAGATGGTGAGGTGCAGGAGTCTCAAATAGGTTGGGCTCCAGGTATAGTGTGTGCCCACCTATTTGCTGGAAACTCCACAGTTCTCCAAGCGTTGAATTTATTTATTCTTTCAAAGAACCAGCTCTTTGATTCGTTGATCTTTTGGATTTTTTTTTTTTTTTTTGGTCTCTATTGCATTGATTTCTGCTCTGATTTTTATAATTTCTTCTCTTCTTTTGGCTTTGGGCTTGACTTGCTCTTCTTTTTCTAGATGTTTGAGCTGTAACATCAGGTTATTTTTTTGTATTCATTCCGTTTTCCTAATGTGGGAACCCAGTGCAATAAATTTTCCTTTGAGGACAGCTTTCATTGCATCCCACAGATTTTGGTAAGTTGTATTTGTGTTTTCATTTGTTTATAGGTATTGTTTAATTTCCTCTGTGACCCACTGATTATTCAAGAGTGTGTTATTCAGTTTCCATGTGTTTGTGGGATTTTTGCAGTATCTTTTATCATTAATTTCTAATTTCATAGCGCTATGGTCCGATAGCATGCAAGGGATAATTTTGACCCTTTTGCATTTATTTAAATATGTTCTGTGAATTAATATATGGTCTATTTTAGAGAATGACCCATGTACTGCTGAGAAGAATGTGTATTCTGTTGTTGTTGGGTGATATACTCTGTATATGTCTATTAAGTCCATTTGTTCACAGGTGTGATTCAGTTCTTTTATTTCTTTGTTGATTTTCTGTCTGGTTGATCTGTCCATTGGTGTCAATGGTGTGTTAACATCTCCTGTTAGAATTGTGTTACTGCTAATTTGGTTTTTCATTTCTGTTAGTACTTGTTTTATATAACAGGGTGCTCTGGAGTTTGGTGCATATATATTTAAGATAGTTATCTCATCCTCTTGAAGTTTTCCCCTACCCAATATGTAGTGTCCTTCTTTATCCCTTCTGATCACTATTGCTTTGAAATTCAGATTGTCTGCAAACAGAATGGCTACCCCCACTTTTTGGGGGGCTCCTGTTGCATGAAGTATTGTTTTCCATCCTTTGACTTTTAGTCTGTGAGTATCCTTTTGGGTTAGATGGGTTTCTTGTAGACAGCATATGGTTGGATTCTGTTTCTTGATCCATTCTGCCAGTCTGTTTCTTTTAATTGGTGCATTGAGACCATTTACATTAATGGTTAGAACTGTTATATATTGGTTTGTTGTTGACATGTTATCTTTTTGCTGTTGCATCTTTATCTTTCTGCTCTGTTTAATTGTTTGCTTTGTTTAGTAGTTTTGTCCTAAATGTATCTAGGCTGTGTTTCAGTATTCTTTGCAGGGTTGGCTTGGTGATCATGAAGTTTTTCAGCTGTTCTTTGTCATGGAAGTATCTTATTTCTCCATCGATTTTGAAGGACAGTTTTGCAGGGTACATCAGCCTAGGTTGGAAATCATTTTGCTTTAGGATCTGAAATACTTCACTCCATGCTCTTCTTGACTTTATTGTTTGTGCTGAGAAGTCTGTTGTGATTCTAATAGGTTTTCCTTTATAGGTGATCTGTCTTTTCTCTCTGACAGCTTTTAGTATTCTATTCTTTTGTTTGATTTCTGAGATGTTCATTATTATATGTCTGGGTGTAGATTTATTTTGCTTATGGCTATTTGGAGTTCTATATGCTTCATTGATCTTGATATCAGTTTATAATCTCATGTTTGGGAAATTTTCAGCTATTACTTCTCTAAATATCCTCTTGACATCCTTTATGTTGTCCCCTTCTTTTTCATTTGTCCTTATCCACCTTATGTTGTTCTGCTTTGCATCATCTTGCAGGTGTTGAGTTTTTATTTCCTGATTTCTTGTTATTTTTAAAAGATCTTTCCTTTCCTGTTCGCTAGCTGCAATCTTGTCTTCGAGGTCTGAGATTCTATCTTCACATTCATTGAGGCAGTTTTTACAACTTTCAATGGAGTTTTTTATTTCCTGTATATCTCTTTGCATATGCTTTATGTATTCTGTTTGTTTCTTATATTGTTCATCCAGGGATTCTATCTTTTTGTTTAGGTCCTCCAATTTTTTTAACTGTGTCTTCTTTAGATGTGTTCAGCATCTCCTTCATTTCTTTTATCATTTCTTCTTTTACCTGAGAGATTATTTCTAGTTTGAATTCCTTTAAGGTTTCCCAGAGTTGCTTCTTTATTTCAGTTACTATTATTTCACGTATTTGAGGTATGTGCAATGTGTTTTCTTCTATGCATGTGGTTCCTAGGCTTTCTTGGAATGGGCTGGATGTTTGATGTTGCATTTTGGTCTTTTGTTTTGTCATTTCCTATATTTTTGAGCTTCAAGTGTTGTTCCAAGTGAGGGAGAGAGTTCTCCCAGACTGTGTCTAGGCCCAACTGATTGGGCCCACAGGGAACAGCGGCCTGGCCCCTTATGCGAAGAAGAGTGTTCCCTGAGACTGAGATGGGATTGTGTGCCTAGGCCCCACTCACTGGTCCCGGCAGGAAATCGCGTGCTGGTCCCCAGGTGACAAAAAGAGTTCTCCTAGTCTGGGGCAGGATTCCGTGCCTGCCCAACTTGCTGGTCCCGGCAGGAAATCGCAGGCAGATCCCCAGGCAATGAAGCATCATTTCCTTTCTTATGACTAATTTCTTTAAATGTAACTAACTTTAAAGAATTTTCAATAGCTTTTCAAAAATATACTTACTATCAGTAATACTCGGGGTTCTCAACAGAACCGTATAACCTTTCTCATCAAGGTCAAACATTTCCTCTGACCCTAGGGGTACGTTATGTTGGGTAATTGTCCCTACAGAAACGTCCTTATTTTCCCTTAGTTTGAGCTCTTTGTAACCCTGTCTCATATCTATCATTCTGTTTCTTAGTCACTGTTCTAACAGAACTGGTGGCCTCTGTGATGTACTGGGTCTCCGGTTTTCCATATACCATGTTTTTTTTTTTTTTCTGTCTAAGTTTACTTTCTATTTTCTTGGAGAATATCCTCCAACATTTTTCTGCCAAAGACCACTATAAAACCATCATAATTAAGACAAAAAATCCAAGACTTTTAGATTTGAATTTGTCTTTATTCTAAGAGCTGATTGATAGTTTAGCTGAGTATAGAGAATCCTGCATGGAAATCTTTTTCAGCCAAAGTGGTAGGGTAATTTATTTTCTTCTAGTTAATAGTGTTAATGATGAGACATCTGAAAGTCATCTGATTTTTTTTTCAGAACTTTTGGTGTGATTTTTTTCTTCTTTCTGATGCTGTTCTTTGTGCTTATAGCTATTATTCAGCAGTTTTAATTCTTGTCCCTCAGTTAAGGCTTCACAAAACCCATATAAAAACACCTCCAGGCATAGTTGATCATATGTGAACAAAAATTCTTTTGTTACACATTGTTTAGGTTTAATGTGAATAGCTTTCCCACAATGTGGAAGCAATGATCAATATTACTATGTGTATTCAAACAGATTTATTAAGATATAGTTATATATCACATAAAATTTATTCATTTCAGTACATTTAAGCACCTTTCCCAAGTAATGCAGCCATCAGCACAGGTCTATTTCTTCCTCTCAGTAAGATCCTTTTACCCACTGGAAGTGAATTCTTGTTTCTACTCTCAGTTCCCAGACAGTACCTAATTTATTTTCTGTCTCTATAGATTTGTCATTTCTGGACATTTCATGTAAATGGGACCAGATGATATGCAACCTCTTGTGTTTGGCTTCTATCACTTAGCATATTGTTTCTGAAGCGTGTTCATGACATTGCATATGCCAGTAGTTCATTTCATTTTACTTCTGGATAGTGTGCAGATGTGCAGGTATACCAAAATTAATGTTCTTATTCTCACTGATTGACATTTATTGTGTTTCCAATTTGAACCTCCTATGAATAATGTTGCTATGTATATTAAAGTATAAGTTTTCAGCTGAGCTATGGGATAGTTTTATATTTAACTTTTTTTGTAAAATTGCAGAATGGTTTTACTATTTTGTACTGTCAGTATTTTAAAGGTTCCAAACCTTAACAGTCACTTTTTCTCTCTACATTTCCTGGAGGAACCTCAGATACTCTGCAGAGTTTGTCTCCAAAAAGTGACTCAAATATTCTACTGTGATTTCCTCTAATCATTGTCAAATTTATTCTCTTTCAACTTTTCAACAGTTTATGACAGACACATATGTATGTATGTATATAAGCCTTAAGTGAATACCTTTATTAATTTTTACTGGCTTAATCTATGCTCACTTGATAATACATTTCATGTATAGAATAAGACCACTAGAACTTCTCTCACTATCCTATATTATCCACAGCATGTATCCATTATTTTGATTTCTATTATAATATATATTTTTAAAGTATCTATTTAAAAATTTGACCTTTGTTATATAGTTAATTTGACCTTTATTAATTATTATTTTATTCCATTTTGTGTTTTATTGAGCTATAACTCAATATAAAATATACACTTACAAAATTATAATTCATTAGTTCTTATTATAGTTAGGTAACCATCAGCATTATCTAATTTTAGAACATTTTTATCAGTCCAAAAAACTCTGTACCCTATAGCAGTTGCTACTCTTATCCATCTGAATCTGGCCCCTGGAAATCACTATATATATATATATATATATATATATATATATATATATATATATATACATGGACTCCAAATAGTTTTTCCCTCTGTGTCTTTTCTGGTTTTTCATGGTATTCTCTGAAGTACAAAGGTTTTTCACTTTGTCATAATGTAATTTATATAATTTCTTTTGTGTATGCATGTTTAAAATCCTAAGCAGTAATCATTGCTTAATCTAATAATGGTGAACCTTTTAGAGACAGTGTGCAAACTGCAATGCCAAACCTATTTATCACAAAGTGCTAGCATTGCAATCAAACATCAAAACTGGAGTTTTGAAATAAACAACTCACACACTTTACTTGTATGCCAACAGAAAGAAATCTGCATCTCCTCAGGGGCATGCATGCCATAGTTTTGCCATCACTGACCTAACCCAAGGTTATGAAGATTTACTTTTAAATATTTAACAGAGTTGCCTTTATCATTTGGATCTATGATACACTTGGAATTATTTTTGCTGTATGTGAATCAGATGTGCTGTGCACAGCTGTCAGTTTGTTTCTGTGTGGTGAGACAATCCCTAACCCCTAGATACACACAAGTTCTGTGAACTGGATTTATGACAGGTATTAAGGTGCAAAAGAGGCCTCAGATAATTTCTAGTCACCTCCTGAGGCTCAGGAAAGCTGTAGAGTAGGATGGAGTCTCTTTCTCATCTGTCTGTTCTCACTTCCACCACATCTGAGGGACCCAGAAAGCAGTGGACCATGGGTTTTATACACCAGGAATTCATGGGTGCATTAAACTTACAAGAACATACTGTTTCTAGGAATTCAGGAACATAGTGTGACTTGTTCCAGCCAACACACCATAATTCTAACCAACACACCCTAATGACAAGATGTCTACCTAGCACATTTTACAGGTACTATTTAGGAGAACAAGCTACATTGGAGGGAGAACTGACTTTGTCCAATGACACTTGGAGAATGCTGATTACTGCAAATATGAGGTTAGGTTCTAACCTTATATTTTATGTGTGGATAAACATTTGAGTTAACACCATGTGATAAAGCACTATTCTTTTCCAAATATAATTATTTTAAAACCATTGTTGAAATAAAGTCAATAAGAATTTGGGGGAATGATTTATTTATTTTTATTTCTGGTCCATTGATTTATACATCTATGCTTATGCCAGTATTTATAATGCCTGTACATTAATATTGTCAGGTTTGGCAATAGAAAACATGTTTTTCAAACTTTACTGTTTTTTAAGAATTGCTTTGCTTATTCTGTGTGCCTTACATTCTAATATTCTGTTATGGTTAATACATTGTGTCACCTTGAAAAGTTTAGAAGTTTAGCTGAGAGACTCAGCAGGGAGCCAGAGTTCTTACTTTGTGAATATCCTCATCCTGTGCAAGAGGAGACCACAAAGACTTTGTGAGTGCTACACCTGCCCTGGGGTGGGGGGTGGCCTATGTACAACATAGGGGAGGAGAAGAGGCTTGGATCTCTTTTGCTCTGGCTGCTGCCTTGAAGCATTTTCCCAGTGCCATGCCACTGTGCTTTGGAGCCAGCCAATTATGGACTGAAACCTCCACCAACAGTGAGCTAAATAAACCTTTCCTCCGTTCATTTTGGGTGTCAGGTGGTTATGTCCCAGCAATGAGAGAAAAGTAGCCAAGTCAAAATTTGGTACCAGGAGTGGGGTCATTTCTGTGACTGTACCTGATCATGTGGTTCAAAAGCCTTTGGAAATGGCTTGTGGGAAGAGTATTGGAAGGTTCAGAGATGTAACCTGAATGCATATATCTGTAACACCTTAGGGTGTTCTTCATGGGAGATTCTGGTCAGAGCTCAGGAGACCAGAAGTCTAATAGAAAGCCTGCAGATAAAGACAAGGCTTGGGAGGTTTCTGCTGAGAAGAAGAATTGCACTGGTTGCTGGAGTCCAGATGATATGTGTTATGGCTTAGCTGAAGCCTTGTCTGCATTTTGCTCATGTTCAGAAACTTTGCCTGAGACTAAGATTAAAGGAAGCAGCAGAAGAAATTTCAAGGCATTTGAATATTGAGACTGTGCATGGCTATTGTTGGAGGCTTTTAGCCAGATTTATGTTGCAAATCAAGAGAGAAGGGCCCAGCAGGATAACTTAAACATTGTGAGATTGAGCAAAAAGCTGTGAACGATAAAGATAAAGCTGAGCTTTAGATTGCTGAGATGATACAGAAAAATAAAAAAGATGGCCTGTGGGCATCAGTGGAAGAGACAGTAGGTCCCCACACTTTGCAATCTTAAAACTGCAAAAGTGGAAGACTTTGCTTAGAAGAGAAAGTTGAAGAGCACCATGATCCAGAATGGTGGTGACACAGAGAATCTGTTCCTCAGAATCAGGTTCAGAGTGACCAGTAATCCAGGCACTTGATGCCTACAGTCAGGAGAAAGGAAAGCCTGGCTATTGCTCCAGCTGACAGCAGACCTTGACAGTATCCACATGGCATTGGTTTCAGGCATATGAAGAATGCATGGGTTCTGAGATTAAAAAGGCTTCCATCCCAATTTCAAAAGGCCAGGGAAACCAGGCAGTGTGCCCCTGAGAGAACAGTGTGTAAAACTGTGAGTGTGAAGCCAAAAGTTCAATGGAGAACCTAGAAGTTTGGAAAAGCCAGGAGCATGGATTGTCTAAGGAAACCTTCAAAGAGAGAGCAGTCAGCCCAAGAAGCCATGGGAACTAAAACCCTCAGAAATGCTCTGAGAGTGAAATTACAAAAATCCTTTGGAGCTCACAAGCAGATGGCTTCAGATGCTGAACATGGAACTCCAGGACTTAAAGTTTGCCCTGCTAGATTTTGGACTTCCTTTGGTTCCATTCCCTTGTATCCTTCTATTTGTACCTTTTGGAATGGGAATGTTTATCTTGTGCCACTGTATGGTGGAAGTGTTTGACTTTGTTTTCATTTGTACAGAGACTTGAAGCTAAGGTTTGACTTATATCTATCTCAAAGGACAATTGGGACTTGAGCTTTTCAGCAATGCTGATACTGTTAGGACTTTGGCAACTCTTACAGATGGACTAAGTGCCTTTTGCATAAAGGGATGTGCATGAGTCTTTGGTGATCCAAGAACAAAATATTATGCTTCTAATGTAATACAATGTTGATAGACTTAATGCTGATTCTTAAGGATTGTTAAATTGAAAAATGTTAAGAATAACCATACCTTCATATCTGGAGACTGATTTAATGAAATATGTTTGGTTACTGAGTTGACAAAGAGTGGATTGTTATGGTTAATACACTGTGCTTCCAGCTGGAGTAATAGCCAGACTTTGAGAAGTTTAGAAGTTTAACTGAGAGACTCAACAGGGAGCCAGAGTTTTTATTTGTAAATAGATTCTGTGCAAGAGGATGGAACAGAGATTTTGTGAGTGCTACACTTGCCATGAGTAGGGGTATGCTAAGTACCATATGAAGGAGTCGAAGAGTCATGGGCCCCCTTTTGCTCTGGCTGCTGCCTTGAAGTGTTGCTCCTGTGCCATGCCACCCTGCCTTGAAACCGGTTGATTATAGACTGAAACCTTCACAGGCAGAGAGCTAAATAAACCTTTCCTTCCTTCATTTTGGGTGTTGAGGGGGTGTTATGTCACAACAAATAGAGAAAAGTTACCAAGACATATGCCTTTAAGAATCAGTCTTTTAAATTTTTTAAAATTTGCACAGAGGACCTTGTGCTTGTCACAATCAGCTTGTTAATTGGTACAAAATGGATTCTAGAATTCTGATAGAAACTGGCTTGAACCTGTAGATTAATTTAGGAAGTCCTGGTATTTTAACAATTGCTTGATCTTCTGTGGCAGAAGAAAAGAGGAGGAGGAGGAGAAAGAGGAGGAGAAGGGGAGAGAGAGAGAGAGAGAGAGAGAGAGAGAGAGAGAGAGAGAGAGAGCGCAGAAGAGAAAAGACCTTCACTGAGGCAATGGGAGGCAATAGAAGGGCTGCAGAAGAGGGGCAGGCACTCTCTGGAAGCTCTAGGAAAGAACCCGAGACTTTATTTGGAATTCGACAGGGGCAGAGTTAAAGAGGCAAGAGGCTGGCAGAATAGGTTTTGATAGCTGATTGAAGGAGCATTTGCACATGGGGGAAAAGCTGTGCTTTAGCAGCTAAGCACAGCACAGTGCTGTCCCAGTGCCAGAAGGTGGAGCTTTGCCTGAAAAACCTGCCAACAATGTTTTCATCCAGTTCTTGACTCAGTGATGTCTTTTTTGCCCCATCTTAAGTCTCTTTTAATTTCCATTAACAATATTTTGTAACTTTTTTATTCAAATTCTATTTCTTTCATTATATTTACCATTAAGTTTTTTTTGTTTTTCTATGACTTTGTAAATGGTTAACAATTATTCTCTTAATTTTGTTTTCAAGATTTTTATTTTATAGAAATAAATTTTTATATATTGCTCTTGTATCTTGAAATAAGGGTGTTGTTGAAGTTTTTCATCAGTTTTAATAGTACTTTTGTAGATTCCTAAAGAGTATCTAGAAAAAATATGCTGTCCAAAGCACAGATGAGTTTATTCTTCTTTTTCAATCAGGATACATAATTCTGTCTTGTATAGTTGCTATAGAAAGAACTGTTACGACAATGACATACATAAATGATAAGAGATAATTGCTTTTTTTTGAATTTATTCCTGATGTTTGGTACAGTCTTCAAGTTTTTGTCATTGCGTAGAGTGTCGGCTAGCGTTTTTTCATAGATGCTTATTAGTTTAAAACTCCGTGTTTCTAGTTTTTGAGACATTTTATCATTATAGAATGTTGCATTTTGTCCAATCTCTTTTCTGTCTATCCTAAGATGATTATATGTTTGCCCCTTATTTAACTAATAAGGTTTATTATATTGATTAATATTTGATTGTTAAACTCACCTTGTATTCTACTTGGTTATGATGTATAATCTTTTTTGTTTACTTGCTAAATTCCACTGCATAGTATTTCTTGAGAATTTTTGCATGCCTGTTTATAATGCATGTTTATTTGTATTTTTGCAATACTTTTTAGGTGAAGGGTTATATCTGGGCAAAAACTAGCATCTGTGTTCCAGCTTTTATTTTTAGAAACATTCTGTGAAATATAATTCATTAGAAAAAATATAAGGTAAAATTTTGGTTGCTTTTCCATTTGTTTTTCATTAACAAATATCTACTCTGTGTTTTAGAAGTTTGCATAGGCTTTCTACTTCTGGCATTGTCACTTGGGTAGTTTATATTCTTCTATGTTTTCTTTCCATTTCATCTAGATCAGTTTTTGGAACATTTTTATATTCTTACATAATTTTATATGTATGAAAAGAGTAGTGACAGCTCCTATTTTATCACTGGTTTTAGTAGTTTGAACCCTGTAGTTTTTTCTTCATCAATCTAGTTAAAATTTATTTTTTTCAGTTATTTTACTATTCTCCTTTTTTCTCAAATCTTCATAATTCTTTCCTTATGCTTATTTTGTTTTTACTTTTACTTTCTTTTGCTTGTATTTTAAGGTACATGATCAGCTTAATAGGCTTGAGAGCTTATTTTTTAACATGAGGTTTTATAGATACAAATTTCTCACTGGATCCTACCTTTGCTTTACACTATACATTTATTCACATTGCTTTTGAATTTTTATTCTCTTTAAAAATACTTTTGAATTTCTTTTGAAAAATTCTTTGATAAAAAGAATAACTATTTTGAATGTGTTGTGTAATTTTCATATTTCTTGTGACTTTCTCAATCTTCATTCTGTTGCTATTTCTATTCCACTTTGGTTATTGAACGTATTTAGTATGACTTTAACTCATTTTAAATTTACTGAGGCAAACTGTACAGTGTAATGTAGCATCTATCCTGAAGAATGTTCCACGTGCATTTTAGACTGTGTATTCAAAGATAGTTCACCATTCTATATCCTATGCTTAATTTCTAAAGAGCTAGACCATAATCTGCTACAAATTCCTTGAATATGATTAGTTTCTTCTCTTTTCCTAGTTGCAGGCTTAACTTCATTTTTTTTTTTTATGTTTAACAGTTTGACTGTGGTATATGTAGCTGTGGACCATGATTTTTCTTCTTGAAATTCATTGGACATTTTGCGAGTATGAAGATTTTTAAAAATCAAAATCAAGAGTTTTTGGCTATTACTACTTCAAATATTTCTTTTGCAGCATTTTTTTCTCACATCCTCCTGGAATTTTCTTCAAGTCTACAATGGCACATCTGATTATTTTCCATAGGTTTCTGAGGTTCTGTACATTTTCCCTTTTTTCTTCCTTCCTTTCCTTAAATTGGGAATTCTGTACTGATGTATCCTTAAGTTCATGAATTCTTTATTGAGCCTACTCAGAACTACTGCTGAGACTTCCAAGTGAAATTTAAAATTTCATTTATTGTATTTAACAGAGTCCAGAATATCTCTGTTCTTATTGATATTGATTGCTAATACATTGCTTTGTATCTTTAAACTTTGATTTCCTTATATCTTTGATCATTTTTGTAATGGTCAGTTGATGGACCATATTTGTCTTTGTGGCAGAGTAGTACTCCCTTGTATGTTTTAATAAAAGGCCCACGCCTTCTTTATCCATTCCTCAGATGATGGGCATTTGGGTTGTTTCCACCATTCAGCTATTACAAACTATGTTGCTACAAAGATAGATGTGCATATATTACTGTGGTATAATGTTTTTAATTATTTCAGGAAGGTACTAAGGAGAATTAATACATCAAATAAACCTCAATTTTTAGTTTTTTGAGAAATCTCACACTGATTTCCACAGTGGTTTCACCAGTCTACATTCCTACCCAACACAGAAAAGGATTTCTTTTCCCCACAGCCCTGCCAGCATTTGCTATTGGTTGATTTCTTCATAATCGTCATTCTATCTGGCCTAAGATGGTATTTCAGCATGGTTTTAATTCTCATCTCTCAAATTACCAATGATATTAAATGTTTTGATTTATTTAATATTTGTATTTCTTCTTCTGAGAAGTGTGCTCATTTTAGATGCCCATTTTGGGCCTGGGTCTTTAAATTTGCTGGTTGGTGTTTTGAGTTTTTATATATTCTAGATTCTTTGTCTGAGAAACAGTGGACAAAATTTTTTTTCCAGTCTATGAGTTGTGTCTTCACTTCTGGTGGTTTCTCTTCCTTTGCAAATGCCTTTTAGTAAGATGAGACCCCAGTTGTTGATTCTTTGTGATATTTCCTTTGCAACTGGGGTTTTGTCCAGAATGTCTGAACTAAAACTAGACTAGAATAAAACTAAAACTATATAGGTTTGTTTGATGTAGAAAGCCAGTATCCTCAGCATCATTTATTGAAGAGGCTATCTTTCTTGCAGTGAAACTGTTTGACACCTTTGACAAAGATAGAGTGGACAAGATATTTTGAGTTATTACTGAATCTTTCTAGTCTGTTCTATTGACCTTTGAGTTTCTTTTTTTTTTTTTGACAGTATCATAATGTTTTTATTACAGTATATTTGTAGTGTACTTTCAAGTCAGGAATAGTGATGACTACTGCCTTGTCTTTGTTGTCCAGAATTACTTTAGCTATTCTAGCTCTCTTTTTGCTCTAAATGAGTATTAGAATTGTTCTCTTTGTGAGGTATTCTATTGGTATTTTGATTAGGATTGAATTAAATCTCTATAAAATGTTGGCAGTATGGTCATTTTCATTATATTGGTTCTTCCTACCCATGAATAAGGACTATCTTTCTATTTTCTAATATCTCTTTTGATCTCCTTTTTCAGAATAGTGTAATTTTCTATTTTATTAGATTGATTACTAAATTTTTTGATGCTTTTGTGAAATATATTATTTCCCTAATTTCTCTCAGTGAGCTTGTTATTTGTGTACAAGTGTGCTATTTATTTTTAAGTGTTGACTTTGTTTGTATGCAGTCACAATACTGAGTTTGGTTATTAAATACAGAAGTCTATTGGAGGATTTTTGGGAGCTTCTATGTCAAATATCATGTCTTCTGCAAATAATGATAATTTAAAATACTTTTTCCTAGCCTTATTCCTTTATTTTTTCCTCTTGTTTAATTGCTCTGAGTAATGTTTCCAGAACTATATTGAATATGAGTGATGATAGTGGGTATCTTTTTTCTTGTTCCAGATTTTAGAGTGAAAGCTTTTGATTTTTGACCATTTAGTATGATGTTGGCTGTCGATTTGTCATAGATGGCTTTCCACTGATTGAGATAAATTGTTTCCAATTTTATATCGGGTTTTTCCATGAGTGAGTGTTAGATTTTATCAAAGGCATTTTTCTGAATCTATTGAGATAATCATGTGGTTTCTGTCCTTGACTTTGTTAATGTGATGTGTTAACATTTACTGATTTATGTATATTGAGCTGTCTCTGGGATGAATCCTAGTTGGTTATGGCATATAATCTTCTCTAGGTTTCGCTGCATTGTGTTTGCCAGTGTCTTTTTGAGTTTTCAATCTATGTATATTAGAGGGCTTGGCCTGTAGTTCTCTCTCTCTCTCTCTCTCTCTCTCTCTGTCTCTCTCTCTCTTTCTTGATTGAGTCCTTCTCTGGTTCTGGTGTTAGGGTATTGCTTGCTTCAAGCAGTAAGTTTGGGAGAATTGCTATCTTTTCGGCTTTGTTAAAGAGTTTGAGGAGCAGTGGGATTGAATCTTTAATCATTTCTTGTAGAATACAGTGGTGAACCCATCAGGACCTGTGTTTTTCTTTGTGGTAGGTTTTTAATTACATCGTAATTTCATTGACTGATACTGGATTATTTAAAGTCTTTAAATCTTTTTGATTCAGCGTTAATAATTCCTATTATCTAGGAATCTGTCCATTTCTTCTGTGTTTTCCATCTTATTGTAATATAGATTCTTGAATTACATAATAATCTTGATTTTTGCATCATTCATTGTATTTTTACCCATTTCATTCCTAATTTCATGAATTTCAGTATTTTCTTTCCTTTTTAAGATAAGGTTGGCTAAGGATTTGTCAATTTTAGTTTTTCAAAGAATTGATTCTTTGATTCTATGTATTATTTTCTTACTCTAAATTGCATTAGTTTCTGCTCTAATATTTATAATTTCCTCACTCATACAAGCTTTGGGCTTAAATTGCCCTTCTTTTGTAGAAGCTTGAGGTTCAATGTTGTGTTTTTTATTTGAGCTTATTCTATTTTTGTGATGTGAAAATTTATTGCTACAAATTTCCCTTGTAGTACTGCTTTCATTGCATCCCATAAATTCTGTTATACTGTATTGGCATTCTCATTTAATTGTAGAAACTATGTAATGTCTTCTTTAATTTCATCTATGATCCATTGCTTGTTAAGTAGAGTATTATTTAATTTCCATGTGTTCATGAAGTTTTTGCAGTTTCTTTTACTGTTGATTTCCCATTTCATTGCATTAGGATCTGATAGAATGCATGACATAATTTCAACTCCTTTATATTTACTGAAGCATGTTCAATGACTTAGTGTATGGTCCATTTTGGAGAACATCCCATGTACAAACTGAGAAGAAGGTATATTTTAATGCTGTGGGGTAGAGCACTCTGCAGACATCTATCAAATCTATCTGTACAAAAATTTGGTTTAGTTCTGATATATTTTTTGCTTTTTTGTCCAACTGCTCTGTCTATTTGTGACAGTATAGTACTGTGGTCCCCCAGTACAATTGTATTGGAGCTTATTTGATTTTTCATGTCCATTAATATTTGTTTTGTATATTTGGGTGTTCTGGGTATTTGGTGCATATATGTTTATGATTGTTATTTCCTCCTGAATTGTTCTTTTAATGAGGATATAGTAACTTTTTCTGTCTTTCTTGACTAATCTTGGCTTGAAATCCACTTTGTCTACACATAGAATAGCAATTTCTGCTTTTATTTTTACAGGCTTCTTTCACAGGAAATATTCCATCCTTTGACTTTCATACTATGAATTTCTTTTTGAATTAAATATTTTTCTTTTATGAAGCACATTATTAGATTTTATTTCTTGAGCTATTATGCAAGTCTGTTATTTTTGTTTGGTGAATTGAGATCTTTTTCTGATATATATTGACTTATCCTTGTCATGTTATTTTCCTGTTTTTTGTTCCATCTCTTTATCCTATGTTCAATTACTTACCTTGCCTGGTTGGTTCAGTCTGTTGGAGTTCATGAAGTCGTAGTCTTCTTTGTTATCTCTTTCTAGAATGTTCTTCAGAACATTTTAGAGTGTTGTTTTCATGAACATGAATTGCTTTCAGTGTTTTTTGTCATGTAAATATTCTTTTCCTTCATCTATTTTTAAAGATGGCTTGTGGGTTACAACAATCTGAGTTGGAGATTATTTTCTTTTAGGACTTGAGATATTTCAGTGCAAGCTGTCCTTGTTGTAGAGAAGTTTGCTGCAAGCCTTTGAATTTCTTGGTAATTCTTTCTTTTTAAGTGATTTGCTTCTTTTTCTCTAACATCTTTTGGCATTCTTTCCTTGTTTTGAATTTCTGGAGCCCTGACTATTGTATTCCTTGGGGTAGTTTTTTTATATTTATTTGTTTATTTAATCTTTGCTAACTGGAGTTCTATATGAATCATATATGCATATATTAAAATTTTTTTTCCATGGTTGGAAAGTTTTCTGTTATGACATCTGTGAACAAGTTTTTAGAGTTATTTGTGCTCTTGCTTTTTTATTAGTCAAATCGATATTATGCTATTTTTCTTTGCATCATGCGACAACTGGTGGATTGATTTTTCATGGTTCCATTCTATTTTTAAGAATTTTTTCTTTTCATAACAGCTAACTGTAATCCTATCTTCTAGATCTGATATTCTATTCTCGCATTGGTTCATTCTACTGTATATACTTCCATAATTGAATCTGTTTTGTGGATTTCACTTCTTTCCCTATATTGGGTATTCCTGCTTTCTATCATTTACCTTATTTTTTAATATGCATTTCTCCAGATTTTCTAATTACATGCTTCTTAATGGACATCATCTCTGAAGCTACCTGAGAAATTATTTCTGATTTGATTTTTTCTAGTACCTCATTCATTTGCTTTGTTACTTTGTTGTTACTACTTCAGAGGATCCAAGTGAGTAGCTTTCAAATTGCTCCATGTGTTTGTTCCCCAAGTTTGGCTTTCATGAGCTAGGAGACTGGGTATCCATCTTACTTTCATATATTCTTACTTTCTTTCTTTTTTGTTTAATTCCTGCATTGGTGGTTGTAAATTGTTTATGGTAAGTATTTTTATTGCTCATATTTTGAACCCTGAGGAAATGCCTATTTCTCAAAGATGTCTTCCAGTCATCTAGATTTTGGGTTTTGAGTCTGTTGTAAGATCTTTACTCTTTGATTTATTGGATATGAAAAACTGCTGGTTATTAGGCCTAGCCTCTTTTTGGCACTGTTTATGACTTGCAGGCAATCTAAGTCTTGGCATGCAAAACAACTAATTTGAATGACTTTGTCAGCTTGGCTGAATCAGTGCAATCAGTAATAACAATAACTAGAGAATGAGATACTGTGGTGACTATTACTTTGCCACCTTTAACTCTATGAATAGTATTTGCAGTTATATAATCAAATCTAAAACAAACCAGAAAATTGTGCACAGTAAATATGGTGATTTTATCCTCAGGAGATAAAATTTAATAGGAGTTAAGGAAAGTGTAGAGAAATAGAAGAAATGACAGGGACCAGAAACAAAACTGGAGAACAAAGCAAAATTACAGAAGTTTGGGGAGCTGGGGAGTAAGACAGGAGAGAAAGAGGAAATAAGAACATAACAAAAACAAACAAACAAAAATCCCTACAAACAGTGTTCTCACTTATTAAAACAAGAACAATCCAGAAAAAGAAAAAAAATAGAGAAATAAAAATTTTGAAAATTTTAAAAACTAAAAAACAAAGAAAAGAAGAAAAAGAAAGAAAAAAGTCTATGTCAGGGATTTCTGTATTGTCACTGGTTTATATCTGGTGGCAGATAGAGCTCAGATCCCTGTTCATAAATTCAAGAAAACAAGCAGTAGAATTATGGCAGTTGTAGGCAATCCCAGCAAATCTGGAGCTAGAGTTCCCCTGAAGTTCTGGCTGCTTTGGTTATGTGTATGAACCTGGGGCCCAAGTCTTTTTCAGCTCATGACACTCTGAGTGACATCTGCTGGCTTGGACTGAGTTGCACCTCTCCTGACACTTGGAGTTGCTAGGCGAAGCTAACCCATAGGTGTCCTGAGTTCTGACTTCTCTTGGCCCCTTTCTAAAATGGCTACTGGCTAACCCTCCTCCACTGAATGGGTGCCTGAACCTGAATAACTCATCAGCCATTGCAGCCCACAGGGCCCACTGCTCTGTTTCACTTGTGCATTTCTCCATGGAGGCCTCTGGGGTCACCAGTAGTGATTATGCCTCTGAAGATTGAAGCCACTCCTCCCATGCTCTAGGCTCAGGGAGAAAGTACAGTTGTCACCCTCCTCCTCCATTGTGGTCCTCTCTTTGCTTTCTCTTGGGTTCTAATTCTCTCTTCAAGTTCTTGCTGAGTCCTGAGGGCCTTCTTCCCTCCTCCTTCAATTCTTTATGTTACTATATTCCAGCATATGGATTCCAAATATCAGACAGCGTCACAATTGTGCCATTTTCAGATTTATTTCTTATATGTCAACCATGTAGAAAGTTGTAGAGAACAATAAGGAAGGGATAATAGATAAACCAGCTATTAATTGCAATTTAGTTTAAGCATTATAAATATCACTATTAATTTAAGAAGAATATCTGCTAAAGTAGATAAATGGGATTACATCAAGCTGAAAACCTGCATAACACAAAAGCAATTGGCAGTATAAAGATGAAATTTAAGAGGGGGAGAAAATATTTGAAAACCATATATTTGGCAAGAGGTTAATAAAAATGCATAAGACACACAGACAATTCAACTGTAAAATATTCAATTTTAAAAGTGAGTGAAGAAACCAAATAGACATTTTTCAAAAAAAAAATACCTGAAAACAAGCCATAGGTAGATAAAATATGCAGCATTCAAAATCAACCCACTTCTGGGCATATGTCCAGAAGATGTGAAATCAATAGGATCAAGATATATCTGTATTTTTGTGTTCATTGTCTCACTAGTCAGAATAGCCAAGACATGTGACAAACCTCATCTAGCAACAGATGAATGGATAAAGAAAATGTGGCATATATACAAAGTAGACTTCTGTTTAGTCTTAAGAAAGGAGGAAATCCTATTTTTAGAGGATGGTGAAAGCAGTAGGGCATTATGTTAATAAGACACTTACAAAAGGATAAATACTGCATGATTTCACTTATACATAGAGTGGGAGAAAGTTGAATTCTTGAAAACAGAGTGAAATGGTAGCTAACTATGGCCAAGGTAGGGAATTAGGAGGGCATTGGTCAATGAAGGCAAAATTCCAATTAGGATGAATACAACTTCAAGAGATTTACTATGAATTTTTATAAAAATGGTTACTAATGACATTTCATATTGAAAATTTCTAAAAGTTTAGGTTAAGTATTCTCATCACTAAATATTTAAGTATGCAGGTAATGCACATGTGGATTCACTTGATTTAGCCATTCTACAATATTATTTATATCAAAATATATAATATTGCATACCATAAACATGTGCAATGTTTTCCAGTTAATAACACTATGTAGTAGTATCAGAGCATTTGCTACATGTGACTGTGTTTTAAAGATTTGGTATGTATTAGTACAACCAATTCTGGAATATTGGTCCCTCCAATGAGGTAATGAGACTGTAGCTATCGAAGCCCTGTGACATCAGAAAAGACTTCCTGGAAATTATGATTTTGTGGAGTCTAAAAACACAAATAATTTCTGACTGTGCCAACAAACCCTGGATAAAGTTTGAATAATCTCAAAAGAGGGAACTGAATTTGAAACTGTGTGGAAAAACAGGCACCTTCTTGAGCAGCAGACAATTCAGTACATTTGGAGCACTGGTGTGTAAAGGAATAGTGTGAGAAAAAGATGGTGAAATTCGGGAATGAAATCATGAGGAAGATGTGCATTAAATTACAAGGGATTTGTGCATCATGAGGAGGCTGCATTGTTCAGAAAGCAAAGGAAGCTATACAACAATTTACAACGTGGTGCAAACATAACCAGGATACAGGTGATTCTCAAGATTTGACAGTTCAGTTGCAATTCCGGACTTTATCGTAGTGTGGAAGTGACCATACACCATACTGATTTCACATGCAGTACATTTTATACATGAGATGTTTGGAGCATTGGATTGTGAAACATGCTTTCTGTTAGATAATTTAGGTCAACTCTAGGCTGATGTGAGTATTACTAGCAGGAGTAAGATAGGCTAAGCTAGCATCTTGGTGGAACCAATGTATGAACTACATATTTGACTTATATTCAATTCAAAATGTTTCTTGGGGGCTGGGGATTTAGCTCGGCAGCATAAGCGCCTGCCTTGCAAGTGTGTGGTCGTAAGTTCGATCCCTGGTACCGATAAAAATGAAAAAGACAAAAAAAAAAAAAAAAAAAAAAAAAGAAAAGAAAAGAAAACAAAGAAAAAGACAGAAAATGTTTCTTGGAAATAAACCCATTTTAGGCTGAGGACCATTGATAAAGTATTTTAGAAGAAACATTTGTGGTCATTTTAGTGTGGAGAACAGATTTGGTGGAACAAAATTGGAGTACAAATTCATGAGCGAAAGGAATAAAGAAGAAAGGAGGAGGAAAGGAGAGGAGAGCAAAGGAGAGAGAAGAGGAGAGCAGTTGAGGGGAAGGGAGGAGGGGGGAGAGAGATCTAGAAAAATAACGAAGTTAGCTCGAAATAAATTATGAAGCAAAGAGAATGACAAGATCTTTGTAGTGTTAAAAGTGTGAAAGTAGGATATTGTTTTCACAAAAGTCAAGAGAAAGAGGGATTTCAGAAAGGACAAATCCAGTACTATTAAGCTGTATAATTCTGAAATCCAAAGGAAATCAGTGACCATAGGAAGAAGTGTTACCTAGACTTATCAGTTAAATATTTTCAAAAAGCTCAATAGCATTATTATGATATCATTTAGAAACTCAAGTTGCATATTCAGCCAGCTCTGCTTAACTGTAGGTGTGGACTTAACTGTATAAGGAACACTTAGAAAAATGGCAAAGTATCATTTATATCCCTGAGCACGTGTGAGTTCAGTAGGAGATGTCCTTCCCTCATGCTGGTGGCTCCATTCAACTGACTGGAAGCCTGGGTAGAACAAAAGAATTGTGTTTTCCTCAAAATAAGAGCAAACAGGAAAATAGCCTTGAAAACCAGGGATCAAACATGCTGGCCCCAATCACCTCTCTTACCTGCCATTATAGAATAGTCCTCAGCAAGAGCACAGTGCGGTATAACCTTTTGCACGACACTGGCCATTGCCGTGGTGTCACCCAGCACTTATTTTCCAGGTAGGTCTTATTTTTCTGGAAACAGAAGTAGAGAGGTGAACTGCTGCCTCTTTCTCCTGGAGCTAGAGTACACTCTTCTTCTCTTGGACTCGGAACTTTCATCTAGGACTTGCCAGCAGCCGCTTAACCCTCCCTACCTCAGTCCTCAAGACCACGCTTGCACTGAGCCAGGATGCTTGTATTCCTGCCTCTCAAACTTGTAGATGGTCTGGCAAAGGATTTCTTATCTTTCATAATTGCACTTGCCCATTTCTGTAATCAAACCTCTTTTAGGTATCTATATTTGTACCTATCTATCTGTCTGTCTATCTATCTATCTATCTATCTATCTATCTATCATCTATCATTTTTATTACTGTCTATCGCCTATTGGCTCTGTCTCTCTGAGCATTCCTCACTAATATACCAAATAACAATTTTTGCAGTGAAATCAGTAGATAAATGCTCATTTAGCATAACATGCTGAATTACTGATTTATGCTGATTTACTATGCAGAACAACCTTGAGACTCACACTGTTCAGGAAACTCACGAGCTTTCCCTAGGACAAGTGGCAGATGCAGAACTTGAATGCGGGTCCAGTTCTTGGTAAGGAAGTTATAAAAAAAAAAACACTGCTTGGAAGAGCTAGAAAAGCATGATGCTTGGCACATGTAATAGTAGGAAAAGAAAGAAAAAGAGACAGGGGAAAAACAAAGGAAATTTCAAAACTATCTTGTACTATTTTTAATAATAAAAGATAAAGTATGGAGACCTTATGGAGATTTACAGTTTGCAACATTTGGAGAGCTGAATGGTAGAAGGATTTTATAATGATACATATTAATGAAAAAACTGAATGACAGCTTGGGAAATATTTTTTAAAAGATCTGTGACTTTAGGTGATTAGAGAAAGAATGATTAGAGAAAGATATATAGTATATTTCAATGGAAGTTTCAGAATTTTGCAACTATGCCACCTCAAATTGTTTTTAGAAATGCAAATTACTGGAACACAAATCAGACCTTTTGATTTTATATGGAGATGTAGGTCTGCTTTAAAATAAACATATCTAACAGTTATCTGTGCTATATATGTCTAAGCTCAAATAAAGAATCAGTGAATTTGAGGTGAATACCTTCTATAGGTTAGTATAACTACAAACATAAATGCATGTCATTATTTCTCTAAAAAGTAAAATTATCAAAATTATATTTGCATATGACTGCAAATTATGTGATATATTTATTCTATTTAATTGTGGTATGTTTATTATTTTTGTAAGAATCTAAACCTGAGGTTTTTCTAATTTTCTTTTAAATCCACCAGTAAATTTCTTTTTGTTACATATATACTTTAGAAACTTTCAAGTTGGCTACAACAGTTTGTAGCCAGCACAGTTTGTCAAGTTTTCATTCTTTATCAAAGGGCCAAAATGATTATCTTTTATAATTACACATTTCAAAATTTTACAACATAGAGAATATACTCATCAATTTTTTTAAAAAATAGTACATGCTATATATTAATTTATTGAATACTCATTTTTATTATTAACCAGAACACAGAGGGGTTAATCCAAAATAAGATCATAAAAGTATACTAATTTTTGAAAAGAAATGTAGCAATATAATGCATGCCTAAAACTAAACAAACATAATTCTTCTGTTATGAGTAAAATAATTCACCTTTACATCAGTAAACATTGGAAGACTATATTTGCAATATCTTTATTCCATAACTAACACCTTGTCTTAGTGCTTATTTCTAACACTCTTTAATTTTGAAATGTCATCATATATATCTTTTAATAACTTGATCAATGAAATTTTCAAAAAAAGTATATTAACACCAACCATGCACTCTCAAACACATATTACTCCATCATCTCTGTTTTATTTTCTTTGGTATGTGTAAGTGGAAGTATATTTCAATTTTCAAATTAGCTTTTCTTGGTTGACTGCTGAAATATTTGTCTCATTTAGACGAAATGATTGCTTGAAGTAGCTTTACTCTAACATCTTTTCATTATTGAGTTTAAGAATTATTTGGAAAATGACAGACTGTCTTGATGGAAGTATTCATTATTCCTTTAAGAAAACCCTGAGATGCATGAAACTTAAGTAATGGATAAGTACTCAGATTTTATCTGTTTTCTCACTCTCTGCTCTGCGTGAAACACTTTTAAAATTGTCTGTGTACAATAGCACATACACACCTGTCCCTTATCTCATTTTTCTTTTCCACACAGTCACGAAGAACTTGCCTCATCTTCATCATAGTTCTAGAGAATTAGCTGGGATTTTCCAGTCTATTTTAGGTGTTTGTCTTCTTCTATGTTAATATAAATGCATGAATTTGTAAACCCTCTGTTGCTGTTGTGGTTGCTTTTATTATTTATAATTTGCTATTATTTTTCTTTACTAAATAAATAATATCTTCAATGAAATAAGTAATATCATATAGCTATGGCTAAGCCACCTTTCATGAACAATTTTACCTTTTGCTCTATTCCAGTATCGTTAGACCTTTCCAAATTCTTAATGGTTAATAAACCAAACCGAGAAAGGAGGAAGAAAAATATAAAAGCATGAAATTTAACTATACTTTCTTTCTTTGTTTTTATTTTTTTATTTTTATTTATTTTTTGGTTCTGTGGATCGAATTCACAGCCTCACACTTTCCAGGAGGGCACTTATGCTGCTGAGCTAAATCCCTGGCTACTGTACTTTCAATGTATATACTTTGTATTGCTTGAATGCTTCATGAAATTCAATATTCAAATCAAAAGTCAAAGCATTTCTGCAAGTAAATCTATTGTTTTTCCTGGTTCTCACACATTTACTTGAATAGCTGTATTTTTTGATAAAGTCAGCTATTCATTTCATTTTAGAAAATTATTTAAATTGTCTATAATCTTACATTTTAAATGATATTGGTCACATGACCTAGCTATCAACAAAAACATATTTATAAATACAGGTAAACTTTATTCTTTATCTGCCTGGAATTAGCACAATCAGCTTGAATTTGACCAAGTTTCACTGAGTGTTTGCTCTCATAATTACACTCTAATCTTGCACATTTACTGGTACAGTAAAATTATAGGCTTCTAAGTCATGAACAGTGGATTATTGATTACAAACAAGATGGAAAAATGAGTGGAAGTTGTTTATTTTACAGATAATCACAAAGCCATTTGTTTCAACCACCATTTTCCTTTCTTTGAAATTGCTATATAATATAGTAGGTTTAGTAATTTACTGTGTATTGTTAACAACCAACATTTTAAACACAAACATTTCAAAAACTTGTTCCTACTCAAGGGACCTATGTCCTTCGCTTCATTCTAAATGGCTTTCTAGTGGCCAGCAAGCAATACAATGGGCATCATATTCCATTTCCTGATGCAGAAACAAATTAAAATGTCTTCCTTTGCATCTAAATGAAAATATGGAGTTTTCTTTTAAACAGAATCCTATGACCGTCTTTAGCCTTCAGAGGTCTAGAGGGTTTACAAGAGCTCTTGAAAGAGCTTAGTCTTCAAACTTCAATCTATTTGGCTTTTTCTTCCTCATATAAATCTCACACACTTGTATTTCCTCTTCTTTTTGAATATATTCCACAATTGTTGTTATGACAAATCCAAGTTTTCTTTGCTTAGTCTATATACCATAAAAGTTTACCAAGTATTCTATTCTAAAAACAGACATTTTTTTTCCCTTCACCGGCTCATATGTTAAGCAAATTGTCTATTACCCATGCCTTGGAGAGAGTGTTTTTAGTTTGCTACTTTACTTGTATCTTAGGTAGAAAGAAATATTTCTCATTTTCTAAAATCTTAAGTTAAATGAAGAGGGTTTTTTTTTGGCAGGGGACTCTGTTGGGGGGAATTAAGTTAGTACTTTTCAGGATTTCACAGAAAAGCCACAGGACTAGGGCTCCCTGGTATACAAACCACCACTTGGCTACTGGTTTCAAATTCATTGCACGTTTAATTTGAGGGAGGGATATTAATCTAGTGAGCTTTATTAAATTTCTTAAGCTCAGTGTGAGATTTCCCAATGAAACTGGAAACTGTTGTAACTTTTAGAATGTGTGTTAGTGACCCTTTTGTGAGTTTTCAAAAGAGTGGCGCTTTTAAATTTAGGGAGATAAAATTTAATAAAACTTCATCAGAAGGAACAAATTTAATGCTAGTATCGTACCTCTAGAGGGCAGTATTAAATTATTTGAGGCTATCATTTAGGAATTTCCTCAAGCAAGTCGCTGGGTATTTGAAGAGGTGACAGTAAAAATGCAAGAGAGCAGGGTTCTTTTTTGTAATCTCATTCATGAATGCAAATGGCCATGAAATCCAAGTCCTCCCACTCGCGTCAACACAAGTTGTGGGGCAGGGAACTTCTAACTGAGCTTCTCTTCTGGTCCAAGAGAGAGGTGAAATTCTCCTGTTAAGGTCTAGGAACTATGGTTGGTACACTCAGTCTGTGATGTTGAGAATGTGAAAATAAGGGCAAATGTTTTCCAATTAACATTATTTCCCTGCATCCCATTTTAGAAACACAGTTTTGAACAAATTTCATTGCTTTTACATATAATTTGAATTATTGATTTAAAGATATTCAATAAACTCACTATTTCAGTAATTTTTCAAGATAGTGTTGGATGCACGTATCAGTTTAATCGTATGAGGGCTCTTTTTTATATATATGCATAGTTTTTCATGATTTTTCTTAGAATTCAAATGTAATGGCGGAAAATAAACATAAAAAATACTGAAATCCTTCTGACTCATATCACTTAATTTTAATTCTTTCCTTCCATCCTTATCCTTGAGTATTTTTGAGATCAGGGTGAATTATTTGGCTTTCTCAAGTAGAGAAGTATAATTTACAGTTTTTCATTTCAGCTCTTTTCTTGGTAGCTGTATCTTTCCGAAGTTATAAAGTCAATTTGATTTTTCCTGAATACTCATGTCACACCCTGAGGTGATGAAAGAAGAGGCCAGATCCCAGCTGATTTCCTGTATTCAAAACTGGTTGCAAGTATGAAGGTTTGTTCCTCTTGTTGCTGATAAAAAAGAGAGGACTAGCAAGACTGCTTTCCTCATTCTCTGGCATTCTCTTTGGGAGTGTAGAATATATTTTCTTTTACAGAATATGCTTCCAAAGTGAATAAAGAATTTCAAGGATGGTTTTGTACTTCCTCCAGTGTTTTTTTTTTTTTTTTTTTTGGTAAGGGAAATATTAAATATACCCTTTCAATTTGTAGGAATCATTCTTAATTTAAAATTAAGTACATAAGGAAATGTCAATTTTGGTTAAAAAACTTATTTTTTGCAGAGAGTTTATATACTCTTTATATTTCTTATCTGTCTGTATTTGTACCATATAGTGAATATTTTATGAAATCTTAAAGTATCAACAGGAGAGGTACAAAGCTTTATTCCTGCTTTAGAATTGGAAATACTGAATGACAGAGTCAAAAGTGACTTCTGTAATGTTATGCACAGATCAACACTGGCATAGGTAAAAATTTTTTTTCTGATTTTTGCCCAAAAGTTCTTATTACAAAGACATCCTTGCTCCATCAGAAAATACCCATCCTCTGAAAGTCAAGCAAAACAAAGTCTACTTGCTTGCAACTTTTCCTTGAATCCAAGAGAGTCCTCGTGAAGCAGCACTCAGCTTCCTGGAACACTGCACACTCACATCCACGCTTTTTGCGGGATAGTGGCTCCTAATGTGTGAGCAGCCATTCTTCAGATATTGCCTTCAAATGTTGTGCCTGCTGTTAATGAGTTGGTAGTTTTGCCTCAGCATAGCATATGACGCCATGGTGGTACATGGCAATTGTCTTAGCTACTCTTTCATTACCCAGATTAAAGGAGAGGAGGTTTTTTTTTTTTCTTACAGTTTTTAGAGGATTCAGTCCAGAGTCAGCTGGCTCTAATTCAGGACGCCATGGCCAAGGCGCATGGGCGAGGAGAAACAGTCCATGGCAGGGCAGGCAGGAAGCAGCACCTTCCTTCCTCTTTCCCTTTTCTGTTCCACTTAGGCTTCAAGTCTACTTATTGTTGTCTCCTACAACCCAGGAAGAGGCTTCCTTCTTCTGAAAATGCATCACCCACACCCAGAACTATGCTACCCAATCAGTGGACTGATCCAGTATCATGCTCATGTCTCAGTCACTTCTCAAACCTCATCTATGAGCTCATGAGGGTTTGGGGGAGATGTCTATAGATGAGCCATAACAACAATATTGATCGATAAGCTTAGAGCTTTTCAACTGATATTTTTGATACATTTGGATGAGATTGGTAATGAGCACTGCAAGAAAGTCCCTGACTTGGAACACATAATTACAATCTCCCACCAGATCTTCAGATACAGAGGAAAGCACAATATATGTTGGCTCCACTAAGGATTATTCACAACTAAGGTGTTGCTCTGATGGTCAATGGATGTGTTCACGCCCAGCCTTGTACTCTAGTTTGGAACTCCTGCAGTGGTCAGCCTTTTGAAATGTACTCAGTCCACTAATGTCTCTATTCTCTGAGTTAGCAGGGATAATCACTCTACCAGTTTAGAGCAATGTTTCCTTTTCTAACGTCCAGGTTATCTTTTTGTAGTCTGTTTCATCCATCTCTTTCCTACGGCTGTTCATCCAGCTGTGTTCCAACTTGGCATTCTAAACTATAAACTTGCTCCACTTAACTATTAAAGTAAATTTTCTTATTCAATCAGAGTTGCCCTCAACACAAATTTGATCATGCACATAGCAAAAATTCTCGAAACTCTTCAACTCAAACTGCACTGTGTGTAACCAGTGCTACCTGGGTGTCAGTATGTAGATAGATGCTCTGTACATCATTAATACTTACATTGTTCAGAATGTATTTCATTACCCCAACAGACAATCCTTTTTTTCTTTTACTGTGCTTACAGTAAAGAGCACCAAAATTGATCCAACTTGAAACTACTTTATTCCTCTTTCTGATTCTTGGCCATCATCATGTCTTGATTAAATGACTCTAGCATTTCTCATGACAAAACGAAAGTCACAAAAACAACCTCTTGTTAGTTTTGTCACCATGCTACCACATTTTATGCAATATCAGCACAATTCCTTTTCTTCCCACTCATGCCCTCAGGTTTCTCTCACCACACAGTCTATTGTCTGTAATACTCAGGAGGAAACATGCTGCAGTTCTTAAAACTGTGAGTTCTAAAGCCACACATCCTGGGTTCAAAAATGGTCCTCTCTACTTGCTCGTTGTATGAATTTAGAAAATTTAGTCTCTTAAGATTCTGTTTCCATGTATGCAAAGCCAGGAGAAGAGTAGCATTTAACTTCTAGGACAGCTGTGTGCATTAAACTCTTTAAGAAGGTAAGGCTTGGGACAGATCCTAAGTACATAATGAGTTTTTTTTTTTTTTTTATATCATCAGGACTGAAGGATTTTGTCTATTTACAAAAGCAACAGGGTATTCTTAGAATACCAGGTCTAAAGAAAGTTGTCCATGATGACCTCAGAGCTCTCTATGCATCTGCTCTCACCTGTTGTGTTCCACTTTAATAAATCTGCACTTGCTTCATGCAATGTATTTGTCATTTGTGAATTTTCTATAATTTCTTAAGATGTGCCTTAATGAAATGCACATGTTTTATATTATTTCAATACATTTACAAAACTTTTAGTGGCAAGCTGCCTTTTGAGTTGCAAAAATACAATGGTCTAATTCTGTCTTTAGAACTTCAGAATTCTAAAAATTTCTGCCAGGGCTCATGGGCTCAAGGCCTGTGCTTAGCTCCAAAGGATTTTATCTGAGGTTTGCATCACGTGTCTGATGGTGGGATTAAGGGTGCCCATCATACCATAGTGTCTTGAGCACAGCTCTGTTTTTTTTTTTTTTTTAATAGGGACCAGGGATCAAACTCACGACTTCTTGCTTGCAAGGCAGGCGCTTATGTTGCTGAGCTAAATCCCCAGCCCCCCCACAGCCCTGTATTGATGTCTGAGGTGGCAGAGGGCTTCTCTCAGAAGACTTAAGTGTGGCTGGCACAAGCAGGAAGAGTACCCAGAGGACTGGTAGCTCTATAAACGCAAAGAGGTTGAACACATGTGCCACTTCAAGTACCCCAGGAAGTCCTAACCCCCAAGAAAGCAGGCAGCTCTGTTGATGAATTGACCATTCAGTTGGCAGGAGCAGCCATGCCCTTGCAGAGTGGCTGAGGGAAGCCTGGGTCATCACTTAGGAGGAAGAGAACCCCACAATGCTTGTTAGTCTTCCCATGGGCCACACCAACGCCTGGCAGTTTGGTTTCCCAGAAAAAAGTCCAAATGACCCAGCGAACAATATGGTGGGGAAAAAAGAACACTGTTGGAGGCTTGTAATAAAAGTATGTCTGGAAAAATTATACAGTGATTTATAAGAGACTAAAATAAACCATTTTACTGATTTTCTTGAAATGAGCTACTCAACTGGGTGAAATATCAACTGCTTCTTGATGCGTATGCCATCTTCCAGGCCAAAGATAGATAATTAGATAAAGGATAGTTGAGAGGGGGAAAAAAAAGAACACTTCATGAAGGTAAAGAATAAGAGTTACAGATTTGCTGGACTCCAAAGAGAAAATGTCAAGTCAGGAGTAACTGTTGGTGGTTCCTAAAGTGCTTTCATAGCACTATTGCTGTTGACATGTTGCAGGAAGAAATATCCTAATATCTGTCCTTTTGAATTACTGAAAACACATTTGTTCATTTTGTGATATGATATTGCATTTATCCTTATTTCAAATGTACACTTACGCATGCATAAGATTTCATGTTCCATAATTCTGAATGACCCTGCAAGAAATTCCCTCCATCTATACAATCTCTCTACAGAAAAGCCATCCTCCTTGTGTTGGGATATTTGGGTATATTAGATTGGGTTGGTGAGTGGTCTAGAGTGGGGAACTGCTAAGAGACATGTTAATTTCCATCTAGACTTGCTTTGATAAGAGAAGAGTAGGCATAGGATAGAGAAATGGAGTGGCAGGAAGATCTCATACCACATTTTCCTTCAATCAGAAACTCGATCCTTTACGTTAACAAGCTGTGTTGCGTGATAAGTAACCACAAAGGAGACCAGCACCATGGATCATGTATGCGTTATCCTTCCTCTAATTCATATCAACAGCTAGCAGAGGATGGTGATCATGTTGCTCTATGACAAGAGGTAGAAAAACCTGATGGTAGGAAGAATGGGAAAAAAATGAAAAGAAAATGGTAAAAGGCTGCTTGGACTGGTTAGACCCCTGCAGCTAGGAGCACCTCCTGTTCAGCCTGTGGCCAGCTCTGCTTTGTTTCTTTCACTTTTGATAGTACAAGATTTCCCTTATTTCAGAACTTTCTAGAAGACAATGGCTGTAGATGGGAACATCTTCCTTTATTCAGTGTGAAATGCTGACTGGGATACACCTAGAAGAGGGATGGCACTGCTCCTCACAGTGGGCAGGAAGCAGGCCTGTCTGTTTGTCAACTGTCTTTTTCTTCATGGGGATCTCACACTGAACCCTGGCAGGCATACATGGCAGAGTGACAGAAAGTGAGGGGCCAAGATGTGTCTCATGACTGATTTCATTCTTTTGCACCAAAATAGGGCTGCCGACTGCAGGGCTTCCGGATCTTGTCAGGCACTTCTCCAACCTCCTCATCTGTGTCAGAGCACACACAGACAGCCCTGTGTGCTCACACACTCTCCTCCGAGCTGACTTCTGCAGATACTGGATTTTCCTGCCAGCACTTCCTTGCACGTGGAACCTGTGTTTGCTGTGTTCTCTACTGCCTAGGTTCCTGTTGTCTGTGTTCACAGTGCCAGGTTCTGGAGGAAGATGTAGACAGGAGTCCAGAGCAGTCTGCTGAATTTCTGAAAGTGTTACTCGAAAGCTCTTACTGTGGTATCCAACACAGTGTGACCTCGTGAGGCAGAAGGATTCCTTTTATTAGTGTGACTTTTGACAGCAGCGTTTTAGAGGGTGAATCTCATTATTTTACTGTGGATTATTTTGCTAACACAGATGTTGGTTTTTAAAAATACGCTACCATATAAGATTAAGAGAACTAAAAGTCACTCCAAAGAGTGATACCAGCACTTTCAAGTGGAGTCTGTCTCCTAATTTTGTCTCCCAAGGAAAACAGATTTATAGTGTTTTATACATGGTGGACAGGGAACATTCTTGCTTCCTTAAATTTAATCTCAGGACTGGAGTTAGTCTCCTCAAGTTACTTTTTTTCTGATAATTTAAGAGACTTTGTATCATATGTAAGAACAACGGGAAATCATTCCACTCAAAACATTAATCAAATTAAATAGAAGTAAGATTGGCAATGTTTATTTCTATAACTTCCGTTCACAGTTTCTTCCTATCAGTCTGCTCTTCCATTCTACATATGATTGATAAAGAACTACTTTGGGTTAGGCAATGTTTCAGAATCCTGTTTCTCCATCTCCACTGTTGCCATGCCTCTGCAAGTTGAAATGCGTCACACAACTTCTCGACACCTCTCATATGTAAAGCTGGGAATGGATCCAAGACAGAATTGTTCCAGGTGAATAGACCTACAGAAAGGGCTGATAGCCTTAAAACTTTGTGTGGTTGAGAGGCTCTTGGCCTGTCCCACACCCGACTCTTATACCCTGGTATTCTCAACCTTCTACTCTTCCTTTTAGACAGAAATTAATTAGTGTGAGAAACAATATGAAATGAAAGGAAAAAGTAAGACATACATATGCCAACCCATAATGTAAAACTGAAATAATCTTGGTAGCATAACCAAGATGGCTTTAGCATTCGCCTCAATTTAATTCAGTTTTAGCCAGATTTGTTTTTCCTAAGGGCTTCAGCCTCCTTTTCCTCAAAGCATTTACTAAGGAAAGTTGAATCATAGATTCTTTCCCTGTCTATTCAAGGTCTGAGTCTTTTAAAAAGCTTCTTGCCAATTTTACAACCCCAGAATGTCTTTCTCAGCGGTCAGGGGCCAAGCCTTTGAAACTACTCACAGAGAAAAGTGACATCCCCAGCCTCCGTGGGCAGCAGAGCCTAATCTCAGTGGCGTTCTGCTTCAAGCTATAAAGCTTTCTCCTGTCATTAATATTTGAGAAAATTTAGTTTCCTTTGGGTAAACCTGGTTAGACCCAGAGGTGCCCTATGAAGCCCACCCATACCCAGCGCAAAGCCAGGTCTGAAAGGCTTCTTGGCTCTTTGATTCAGTGAGTTGAGCTCAGATTGGGCTCCTTTCTATTGTAATAGTAGTGAATATAATTCCTCCCTTCCTTTCTCTCTCCTTATTTCCTTCCTTCCTTCCTTCCTTCCTTCCTTCCTTCCTTCCTTCCTTCCTTCCTTCCTTCTTTCCATCCTTCCTTCTTTTCTTCCTTTCCTCCCTCCCTTCCTTTCTCTCTTATCTCTTTCTGTTTTTCTTTCTCTTTCTTTTTCTCTTTCTCATTGGGAATTGAATCCAGGATTTTGCACTGAACTCCACCTTTAGCCCAGTTTTAAAGTTTTATTTTGAGATGCAGTAATACAGTACTTGCTTTTGGCAAACATTATGTGACATGATAACTGAGCTTCAGTGGTTTATAAATACATACAATATCCTATTAAATAAAATAGTGTTCTATTTTTCAGAGTACTAGTGAGTCAATCAAAACAAATTCTTCTATAAAAATGTTATTTTATGTAATGAGTGCAATTTGAAGAACTTTGTATCTGAATGTATCATGAATACACCATCTTGGTGTAGGTGGGGGATATGGGTTTGTGTTTGTTTCTGAATGGATGATGCACCCATTTCTCTACAGAGAGCACATAAAACAGATCTCCTGTCCATGTAGAACATTAGTCAATAAGCCCAGAGATGCTGTATTTGAACTTTAAGTTTCTCATGCAGAGAATTCAATAAATTGCTCTACAGATTCCCTTTGGCATCTGAGTAAATTCCTAGTGCCCTTTAAATTTTTATGCATTTCTCTCCCTCTTCCCCGAGAGGGGATGCTTCACTACCACGCATGCCTCTACTGACTGCCGCGTCTTTCCCCAGTTTAGAATTAACATATAACTGCTGGACCTTGCTGGCTTCCTTCTAGACTGCCTCTTCTGACCCTTTCTCATTTTTTTCTATTTTTCAAGCACCATCATTGCTCTTAGTCAATAATCAATAATGAGTCCAACTGTCCCCAAGGGTTATTCTGAAAATGCTCATGTTTAAGATACTGTATGCAGTGCTATGTATATATGTATGTTGACTTTTAACATTCAGATGCATATTTATATATTTGTAGTTGTGTTCACTTTTTCACAGTTATGTAAGAAAACAGTAACAAATCGGCCTACATGCTAGGATGTGTTCTGATTTACAATGAAACTTCAAAGATGCAGAATTCATTGTCCAAGTAGCTCATATCATATGTCACCAATGTGTTTTCTTAGAATTCATATGCAAGAACTTGTTGAGCACTATTTTAAAAACTAGTTTTGATTTTTGGAACTCTACATTCTATGAATATTCCTGAAGAATACCAATGTCCAGTACCAATGAGAAATGCAAAAGTACCATACTCAGTTGAATCTACTTGTTAATAGTTCAGAGTTGGAATCCAATAGATGTATTTTATGTGTACTATATCATCATGTGAGAAATTAAACTAATCAAAGTGGTTACAGTCTTTTGAGTATAAGATATAAAAATTGGTTTGAATCATATAAATTGGTTCACTAATTTCACCTTTCCAGTCTTTCAGTTTTAATGAAGATTGTGATTCATCCATTATGGATTCTGTCAAGGAAGAAAGAAGTAACTTTGAAAGAAAACAAAATAATCACATTAACATGTTGCTATGACTGTACTGCTCTTACGTCACTGTGCCTTGTGACTGTGCATTATGTAATCTGAGATCCTGGTTCTAGTGAAAGAAACTATTACAAGTTGTTGGTGTCCAAAATCTTTTATAAAGTGGCCATTCCATTGGTTTGCTTTAAAAATAGCCTGCGCTGCTGATGAACTCGGTTTACTTTCCGATGATAACACTACTGATGATGCACTCTTCTTACCTGTAGTGAGGCACGTCCTTATATATGTAGATGTTCACTGATAGATAGCACCTCCAGTGTGCAAGAATTTACTGTGAAATTATGTGAATTTGAATGTCACTTCTGTTTATGTTGGATTAAATTCATATTTCTAAATTCAGCAGCCTCTTCTCTTCTGTCTCTCTCTCAGTTCATTTTCAACTGTCAAAAGTCACAGCTTTCCCTAAAGCATTATAAATAACATAAAACAAATGTAAATGAATGAGAAATAAGGCTGACAAATTCCCAAAGTTTTTTTTTTGAGGAGCAAGAAGAGAGGGATGTGAAAAGTACACTCTTTATTCTACCAATAATTAAATTCTATATCTTTTTCACAAGTTCACGAAATTATAGAGCAATAATAAATCTTTCAGGTATTCCTTAGTCTTAAGCTTACTAATATTTCCCCTCAAAAGATTCAAAAGTGTACCCCACGCTATTTTCACTCTCTGCATAACAAAAATATTGCAAATATAGATCCAATAATCTATAGACTTTTTTATTTATTTGCATGTCAAAACTGTATTTGTTGCATTACAGTGGTGTAAGGTCAAATTTCTCCTCCTTGTGCACAAACTTACCACTATTTTTACAATTTATGCTATAATGGAAATATGGTGAAATATATTGTTTCTTTTACTTGACATTGTTAGGGAATACTGGCAATTGAATCTCATAATTAGTAACTGTGAATGAAATTGAATAAATATGTGTTCCGCAAATAGAAACTTTCTAATATGAACAGTTTTCATAAGACTGTTATTACATATAATTCATTGTTTTCAAATATTTTTCACACTAAAATGAACATACTTAAATCTCTTGGTTTCCTTTAGCATGTTCTTTACTTAGTAAAGAATTAAAACTGCATGCAAATTATAATAGTATTCTTGCAAATCAAAAACCAAGCAAGCAAACAAACCAACAAACAAAAATCAACACCTATGCCAATTGAAATAATACAGTTATATATTTTATTTTTAAACCTGAAGCTGTGCTTTAGTAAGTGCAGTTAAAATTTTTTTCTTGTCTTTTTCCTTTTTATCGGTACTGGGGATCAAACTCACAACTACCTGCTTGCAAGGCAGGCGCTTATGCCACTGAGCAAAAACCCCAGCCCCAGTGCAGTTAAAATTAAACAGTGATGTTAGAGATCATTTTATAATTTTTGTCAATATCTTGCTTTTATAGCTACTGATGTTTTACTACACTATTACAAATCTGCACTACAAAACCCAGCAAGCATTGTTAAAAGTTTCAATGATTTCTTAACCAACTACTCTAATACCGGTGACTATAAAGAAGCAGTGTTTTACTTGATATCATTTCATGATTTTAGGACCATTGGGATCAGACAGAAACCAAGGCCCAGCTGGAAGGGCTGTCACTGGGCCATGTGAAGGTTACAGACTGTGAATGTGTCCCATACATCTAAATCTCCTGCATGCAGCTATTTCACGGGTGCAGTTTAGGTTACCTCCAAGCATGGTGCTTTCTGAGTTCCAAGGAGCAAACCTGCAATGTGCAAATGTTTTCACAAGCTCCCTCTCCCTCTGTGCTTAACAGTGTCCCTTAGCCAGAGCAAGAAATGTGACCAAACAGCGTGGATGTGCCAAGAGGACACAGTAGAGTCTGAATATCTGGAGGTGCCATTGCTCTGGGGCAGCCATGTGCCGGGACCTCCAGAGTATTCTTTTTTGCAACTGAGGAGTGGTGCTTACTTGATTGCAGTCTTCCAAATTAAGTTATTTCCATTTATAATTTGAAAACTGGAGAGACAAATATGAGAAATTAACTTTGATAATGAAAATGTGGTTGTGCTAAAACTTTTTTGGTATTTTTGAGTTGATGATTGAAACAAGTTTCCAGACTGAGGTGTAAGCGACAGACATAATCATTGTGTTTGTAGGTGTATAAAGTATTTGACCTCTGTATGTCTTTATTGTGTATGCTTTCATTTCTATTTTTAATCGGGTTTTATCAGTTACTTAGAAAACAGTTTTGTTGTGGGTTTTCATTTTTGTTGTAATACACTTTGCTCATGGTGCCCCAGGAGCACCCCTTTCCCTCTCCCGCATTCCCTTCCTCTTCTCTCACGGTCTCCCTTCTGCTTATGTGCTGTCTCTCTCAATATTTTGCTAGAGTATGCATTTGAAGATTTGTCTTTTTTTATTGGCACATGCTTGCAGAACAAAATGCCCACATTTACTGTGAAGAGGTTTTACAAGTACATCATGCAGCTTAATTCATTTTATATTCTTTCTTTGGTTTTCACCCCTTCCTCTTATCTTCCTTCACTGCTCCCTAAGAATTCTTGGTCCCATTCCAAAGTTCTATTTTCATCATGTTTTCCTTTGATTCTTCTTTTTAAATCCCTTCTTTTCCCTCCCTACTCTTTCCTCCACCTCTTGTTCCCTCATTCATTTGAAAAAGCTCTCTCTCCTTCATATTTATTTGTCTTCTACCTTGCCTCCTTCTCCTGCCTCAGTTTCTGTATTGAGTTTCTCATATAAGAGAAACCATTGTGACATTTAATATTGTGTATCTGACTTATTATTATGTTCTCAAGGTGTATCCATGAACTTAGGGAGATCTTATATTTGTATTTCTTTGTGGCAGAGTAGTGCTCCACTGTACCACATATTCTTTATCCATTCATCTGTTGATGGACATAGAGGCCTTTCTGTGCTGAGTTATTTTACTTAGTATGGCAAGCTCGTGTTCCCACAAAAGTCAGGAATATGTTCTTTTGGAAGCTGAATACTACTACACTGAATACGTATAACACATTTTCTTTTTTCTTAAATTTTATTTAAAGAAAGACTAAACAAAACAGAAAATAGGTAGAAATAATACATATGTTCAGAGAAAAAAATAAACAGTAACAAATCACTAGTTGATGTTTACATATTGTCGTTTTACAAATAGTTGTTCAAGATACAAAAATGGAACACGTAAAGTGGGAATTCAAACAGCAAGACCGCAAATAGTACTGTTCAACTGTCCAACAAAATTTTAGTAACATGATTGTCAATCCTATACACTTATACATGCAGTTATCCATATCTTCATTTATGTTTAGATTAAACTAAAGCAGGTTAAAATCATTCTGAACAAAGAATAATAGTATTGCTGGATTTTACATCATGACACTCCATGATCAGCACTGGGTACTGTAGCGTCTTTTTTAAAATTTAATTTAAAGAAAGACTAAACAAAACAGAAAATAGATAGAAATAATACACAATTTCAAAGAAAATAAACAGTAAGAAATCACTAGTTGATGATTACAGATTGTCTTCTTACAAATAGTTATTCAAGATACTAAAGTGGAGCATATATAGTGGGGATTCAAACAGTGAGATTGCAACCAGTTCTGTTCAACTATCCAACAAAAACTTAGAAATATGGATATCAATCTGATACACTTAAACATGCATGCAGTTATCCATATCTTCAATTATGTTGAGATTGAACAAACCTAAGCAGGCTAATATCACTCTGAAGAATAATACTATTGCTGGGTTTCACATTATGATACTCCAGGATCAGCACTGGGTTTTTTAGTGTCTCTTTTTCTTCATAGTATCTGTTCATTTCATCATGTGTCGTATGATCAGTTCTCATCAACTGTTTATAGATTCTACACATGCATGAGTCTTAACATGTATTTCTATCCTTTCTATATTAGAGGGAGAAACTAAACAAAGCAAGGCAAAATAAAACATATTCCTATAAATACATGAAACAAAATAAACATATAAGACTGTTGTACAAAGAGTTCTACCATAGTTCCTGTGTTGTCTTTTGTTATCTCCAATAGAATTGGCTATATCATCAGACATAGTATAATTGAATATGTCAGTACGTAACATTAATAAAAACACAACTTTGTATATAGTATAGAACTTCAAAAACCTGCAGTAATCAAACCAGAATGTGTATCGTTGAGTCTGTCATCTTCAGTGTAGTTGCCTATACTCTCAGACTTGATACTATCAATCATAACAGTTTTGAATAAAATTTTCTCTGCCTGATTTCTGCTATGCTCTTTTTTTTGCCATCAATTGTCTGCTTATCTTCTTCATTCTATTTCCTGCTCTATTCATTGAGGCATCTCTGCCACTGTTTCTGGATCCTAGTACTTTTCTGTCCCTCTAGAATTTCATGAAGTGTTCTCTGTAGCGTTGGATGGGTGGTTGCGAATTTCCCAAGTTCCTCTTTATCTTGGAAACATCTTGTTTCTCCATTAATTTCTAGAGACAGTTTATCAGGGTATATCAATCTGGGCTGGAGGTTATTTTCTTTCAGGGTTTGGAATATTTTGCTCCAGGTTCTTCTTTGGGTCGAGAAGTCTGCGGTTATTCTGGTGGGCCTTCCTCTGTAGGTTATCTGTTTCTTGTCTCTAACAGCTTATAATAGTCCGTTCTTATATTGAATTTCTAGAATCTTGATTATTATATGCCTGGGTGTAGCTCTGTTTTGGTTGTAGGTGGCTGGAATTCTGTATGGCTCATATACCAGAATATCATTTCCTATGTTTGGGAAGTTTTCCTTTGTTTTTACCCCAGTTTCTTCATTCACATTCTTTATTCTCAAGTTTTAGATTCTTTTGTTGTCTTCTAGCCTTTGTATTGTTACTGCTTGTTTCCTTGTTATTTTTAAAAAAAAGTTTTCCCTTTCATACTCCCACATTGCAAAATTGTCCTCCAGTTTGGATAATGTATCCTTAGTTTCTTTCATGCAGATTTGCCATCGTTCCATAGAGTTTTTAATTTCCTGGTGATCTCTTTGAATTTGCTTCATGTATTCTGTATTTTTTTTTATATTCTTCACCCAATGGTTCTCTCTTGTGTTTGACTTCCTCCCTTTTTCTATCTGTGTCTGCTTGAGGTGTGCTTAACATCTCTTTTATTAATCTTTTTATGTCTTTGTTTATTTGGCTAAATATTTCACTTTTGAACTCATATATGAGGTCCCAAAGATATCTCTTTATGTCCACTGGTGCTGTGTCTGATATTGCATGTTTGCTGTTCTCATTCTCCTTTGTATTTACCTGTCCTGGATCAATATTCTCAGGGTTTGGGCCTGGTGATTTTTTGTTGTTGCTTCCTTTTCCCATCTTTTTTGCTTCTTCCAGGAGGCCCCAGTTTCTTTCTTTGTTGGTTACAATTCTTCTGGAGCGTGATGGCTAGATGAGCCTTCCAACTGCAGTGTGTTAGTGAGTTGCAGACAGGGACAGCATATGCCAGCCCCTCCCTCCACATAAGTCAAGCTGCTGTGGCCTGCACTATTGTATTACTTTGAGCTGCCTCCCCTCTGGGGCAGCCAAACCTCCAAGGCCCCACTGGGCCAGTGTGGTTAGTGTGCACCATCACTGCAGGGACTTGACTTCAGATAACCTATTGGGTCACATGACCCAGGCCTAGCCAATCCTGTTTGGGAAGGGAACAATTGACAGAAGTCACTGCTGCCCCTGTCCCAGAATGTTGTCCTCTGGAGACCTTATTTATGCAATGGCTCCACTCCTATCACTCACCACAGGGCAATTCGGCTCACTGACCCTCGAACTCAACATAACCACGCCTCCAACAAGTGGAAGCGGCAGGACGTCGTGATTGCAGCGGGACCTCCGAAAGTCATGGCTATGACCCCAGCCGGTTGCAGCAGGACCTCATTTGGTCGGCAAGTTGCCTTAATTTCTTCTTGGGACAAGAGAATTCATCTCCCTCTATTTGGGGCTCCCTACTCTGTATTATGTTGAATTCTAGGTTGACTATCTCAGGGAGCCTCTGTAGCCAGTTATTATTTATCCGCCACCTTTGTTCCTCCTCACCACATTTTCTTTCTGTATCAGTTGATGGTCACTTAGGCAACTTAGCTATTGTGAGTTAACAGAAACAAAATAAAAGCCAGCACAGTAGAATATATATCATTATAAAATTGCTTTTGATCATTTGTACACTTTAAAGTGGTAGTAAGTCATATCACACCATTATTACTTATCTTCTTATACTTTTTAAAAATGTTTTAGGTTTTTCCTTTCTACAGTACAAAACAGGTAGTTATATTATAGCTTTCCACTCTTCACATAATATGCATATTAGTTTTAAGAAAAAAAAATCTCTTTTCCAGCTATGCCTTTGACCAAATGCTTATTTTGTAATTTTGTTTCAAACTTGTTTCCTACTCCTGCCTCTAAGAGTGGCCTGAAGGATGCACAGGGGAAGTTGAGTGCTTCAGCCATGGACACACCAGTGTCACTGTGCATGCCATCCTCGGGTCACTGAAAAGGTAACCAACCCATTGCCTGTGGCTCCTCTGATAGCCTGCGCCTGCCCAGGTAGCTTCTTGTCTGTCAGATAACTCACCACCAGGTGCTTTATACTTCCCTCCCTTACTTTTTTCATACAAATGTGGGTTTTGGATTTGTATCTTTTTTCTTCATCTTTTCTGAGATTCTATTGTAAGAATCTCTATTTCTGGACAACCTCCTTTAAGGTTCCCAACACCCAGTTTCCTTTTTCAAAATGATCTTCTGTAGCACTGAGTGGAACTGATATTCTAGTAGTTTCAAAAAATATATAGAAGCTAATTTGCATATATTTGAAATTCTCATAATAGAAACTAAAATTGGATAGCGATTACTTATAGGTAAAGTTGCCTTTCAGATTGTAAAGTTCAGTGCAAGTTTAAGGTATTATTAGGAAGCATAAATGGTGATGCTGATGGGAGTGTGACATCAGTAGCCTTTACTAAAGGCTGGGTTTACCCATGAGAAGTTGCTCAATAAATTTAATACTCACTGTATAATACCTTCCAAATCACTGAACTGACCACATTGTAATAGCAGCTATTTTAGGAATATTTTCACACGGGCTCATTTGCATATATGAGTCTCTTGAATTTTCACTTTTAAGGCCCATCCATGTGAGATGAAAGTTGTAAACTAGGATTCACCATTGTACTGTAGAGTAATTAAAAGATAATTTGATAGTTGACTAGATTGTCTAGTTTAATCGATTGTCCCCAAATCTGTATTGTTTAGGGTATTTTAAAGCATTTATATCAAAATTTCAGGTTATGTGTATATTATTTTGCTCAAAACAAAATTAATGTGAAGTTTAAGTATAGAAAGGACATTTTGTCGTTATTAATATGCTTACATTTGTTTGTAGCAGCCATAGAAGATAGATTGTTGTACTCTAAATTTATTGGGTGGATATTCTAACATTGCTGACATGCAAACCAACTGTCCACCGTCTGTAAAATTCTATCACATAATTTACAGATGGCTATATGGTATTTTGGCAACCCAAATCAGCTTTAATATGTCAGTTTCAAAGTTTTGTCACCAGAAAGTTCATCTGAAGGAGAATGTCTGCTCAATTCATGTTAAATACAAAATGATTACAGTAGATAACACAAAATGTACAATTTCTTGCACAAATAAAGTTGTTTAACATAGTTATTATGTACTTTCAAGGCATAATACAGTTTTTTTCTGAAAGCACATCTTAAACACCAATTTGCTATAGTAGAATGAAAGATAAATTTGCTCATGGAAAGCATATGGCAATAGCAGTAAAAGTAAAGATGCTTTTCTCTGCAATAACTCTTCATTTATATAACAATATGTAAGGGGGATAAAAAATGGTGTAGTGCTGAATTTTCATTTCTGGTTCAATTTATGGAAGACTTAAGAAACGATTACAAAATGAACACTTTTTTCCAAAGATGTTCACAGCCTTTCCATTCCTGGCATTTAAAGCCATGTGGCTCTAGTGAAAGGTGGGTCCCTCTACAAGACAGGCAGTGTCCTCTTTTTACAGTGCCCTGTTACTGCACTGATACACGTAAAGAATATTTGAAGACATTAGGGTACACAAAGGCTCTGCCGTGAAGAAAAACTATGGCAACAAAGAGTAGGAAAAGAAAGATATCTTAAGACAGCACCATGCCTGAAACATGACCACTTTTGCTTTTATTTTTTAGCCAGTTTTGATCTAAGGCAGATATTATAATCGTAAGTGCAGCAACAAAGGGGAAATATTATGTCTTGGAAACTTATTAAAAGAAATTTTAAAGTACCACACCTCTTCAGAGATTGCACTAAGATTGTAATTAGGCTGAATCATATGAAATGCATGAATGATACACATATTTAGCTTGATACTAGGATTTATAAAAAAATACAAGTCAAAATGAGTGGAGGATTTTTTCACACTTTTTCTTATTGCTGAACATGTCATTTAAGTAATTAGAAACTCATCTCATTCTTTCTTATTAGTTTTACAAAAATATTTGCACACATTTTAGTGAATCTCTTCTCAATATTCATTGTGCAACACTTGAAACACACTTTCCATGCTTGAAAAAGTAGGTTTATTTGGGTAGACAGTGAGCAGATTTGTGCCTTTTTTACCTGCTGGCAGCTAACTGATTTTTCTTGTTTTCAGAAAAATACCTGAGTACAAATCTACACATGTAGGATTCACTAAGAGCTTCCAACTTTTCCTTTTCCCTGGTATTTGGAAACACTCAGAATTAGAAACGTTTCTTTCTATAAATCTTGTCAAAGAAAGCCATATCTATAGATTATATTTGTTTTGTTTCTGAACTGTAAATAAAATCCATTTCAGCAACACGATTTCAGTTATATCTTTTAAAATGGGTGTAGCCTTAATTATCTGCATTTCGATCTTTCACTCTTAACTATCTTAGAATTAGCTTTTACTGCACCATTAAATATTTATTCTGTCCAAGGCCACCAATAAACTCTTATATACATTATATACTAGTACTCATTCTTCTTGCCAATTTTCATCTATTGCATTATGAAATTCTAATCAAACTTTGCTGAAACCTTTGCTGCCAACTTTCTCATTCCTATTTTTCCTTAAAGATCTTACCTAATCCCTCCAGAGCTTGGTGTGATGTAACAGCGATGTTTGTTCTGAATATGTCACACTCTGTGCACATTGGAGGAGGCGCCAGGAGAGAAGCAGTGAATATGGAAGCGAGCACTGCAGGTGGTCTAGGCCCCCCAAGGATGGTGGTGTCTTTCTCTCTTGCTTGCTGTCATCAAATGAAGAGCTGATGAGTAACTCAGAGGCTATGCAGGGGAAAGAACCCCTCAGAAATGGCAATGACTACAATTGATATTGAAAGGGCCGTGAGAGAAAGAAGGCACAGTGGTTAAATTTTGCCTTCTAAACAGTATTACACATCAAAATGCATAATGAATGAATATTTTTAGTGTGTGTCCTATGCAATGTTTGGAATATGTATAGATATAGTCATTTGTTTGTGATTCAAATTGATTTGCTAAATCTGAAAACCATCTTGATGTGTCATCCTTAAATTAGGAAAAAATGCAATAAAATCAGGAGAAGAACATGAATAAAGCTTTTCTTTTATTGACTTGTATTTAGCTCTATGACATCTATGAAGAATTATCAGAGAGCCACTTGGTTTTCTGGTGCTGAGAGAAAAAGTCTAAAACGAAGTTCTTTTCAATATTTTCTTTAAAATTATCTGTCCTATTTCATTGTGAGCAAATCTATTTTTCATCACTCGCTTATTCCATTCCTTTAATTTCATGTTTTGATTAGGACACCACCATTGTGCCCAAGTAAGTAAAAATGAAACAATAATAAGCTTAATAATTACTATTGGAACGGTAACACAACTATTTTTTTTATAAAAATAGTGTTGAGGATTGCTTATTAGCTTTCAAAGTACATTTTTGTATACCAGTACCACACAAGGTATTCTGATAAGAATCTGGTCCCTTATCCTTGCAAAACTTGTTTAAAGTAAGGAATTGTATTATGTAATACCTTTAAGTATTTAGGGAAGAAAAAATCGTTGTAAATTCATGTACTAACTTGTAGTGTAATTTTCATGGGCTTTAGCCTACAAAAAAGGAGAATATTTTAGTATAAGTTCACTGAATGCAAGACCATAAACCTATATAGACCACGATTTTTAAAATGCTCTTTCCTTTGTGTTAAAGTGCCATTGTTTACATCTTTTAATTGATTTGGTTATAAACTATTTCAATGCAAATCTTAGTATAATTAAGTTTTATATTGTAACTAAAATGGTGTAAGCTGCTAAAACATTTTCTATTTTTAGGATACATAAAATACAGCACAGAAGTCTCCACTTTTTAATCTTTACAAAAGATTCATTTTGATGCTTAACGAGTTTTTGTAACAGGTATCACAAACAGTGTTTTGTGTCAGTGCTTTGGGATTCTAGTTATGAGTAACACAATTCAGGAGGTTCCTTGAATAATAGTTTCTTTTTCTCCAAAAACTAATTACTGGTGATTTTTCTTTTGTCCTGTTGGTTCAGTCACAAAGCTTTGCTGCTGTATTAGCCCAATATCACTATATCAAAATAGATCTCCATATTTTTATCTTATTATTTTTTAAACATTTCAATGTGAATGCTCCTATAAAATAATAAAAAAATTCAAATCCATTTCTAGTCGTATGTTGCTTCTAGAATATTTTGTCCATGATGACATGGTTTTTAATAAGGCCATAGTACCTTGGTATTTCCCATAAAATGAAAGTCACCATGTTATTGTTTTTTTATGAAGTAGAAAGTAATTTTTCTTCATTTTAAAAGGCCAGAGGGTCAAACAGATCCTTAATTAAACACAAATATTTATGCTAAATATAAGTAGCTGAATAAACAAAATAGTTTAATCCTATATGAGCTAAGAAACTATGTGTTTAGATTGGAAAAATAAAGATAGAAAAATAGACAAAAGTGTTAGAAACCAACCCCACAGTTTACATTTTAAAATTCAGTTTTCATTTTAAAATTATCATGTTGACCATTATTTAAGCAGAAAGCTGAAAATACAGAATGAGTGCAATACATTGTATTTTTCACCAAGCACTTCATGATTGAGTTGAAAATGATTTTAGTGTCCTTCCCATCCCCAGACACAGAACTATTTGATTGCACTGATAGTGTTTTTCAATTTTAAATCTATGAGCACTGTTATATTTCACGGTGATTCTGTAATTGGAGACCTAGCCTGTCATTCATTTGCTTTACAGCTGGGAGGACTTCTGTGTTGTCACCCAGCTCCTCACAGCTCAGTGTCAGGTGAATTAATTCTTGCACAGTTAAGAATGCTTATGGCCCAGTAGAAAGCAGTGAAATGAAATCCAAACTTTGGTTCTGAGTGGCAGTGATTTCTGAATACAACTCCAAATGTGTTGCCCTGGTCTCTTTTTGTAGTAAGAGCCATACGTACATGGTATGGAAGGAGATGAAGTCCTTACTTATCTGGAGATTTCTTGAAAACACAACTGGAGATTATTTGAAAGGGATCATGTTTGGAAATAAATCTTCCAGACAAATACACATCTTGGATAAAGACCATCTCTTCGCTTCACCATTATACTTTGAAGATGATATGTTTCATTTCCAACAGGTGACTTTAGGCCAGTCAGCTTTGAAGTCATGTGTCAAGTCATTCAGTTCCTGTACAGGTTTATCAAAACTGTGAAGCACAGGGAACAGAAGGGCGAAGGACATAAACCATCTTTGAACTTGGGGTAGACTTTGTGAGTATCTCCTCAAAGTATTAGAGTCTCCATCCTCGTGACTTTGTCTGAACCTTTTTAAAAAATATTGTTCTTTTATTTTCTAGCATGAATCAATTCATGTCAAACTCACCTTTAAAAAAATCTGTTGTCATCTTCTTTGTTAAAGTTTTTTTCCTTCCAGTGGTGCAGTTTTCTGTGTAAAATGTTTTCCCTGTCCATCTCAGTTAGGTGATTTTATCAATTTACCCTTCTTCCCACACAACTATGGTCCATTCAGGTGCCAGAGTAACAAGTCACTTGGGCCAGAATGAGATAAATTCATCCCAGTCTAAGAATCAAAACTGTCCAAATGCAAGTTAGCATCAGGAAATTTAAAAAATAAACTTGTCTTGTTACTGTATTCTTTACTCTTTTTCTATTACTCCCAATACCAAGACATTGAGAATTTATAAAGCAAAAAGGAGGGGTGGGGGCAGGTGGCTGACATGTTTTTGTTCTTTGTCACTTTTTATAATCACAACACCACAGCAAAGCCAGTTTCCTCTGCACCTTGTGCAATGGTAGGAATTCTAAAGAATGCAGGTGTTGTATGTGCACCAGGATGGACTTGTCTTCTTTATCTCTCCCTTGATCATCAGGAGCTATGAAGAACCCTAAGCAAAATTGCCTCCAGTCATACGCAGAGAAACCTAATGTGATTAGCATGGATCAGAAGGAATACCAGGCAAACATTATGCATTTTCTGAACATTAATATTATGCTTTGAGAAATTAACAAGTGTTGTGGCTGATTCAGAAAAAAAAAAAAAAAAAAAAAAAAAAAAAAAAGATTCCGAACAAAAGTGGGACGATAGACACAGGTTTGATCAGGAGAAACCTAGTGGTGATATTTAAGATTCAGTTGTATTTGAATATGATGTTTAATGATTCCTTAACCATATGCCCCTATCCTGGTTTGTGTTGCTGTACAATCTATACTTTTCCATTGATGTGCTTCTGCTATATGTAAATCACTAAAGTGTTTTATTCTCTAAGAATTTCTTGATTCTTCAGATGAGGATTTAACTCTGCTTCTTCCCAGTCCTTATAACTTTTTATGTGTTTAAATCTCTTGTTAAATAGTACATTGTAACTTAAAATGTGACCTAACAATATCTGGTCCTCTTTCAAAAATTTACAACAGATAGAATATCGTTTTTTTTTAAAAAAGTCACTTGTTCTTTTCACATAATTTCTTGCCTCTGAATTTAAAGTATTTCCTTGAACAATATTAATTATACTAGGAGTCTTTTGGGGGCTCCTTATTATTAGAATTTTTACCAATCAAGAGGCAGGTATGTCTTGGAAGCCTGAAATGACCCTGGATACTACATATTCTTTGTATACTAAATCATGAAGGAGGTAACATACAAAGAAGTGCCAACACAAGGGTAAATCTTTATATCACAGATTCTGAGAACCTCGAAATTCTTTTATTGCTTTGCCCTGTGTCTTTCCTGGAATAGGCAGATGTTTGAGATCACTGGCTACAGGCACCACATGCAGCAGGACTGTCATTAGCTGAAAGCATCCATGCTTGGTTGTTCCCACCAAATTCATTTTTTGCTGCCTATGAACACAGGCAGGGAGCTCAGAGATTCCCAGAGAAGGACTACAGAGATTAAAGGACTGGCAGTGAAGAATTAGTATGAAGTTTAGCACATTTACAGCCTATTCCTTCAAATTTAGTATTAGTGTTTCAGGAACTGAATGGAAAAAATGTTTATAGAAGGGTAAGGAAATATTTTTACAGAAATAATTTATATTGTTTCAAATTTCTTAAACATTTATTAATAAACTAAAGTTATTTGAACCAGTTATTACATATTACATAGGGTTTTTCCTAAATAGTTAGATATGGTGATAAATATGAGGTTTTCAGCATTCTCTGAAGTTAAAAGTATTGACTCCATAAGGTTTCTCAAGGCTGCATTCATTCTTAGACAAGTTGTACCACAATTGTGTGTACTTTATTCCTTGATTAGTAATTTATCCACTACATATATAACCGTAAAGTGCTTATCACATACTTGTACAGGCTAATATTCTAAGGCTGAAGTATTGAAACTAAGAAAAGTGCTTTCCTTGCTAGGACACATTGCACTGTTGAAAAGGAAATTTTCTTGGTCTCTAGCCCTGACCTTCCAAACTAGAACAGATGGAAATCAGACCACCTTAACTCTATCCAGAATTGAACCGAACATGGGTGGTGGAGAGAAAGCCTGCAGAGCTAAATTACGTCTGTTAAATTTCCCACCATCTGTTCCCAGAAACCGCATATCTAAGGTAAATGAAAGCTTCTTTTCTTATTTACAATTGTGTATACTTGTGTGTGCACAGGTGTATGCTTGCATTCACTCATACATGCACACACATACATGTGTGCCTGCTTTTCTGCTGTGATTTTCTCTCAACTTGGGAGATAGAAGATATGTTCTAGAAGTTTCCTTAATTCACTTATACTTGGCCAAGAAGTTTTTGTTAAGTGTTGACATAAACTGAAATCTTTTACTCAAATCTTTCTAATTTTTCTATGGTTTTTACATTTGATTGCTTTTCCTACTCTATTCCCTTCTTCTTTGCAACTTTCCAAAATATACATTCAACGTTACAGATTTTGAATACAACCTGTTGTTTAAAATTCTTTACCAATGCCATTAATATTTTTAACATTACAAAGTGAGGCTGAATGTCACTGTTTGCTTGGAGTGCTCTGACATGGACACTTCTGACCTTAACAACTGTTTATACTCTGCCTTCTCTCCATCGGTTTTTGCTAGGTGTGCCCTTCCTCCTAGTTTTTAAAATTATTCTTTCCTTAGTGCCATTTGGGGATGGGAAGAAGTTCAGTATTCCAACTGTACATTTTTAAATGTGTCACCTTCTGATGTCAGTAGGCCTGGACCCCACACAGCCAATAAAGTTAGCAAAGTCACTGCCCCAAAGATAAAGTGAGGCTAATGTGCTTTGGCAGTCAACACGCCCCAAGAGGTTTGGGAGCCCAGCCAACCTGAACTTGGAAGCAATGATGAAGCTGTCGACTGCCTGAGACTCCCTTTGCTCTGTTTCTGTGCAAAAAAGGGTGACACAGGGCAACTGATATCCGACTAGACTCTTTGCAGTCCAGATTTCATCGACTGTGTTGAGCCAGAAATAGATTGCAATTAAGGCTGGAGCTAATGTAGTCGGGCAACACATCTCCAATCGAAAGCATGAGAATAGAATATTAGGTATTTATTAGGTATTAGAATAGGATGTGAATTGTGCGATGATTCTCAGCACCTGTAGGTGAGGAAGCTACAGATGCTTTTCTAAACATTAACTGCAATGCTTCATTGAGCTACATTTCATGGACAGATATTCTTGTGGTTTTGCACAGGTATTTTTAAAGAGGCAGAATTGGGATTTCAATTATTTAGTTTCCTGCTTTCAATTGACTATGTTGTCTTTTGCTCCCTGTGGATTACTAAAGAAATACGTCAATACCTCCCTCAAGAACATATCCAGGATGGTCTTAATTAACTTCAGAGCAGCTAAAAATGAACAATTTCTCAGTCAGGATCAATTGCAGTGATATTCATCACACCGTATCATATTTGGGAGTTCCCAGCGAAAAGTTAATTAGGCAGCAATCCAAAGAGTCTTCATACCCTGCCATTCAAGGTTTACAATACAAATGCACATATGACCAAAATGGAGGAGGTATAAATAATAATATATGTGCAGTTCTAATCATGTCACTGAATTTAGTGCATGATTCGGATGGTACAGATGATCTATATAAAAGTTATTTAGAGCTCTGTAAAGTGATATAAACCAAACATTCTGGTTTTTCATCATTAAGCCTGAAGACTTGTTTCGGTATTAGTGGAGCAGAACTATTGTGATGCTTTTAAAAAATCTTAGAAAATATGCACGCTTTGATGTCTTTGATGGTAAGTCTTCTGTATATTATATAAGATGCCTTACTTTGCTTGACACTTGGGTCTTGCTATCAAGTCAAAGCACGAAAATGAAATCCTTGGGTTCTTAGCCCTAATTCTCCCCCCCCCTTCTTTATTTCTGCCTTCCTGCTGTTTGACAGCTGCAAACCTAGCCCTTACCTTTAGGCAAGCAGGCAAGCAAGCAAGCAAGGGTCTCTTTCCTGAACTAATGGCCATGTGGCCTTTTGGATTCATCGGCGAGTCAATGGTGCATCCTCATGCTGCTGTCTCAGGAGACCCCCTGCTTCCCATCAGCAGCTTTGGAAATTCACTTTGGCTTTAAGTTGGCTCCAGATCTTAACCCTTTCTTGGCCTCTTGTATTCAAGTGGACCAAATGAATGGCCACTTTCCTACAGTGCCCATATGGTCTGGAGAAAAAGCAATTGATTAACTGCAAGTAAAACATTCTTTGGCAGAGATTTCTTTTTAAAACCAACTGTTAGTTTGACCATTTATGTACAGAAAGAGACTTAATCAATTTTTAATGTTCTTTGCTGGATTGTTCTCTCCTGAAATGTTTGCTTGAATTGAAAATGGGAACTTTCAGTTCTGATTTGATTTGCTGTCTAAAAAAACCTGGAAATACAACATGAAGTAAGTTTTTTTTTTCTGTAAAATTAAGTATTTGAATGTGGTGAAGTGCTTTTCCAATTCAAATTTTTGGTTCAAATTTTTAAAAATTCAGTTAATCTGAATTTATTTGGTAGAGATAAAGACAAGGCCCCAAGTACCCTTACTTCTTTATATGGCTAGTGGAATCAATCACATCTGAATTCAGGTGTTCTGTGTTGTTTTATTCAATTGTTACCTGAATTGAATAATTCATGAATATTTTTAGCAAGAACAAATTCTGCTTAGAAATCACATTTTCTTCAAATGATCTGATGCTCTAGACAAGCACTTTCCACTAAAAATGCAATTTGGGTCACTTAAATAATTTTAAATTTACTAGTAGTCATACTTAAAAACTAAAAGCCAATAAATGAAATTATTTACAATAATATATTTAAAGCTTATATTTTGAAACTATTGCCATGACTATAGTCATATTAAAATTGATGATATATTATACATTATTTTGCTTATGTACTTTATACTTTCAGTACATATTAAATCGAGCATTGATTTTTTTTATGAGAAAAGGTTCACTTGTATTTTCATTTTATAAAAGGTATAACCCAAAGTGCAAATTCATGCCTTAAGTTATTCCACACATATGTAACATGTTTTTAATTTTAAATCAGCATTAAATTTAGATTTATATTAAATTTAAAAATTGAATTCACAGTAACACTAATCACATCTTACATAGTCAGAATGAGCAAGTGAATTTTTAGACATGGATCCATGGAGATCCTAGCTGGAGATCCAACCTGAAACTGTGTGGGCTTCTAATTTAACAGCAACAACTCTACAGTGTGAAAGAGACTTTTTGTTAACTTATTTTTGCTTAATTTTTTATTCCAGCTTTATCCATAAATATCCTCTACTGATGTGGTGAATAACTATTAGGATTCTGGCCCCTTTGCTTTTAGGCAATCTTAACCTGCCTCTTCTTTTAAATAGTTGAAAACAAAAGGAAATTCTTGCAAATTATTTTTCTTTTTGCTTTTATAATCTTGTAGGGTAAGTCACCTTAAGAATGGAGGAAAATTCTTGCCCAAATCTAAATTTTAAACACACTTAAGAATTAATTTCCTAAATTTGTATATCACTGACTCATAATCTTTTATAAAGCTCAAGTTTTTAAGCTGCAACTGACATTTTTCTTAACTTTGGATGTGCTATTTACAATGGAAAAAAATCTATTTGTTCATGGTGATTGGAATGATCACATATCGAATTTTAGAATTTAAAGAGACTTCAAGGTGTTGGGGTCTAAATTACACATACCACAAGTTAAGCAAGGTTAACCTGAGAGGCAAAATTAGGTATCCAAGTTCATTGGTTTCAGTATTTTAGGACAGATCCTGTGCTAGACCTTGTTTTTCTGATTCTCTTCTTAGCATACTTTCTAAAACATTATACGTACCTTAAAGAATGCTCATAAAAAGATTGCAAAATTTGTATATACTAATAGTATATACAAAATTTGTATATACTAATTCCAAAAGTCTGCAAGGTAAATACATTCAGTAATGTGAAGAATTACTTCTGACTTCTATAAACTAAGAAGCAGCAATTACAATAGTGTTCACACTAGCTTTTAATTCTTTTTTAAGGCTTAGCACTTCATACAAATGTAAATAACAAAATAAAACTTCATAAAACTTACAAGGATTTTAAAATTTTTTTGTTTTGAAAATCAAAACAGAAAATAGAAATGGTACAGTATTTCAAAAAAGTAGAAAATTAACACTAATGTATTGCATATTGTTATCTTAGAACTAGTTGTTCAGGTTACAAGACCAGGCATGAAAAAAATGATCAAAAATCAAACAATGAAAGCAGGAACTGTTCTTCCTGATGAACTAACAGAGATCAGTAGTATAGTTATCTATCTTGTGTGTGTGTGTGTGTGTGTATATACATACATACATATATATATATAATCTTTTCCTTTCTCTTTTAAGGAATTTTAAAACCAGACCAAAGACTGTGAATAAAATCTTCCTTAGAAAGTAGATATTGAAAATCATGTATTTAATAGTGTGTAAACACCCTGAGAGTATGTAGTAGCTTATTCTAAAAATTAATATGAAATGATGACAAAATGAAAATCAGGCTACAATATACATTATATTTTACATAAAAATAAAAATTCACTTAAAAAGGTTGAATCTTGTTGTTTTTCTTTTTCTAAGGAAAAACATGTGAGTAGAACACTGGAATATAATCAGTCCAAAATTCAGAAATTCATAAAAAAGTCAGATTTTTAATGATAGTTTGCTGACTGGTAGTAAATGAATTCTCCAAATATATTAGATTTGTAAAGAATCAGGATTTGAGAATGATATAAATTAGCCTAATTTCTTAAGACTGATACAAAATTATTAATGGAAATGTTGATAATTCTAAAAACTGAATCAATCCATGGTTGTTTAGTAACTTATCTAATGGTTTCATAATAAAAATATCAAGAAACAGATCTCATTTTTTAAAGATGTTATACTTGTAATACTTTAAGTATTTGTAGAAATATGCTTAAAATATCAGTAATAAATGTTCCTTAGAGTTCAGTGTAGTCATGATAAATTTTAGACAATCATGTAATATTATTGGACATACAGATTTAAGAAAAAGCTTCTAAGTGGGATTCATCAGACGAATCTATGCCATTAATGGTAGGAAGTCCATGGCCTTCACCATTGGGTATACTCTGACATTACTCTATGTTAGTCTTGACTTTTAAAATCTTGAACATTTAATTCAATTTTTTAAAGTATGGGAGGAAAAAAAGGCTTTTCTGCAAGTATTTTCGTTACCATTGCTTTCCAGTGTGTTTTGCACACACAAGAGAAAATGTAGGTGAGTTTTTACATGTTAATGTTTTTAGTTGGGTTAGCGCTGCTTTAAAGTTTTCTTAAAATGCAATGGGCAGACATATGTGATGGCTACGTTTAATGAACTGGTCCACCCCGCTGCGTCTTAACCATCAGTACAAGTCTGTGCGAGGCCAGGTTTCAGTTCCAGTTTATTTCAATTAAACGTCTATAATGTAATTACATGGCACAGGAAGAATCTGTTGATGTTGTGAATTTGATTTTTAATAAGATTACTCTAAACTATAATGTGCTTTTAGAACAGTGAAAATTCCTGCTAGATAATTATTGTTCTATCAACTGTTAGGGAAAAGTCTCATTTATATGATTATTGGGAAAGTCTCCCTGTAAGCTGAGATGCAGTGGAGAGGATATTAGAAATGCTTGATTTATTAACTGCAAACCCTCTCTTAGTATACCTGCTGCTCTTTTCTGATCTAGAGATACCTCTAGATTACACAGATACAGGAAGATTTTATGTAGAGTGAAATGGTTCAACTCTTTGTCTTTGCTTACTGCTTTCTGTCACCTCTCTTACCAATGCATGCTTTCCTTAGTTTTGTTGGGTCGCTGTAGACACTGGAACATCTGAATACTCAAGTTCTAGTGAATTCTTGTCTCCTTGGCTAACAGACAGAACTTCCCACCAAAAACTTGGAGGTTCCCAGACTCCACGCCAATTTCTACTCTTCAATTAATATTCCTGCTAGCACTGAAGAGACCACTGTCAGTATTGTCTCTTCAGGAGTATGTGTTGCTGAGAAGGATGGTCAAAGATAATAATTTGATATTATTTATAATATTTACTGTTATTTGGATATTGAATAATACATGCAATATTTTCATTTTTTGTTATCACTGATTTTTATGTTCTTTCCAGAAGATTTGAAAGAACAAAAACATGAAAATAAAATAAAAAGATAAGCTCTTTTTGCCTAACTTCATACGTGTGTGTATGGATTTTTGAAGTATAATAAAAATTTAGAAGTGTATTTGCAAGACAGGCTCATCAAGATCAAAATTAAGACCACTAAATTGTGTTCTTATAAATTAGGCATAATAAATGGATTATCATGAGTTGAATTTTATTTTACTATAAGTGTGTGCTGAAATTCCAATGAAATATTTTCACTTAGATGTCTTTGTTACTTAGCTGTGTCAGCATCTTGAAAAGAATCATAGCTTTCTACATATTTTAGATAAATACTTGAATCTACTTTTCATCAAATTACTAACTTCAGTTTTTTCAGATTGCTTAATTTTAAAATTCAAACTCACGAAAAGTAAACATGAAAAAAGAATCCAGATACACATCTAAACATACATTTAGATATCTGTACATGATAACATTAAATGCAGTAACAAGGAAAACCCAAGTTCTAAAGAAGTTTACATAATGTTCACTGAATACTTAGTTTACCCTGTTCTTATTTTCTTATTCTTAAAAATAATCAGCTTGACGATATTACAGAATTTAATCAAAATATTCTTGCTACTGATAGCATATTCAAAATGGAGCTTTCTCTGCTTTAAATTTTGGAGAATTTAAAGTAGGCAATATAATTAGAGCTGGCTTTGTTTTAGCTTATTTAGTTTTTTTTTGTGTGTGTTTGCCATTGTGTAAATGCCTAGATAATGAACCCAAATACTCATGAATCAAATAAGAATACTTGACACATACTTGTCACTGTGACTTCTTTCAGCTTTGCAATTGATTTGACTTCCAAGCACTGGCCTCTGGAAAGACCTTTGTTTGCAGTTTTTGACAGAAGAGTTCTCTGCACTCTTCATCTGAAACCTTTGGGGTCTCAAAGTTTCCATGTTACATGAACTGTGGTCAGCTACAACCAAGTAGCTTTATTCCCTGAGTGAGAGCTGAGTAGCGTTCTAGACTTCAGAAATTAATAGCTGTTTTGACAAAAGTTATATATTTTTTCTCTTCTTTTAACAAACAAATGCTTACTGGATATCTGAGAATTGCGGAAGTATACGCAGACCGAGATGAGATGGTCCCGAATCATAGCCTCATCTGTTAAACATTATCTTCTCCCCCTTTCTGTTTTATTTTCCTTCTTGGCTCCTGAAGAGTTGAAAGAGTTAAAATTGCCTGTTTATCCTTTTTCTCAGTATATAATTTTTATAGTAAACACCACACTGATCTTATTTTCATATGGCCTGGAAGTGTACTTACCTCCCAAATTTATTTGTTAAACTCACTATAAAAAGAAAATAGTTTAATTGCTGAACTCACACTGGGCTGGGGTAGACAGGAGGTAAAGTTCCTCCTAGTGTATCAAGTTGACTTTATGAATGATATGCAGCAAGTATTACAGATTGGTAATGACAATGACTAGCCCTTTATTTGCTAAAAACTGAAGTTCGTAAAAATCATTACTTTTATATGTTGAAGATGTGCTAGTTATTTGGTGACTTTGCCATTCTAAAATTAATCTACTCTTTTGGAAGAGAGAAGGTTCCTGAGAGCAATGGTTAGTTCTTGGGAGAAGGAAACAGCTTCCTTTTCCTATCTCTGGCATCTCCGCAGCTGAACATATCCACTCCTTGCTCTTATAGGAAGGAATACTGCAAAGGAAGCGTATAGTTAGAAGAAGGTGCTGGAATTCCTGTGTGCTCTCTCATACTTCTCACTATTAATCACTGAAAGAAAGATTTGGCAAGAACGTTTGAGTGGATGGCATAAGTTCAGTTTTGGATACTGGGGTTTCCCATGGAGCACTCTAATGCAGAGGCCAACTAGACAACTCTCAAGACAGGTCTATAGACTGGGTATATTGTTTAGGCTAATAATACAAAAGTGGGAGCAATTAGCAGATGAGGAGTAATAAATCTGGTAGCCATGTAATTTATTACCCAGGTCAAGACATTTTTGAAAGTGGAAGGAATCTTTTAATAATCATATTGAGAAGGTCACTGGAGAAGGTCCCGGGGACACCAGGAAGTGTAACCATTTCAACAAAGAAGGAAAACTGGGATTTGAATACTAGTGTCACTATTTTATTTCAGAGATTTTTGTCAGCGGATATGGTCATAATTTGTGTTAACATTGCTATATATATAAATGATTGTCTTTCATAGCTTATTCAAGAAGGGATAAAAACAACATTGGTTACGTAACCTGAAATTTGGAAGCTCTCCTCTTATGCTAGGATGAAAATATATTGCTGTAATTTTTTAATTTTGTTTCTTAATTTTTGGAAGTCTATTTGAAATAACGACTACAGGAGATGAATTGGTTTCGGAGCAGATATGTTATTCTCCATAGCTACCTAGTATGCCCCTGCCCATTCTTGCTTTTCTTGATGTGACATGCACATTCCCAGGAGGCCTTGCCTCTGTGTGGCAGGGAGAAGTCTGTGATAGCTTTCCTGGAGGCTTGCTGCTTTCAGTAAAGAGGTAACAACTGTGACTGGCATGGAGAGGGTGCCGGAGCTATAGAGCGAGTCTTGGTCCGTGAGGGCAATGGCCCAACGTTAGATAGACTGGGCTTCAGTTCTTAAACCCGCTACACATCAGTCAGTGTCAGCTGCTGTTTACATGAGAAAAGTGAACTCCTTTTTTATTTTTGACAGGGTTCACCAGCAAAAGCATTCTATTTGCAGCAAAAGCATTTCAAAATGATGCAAAAGCTGAAAGGTTAAAGAGAAAGGGAGAAAGAAAAGAGAGAAGGAAGGAAAGGGGACAAGACAGAAAGGAAAAGGAAGGGAAAGAGAAGAATCTTTTGAATAAAAATTATTCAGCATGATCCTGGATATTGGTTTCATTATGACAAATTTTAAATTTGTACACAGTGAAACCTCACTCATAAGTGATAGCGTGGGTGCAAAACATTTAATCAGGTGAAGTGAGCGTGGAACTGTCTTGTATGAATGGACACATCATTAGGATAAATCTACATGCTTCTCGTTCCTGAGTTGTGTAGGTGCTTCAGAGTGCTTCAGACCTTACTTGCCCATGGTGTGGCATCAAGTCACCCTACCTGCCTGCTAGGTGTGCTGTTGGCGATCTTTCCCAGGCTGGCACAAGAGCTCTCTACCCCTGAGCTATACCCACATCCCCCCATTATTTATTAAGGCAGGCTGTTAATGGTTCTATTGGAATGGTAAGTGCAATGGGCTCTCTGATTTCCTAATCTATATTGAGTGGAGGCACGTGTGCATAAAAATCAATCTTTCACCTCTTTGCTTTCCAGGTTTTACTTCTGAAAAAATTCTTAAATCATTGGTGTATCGGTGTATGTTTTCAGTATATTACAATCACATTCACCTCTGGAACTGGTAAGTGTAGACACTGCATCTTGATCACTTTTACTTCTCCTTACTCCAATGCCCTTCCTGCCTCTTTTTCCACAAGGTCTACCTCTCTACTTCAGACTATTCTGCTTTTTCCCCTTTAAATTGCCTGTATGTTGGATGTCTCAGGTAAGAGAAACTATGGAACACTTTCCTTTCTGTGTCTGACCTGTTTCATTTAGCATTACAACCTCAAGATTCATCTATTTTTCTACAAATGATTTTCTTGTCTTGTCTAAACTTGCTGGGTGGAAGACGATCTGACTACATTCATACAGCACAGAATGTCAACTCATTCAGCAGTGTACTACACACATAAGGAGGGCCCAGGTATCACACACTGATTTACGTGTCCCAGTAGGAGTATTCTCTGAGAGGATGCACTATGACAAAGTTTCTAAAGGTAGATACACAGCATATACACATGTTGTTAAGCAACATGTGTCTGTGTACCCCAAATCACATTGCCATGGAACTCACTGAACTCCACCTTCATACTTCAAAAATTTGTGTTCTTTGCAGTAATAATAAGTACTCGTGATAACAGTCTGCCCTCTATAAAGACAAGGGGCATAGTATGCTCACCTGTCATCTGACTCGTATCATGTACCAAAGCTATTGAGGTGACTGACGGGTCAGTTTAAAAACAAAAAAGCAACTTCGTGGAGCTATGTCTTTCTTTCATACGACATTATGGAATCTTACTCGTGTCTTACGCTACATGGACTCAGGTCTTTTTCAAACAAGTCATTTGAGCTGTTTTAGTTTCATTTCCTCCTATAAATTTTCTAAATGTGATCCACAGTACAATGCTTAGATAAATTTGGAAATGACAATGATTAATTCTTTGCTGTAAATATTTCACTATTATCATTTCTGAACTTTTGAGCTTAGTAGTGCAGTCACTGGACTGCCAAATTCTTCCTTTCGGAGAACACTGTGGGACTAATGTTTCATGAAACATACTTGAGATTTTGGTGCGTTCAGGTGATGAACTTGGAGGTACATTTACTTCATGTGCATGAGACGCTACTATGTGTACTCTTCAGTGTCTCTATCACTGATGCTCCATTTACAAGTCTTAGAAATTTTTCATTTCCAACATTTTTTGTTTTTGAAGACTAATATCTCAGTACTCTCAAGACATGCATTCAGTTGTCAGGTTGGGAAAAACCCACTCAGCGTGAGGAGTCTGGAACAGCAATCTGCAGACCCATGGGCTAAATGTACAATATGGTGCAATGTCTGATTGAAAAATGAAAAATGCAATAATGAGCATTGGAGCTGGAAGACACTTATCTATTTTGTTCTTCTTATTTTACAAATGAAAGCTGTGCTCACAAAAGTAGCAGGATTGTCTCTTGGTTAACAGACACTTAGTAGCGGAACAAGAATTACAGTCACAAATAATTTAATAACTTTTTTGATTATACTAGGTGTTTTTATAGTTCTTGACACAGTAATAAACTGGTATTTATTTGCTGAATAAATAAATGATTAAATTAATATCAATAGCTAAATATTTTCTTTGAAGCTTGTCTTCTATATTTTCTTTCAGTATCCTTAGACTCTGTTGTAGGGACTTTTATGGCCTTTTAAAATCTATTCCATATCTGATATCAAATAAGTTAATTTGTCATGCAAGTTTATTTTTAGTAATCATAAAAGCCAATACTGCATTCAGAATTTTTTCTCAGTTATCTACAAGAAAAATCAGGAAAAAATCACGTGGCATGGGTTATTGACCATAAAGACGGAAGTGAGACTGATGAAGTATTTGTTATGGAAAGATATCCCATTCATTTCTTCAAATCACTTCCTGCAGCCAGTGCTTAATTTGACTTTTGTTACTTCTAGATGGACCATAGCTACATGTGCTCATGGCAGATATTACTCTGTGTTATTAATTTGGGGAGTAATGAGGGTTCCTGAATAATGGGATTTCTCCATTAAGGTCTTTCATAGTTGTGTTTTCTGGAAACATATAGCACCTTCTGACAATTTTGCATCCTATTTGTGACCAAAATATCCATCTAATCAGGATTTGCAAACCCAACATTTTAGAACAATTATTCCCTCAAATCTGAGTTGCAAGAATCTGTGTGTGTGAATGGGAAGATATATGTGGATACTATTAGATGAACAAATTTTACATTTGCATATTTGAAACAAACAAAGTAATAATCAGGAGCATAAGCAAAGCCACACAAGTGCACAATGACTTTCACTGTGGACAGAATCGCCTTAGTGAACCGAGAGTGTGTGAATAGTTGCTTTCAAATTGGCAGGAGGAAGTAGGTAAGATAGAAATGGCAACACATTTTTAAGAATGCTCCAAAAGTCTTGTGGAAACATTCTAGGAAGACAAATAGAACACTGGCCACTTTCTTCACGTAGACGCTAGTGGATATCTGCGCTTTTCTGCACCTTGTCTCACTTCTGCCAGTTGTGTATTCATCTGAGTCTCATACCATGCCTTGACCCAGGATTCTCAGGGCTGAAATTCATAGGCTGCCCCATTTGTTGTCAGTTGATTCCTCATGATTACTTTGTGTATTCAAGGGGCAACATTTTCCCCATGCTGATTTTTATAAACTTTAATATGAATAATTATTTTGTTAACCAACAAAAAGGAAAACTCTTCTTGAATTATACAGCTTTGTCAGTTGTCTTTTAAACAAATAAATAAAATTATGGTCAAAAGGATATAATTTAATATGGCTCCCAAAATCTTGTGTCTTGAAACAGCTACTGTTTTATAATATTCTGTTTCTTTTGGGGTGTGTATGTGATAGTGGATGCACTCAAATTAGTCACGGTTTAGTGTGAAATATGTTTTTCCTGCATGTGGTCTTCCCTTACCATGGAGACGTCTTCCTTAAGAAAGAGAATATCAAATATTAAGACTGTGTTATTCTAGGGTCAATAAAAGTTTTAGATACTTTCCTCAATTGAGTAAATTGAAAAAGAAACACCAAAGAAAGAGTCTGTACATTTTCAAAAGTATAAAATAGGATAAGCATAGAACTAGAGAGAATGAACTTCTACTTAGCAGTCCTAATCTGTATTAATGGGGCTATTTAATGCATCTTGTGGATGCTGTTAGTAGTAGGAAATAGTCTGTACACACACTGAGGTGCATTAAGTAGAGTCGTTATGACTTAATTGTAAGAAGTATATTAATTTAATAGATGCAAAGTCAAAAGCACTCAAACTACCATTGACGTCAAATCACCCTTTTATTCTCATATTCTGCATTTACACTCAAAAGGTTGAATCAAAAATGATTTTCCAAGTGAGTTGACTGTGGTCAGATTTCTTTTATAATCAGGTGCCAAGGCAATTATGCACACATCACATTTACAGAATCCTTCTCAAGTAGTGATTTCTATAATATGGGTTTTAAAAAAAGTAGACCAAATGTGATTTTGAGTACAGGTTCTCAAAAAAATGTGCAAAGCTGGAATGTAATTGTAGGCTGTATTATTAACTCAAAGGCTGGCATCACTTCTGCATAAAAAATAACAGTTATGGGAATGAGGACCCCCTTTTTTAATCATGAAAGAGCTTGTGTATGGATATTATGAGGGATTTTCCCGAGCCTTATTCTTAAACAGATTACACTATTCAGAATCTCAAAGAATCAAAATCGTGCTCAGCTGGGGCAGTCAATGTGCCGTCTAAACATGTGACAGATGCAGAGAAAACTTCAAAGATGCCATTACAAATGCCTGTGGAGATATTTAAGGGGCCAGATGCTACTGTTTCATGTCTTCCACGGCTCTGAATGTGTCCTGTGATCACCTTCCAAAGAGGAGGTGTGGTTCAATATGGTGAGGAACAGAAAGCCACCTAATCTTTTTGTTGTTGTTTGCATACATTGAATGACTGCAGAGTGAGTGGCTGACACCCATTATTCTGGGAGGAAGGAGATGTATATGAATTTGCTATTCCTTATAAAAACACCAAGGCACAACTACAAAGAAATATGTAGATGATGTGTTCTGTGAGAGCTCTCCTGTCTAAAAAGCATAATTTACAGGTGTGTTTTGCCATAGAAGCACTTTTTTCTATAACTTTTGCCATTTATTCAGACACTAAAAGAGGTAATAAATATATTCATTATGGGGGTGTTTATTTCCCATTTTGCTTTGGTGTTGAAAATAAATTACTTGGGAGAACACATAATCGAGTGGATGTTTCACTTTCATCACTACCACATTCCAGAGGACTTAAATGGTACTTCGAGAACGATGCCCCAGCTAAATGCCAAGGTGGTGAGATTTAGCTCAAGTCTTAAGCCACTATCTGCTTTTATTTTATATTAATTCTTAATTTTTACAGTTTCCTTTCCCATAATAGGCTACTTAAAAGTATATTCCATCTCAACTTTTAAGAATAAAATTTCACAGGCTTGTCCCTTAAAAATAAATAATAAAGACAACTTCTAGGAAGCACATTGTATAGTAAATAAAACACACTAGAAACTAGAAATTTTGAGTCACTGTGTAATGTTTGGACACTGTTTTGTATTGGAAAAGTGATTCTGTCTAGGCTTATTCTTTTTGTCATATGTAAGTATGATGTAACCTAGCCAATATTGTATTAAATCAAACCTATACAAAGATCGTTGTATTAATTTTGAACTGAAATTTGTGGCATATTATAAAAAAGCTATGCACATAATTGCCTCCACGAGAAGGGATGCTTATAAGTGGAAAACAAATAGCAAAGGATATTTTTCTTTCTAATGTAAACATCTGGCAGTAATCCTTGCTTACACAATTAATGGGCATTTAATTGGCAATGATCAGTTTATTGCTGCAATATGAAGTGAATGTTTCCCCAGGAACAAACAGCTGTTGCAAGAATTTCACAGTGATTTAGCAAACACCAGGTGATAGTTGTATCTAGAATAAAGTGGTCTGTCTCTGCAAATTGCAGTGCCTTGAAAAAAAAGGAACTGGGTTAAAAGTAGTATAGATGGAGAGACCTGATTGTCACTGACATTAAAATGTATCTAAGTACCTAACTTAATAAGAGAACAGATTAATTACATTAGATGTACTAATGCCTCGAATATAAAGAAAGAGAGATTTTCTCCAAGAAGAAAATATTAAATTGGCATGACATTAATCCAAAAGCAGTCTTTAATGTCTTGGTTTAGGGACATAATAGGTGAAATTTTTGTGTTTTAATATTTTATCTGTCTAAATTCTTGGAATATTTGATAGTCATGATATTAATTTTTTGATTAAAAATTATTGAAGTCATTCCACAGTTACTGACAGTTATATTTTTCTTAATAGATTTTTTCAAATGTCTAGAATTAAATGTACCACTTTTTAATTTGCATTGCTTGTGAGCTGCTTTCCCATTAAGTTTTAAATAAAAGTTTTTTCATTTTTCATTATGCACTCTTATTACTAATTTAATAAAATGATAATAGCTATGCAAACTTTCTGTTACTACTCAGCTTTTGGCATAGATTAAATTATACATTTTAAATGTAGCACACTGGCAGACACTGTTATTTCATAAAGCTGAGTTTCATTAGCAAAGAAAGTAATTTTGCTTTGGCAAAAAAATGATCTTATGTACTGTACTATTTAGTATTAGCTTGTGCAAGAATCTACAAACAATGAACTCAAATGAACAAAGCATTAAGGGCCAATTTATAGAACAATATTTTTACATTTTTCATATATGCATTTGCAAAAATTCATCTCCATGACAAAAGCAGACAACCATCTTCCATTGTGTCTTTCTCAATAAAATTATCATTCTTCATGGAACAAAAGAAACCTGCTGAAGTTAAAGGCACAGTTTTACATGCTGGAATCAATAAATTGACCGTACTTCAAGAAACACCATTAATATGACAATACAGTTTGTGTTTAATCTGTTCATATTAATATTAAAGTATTATGAAGAAGCATCATGCTTTTTCACTCAAGAAAAAAATAAGTAATAAGGAAGCATATCAAAGGAATGCCCTCCAGTATTTGAGTGACAAACTTAGTGGTCTGAGTGTTGATATGTTTTTCTCTTGTAATTGTAAGTTAAAAGCATCACATTTTGCACATGAACTCTATGTAAGCCCTAAAATCATATGGTATCTGTTCACTGCACCCAAATATATTGCAAAATTGAAAATATGAATTTAAAGTAAACCTATGGTACCTGATCCTTTTCTTAAAGTAGCATTTAATACTGTGGAATAAATAAATTAAACATAAAAAGTTATGCATACACTTCATAGAGTGAAATCTGTAAATATGGCAGTGAAGTGCAAATTTCCATACAAGGAAAATGAGGAAGGATTACTGGAGACAAAAATGTAGCCACAAAGTCATTCTAAAGTCTAGTTGTTTTATTTTTAATGAGAATAGGAATTTACATGAAAATAGTAAAAGTTTCTAGAAGTTTTCTATATTATATAGAGTACAATAATGAGAGACGTTCCTCATTTTTATATGACTTATGTATATATGATTAGTTTTAATCTCAATTTTCCCTGATAGAGATCCAATGAAATTATAGCAAAAACCTTAGACTAAAGTATGAGTTGTTTCTACATAACCTACCAGAGTAACAGGATTAATTTAAACTAATAATGCTCATGTCATTAACCACTCCAAAATTCAGATGACTTTAGAACCTCGGAAGACTTTCTTTAATTCTATCTTCTTTCTGATGAATTAATGAGGCCAGGCCATAACATGCTTCAAGAAAATCAATTCTCTGTTACAGAAATGCAAATGCAGGGTTTAGCAACTAAGATATTGTTCATGTGTATTACTTAGAATAATTTCATGCAGTGTATAATATATCACAATATTACAAAATTCACAGTAATTTATGCATCAATTATCTAATTAAATTTTAAATATTATCTACCTACAATATTAGATGCTTCTAAATGTATGGTTAGATCATGAATTAATCTGCCATCTCATAAGAATGGCATTATTGGGGCTGGGGTTTATTTAGCATAAGCATAGCCTGCCCGGCAAGCGCGAGGTCATGAGTTTGATTATCTGCACCAAACAAACAGAATGGTGTAATAAATCTGATAGTAAAAGAGAGAAATTCTATACTATACTTTTTGGATAGTATTTTTAACTTCTACTAATTCATTTGAAAAATCTCCTGAAATGCAGTCTTCAAAGTGAAAGTTTAAGCGTTAAGGAAAATTTTACTAGCTTCTATTGTAAATATTTTCATGTAGACAGTACTAGGTCATAACTGACTTTAAATTCTTATTTCTATTTCCTTGCTCCATGCACGTGTTGATTCCCTTTGATTTAGGTCCCAGAGTGATGTGATGAGCTATCTACTGAGTGGTCGTGGGCAAGCAGCTCTTAGGAAGGAATCTTGCGACTTACATTTCACTTTGCACGGTTGAAAGGGAACTTTCCAGGGGAAACTGGAAAGCTGTGCCTGCTAAGTTCTTCTTTTCTGTGTTATCATCTTCAGCCACGCATACTGAAGAAAGCAAAAGCAGATTTTGATGCAACAAGAAAACAGAAGTTTTTCTGACTATGATAACAGGATTGCTGAATTTTCTGGAAATGTGAGTTAGCTTCATGGAGAGTCTATCGTGAAGATTAAGGTTGGATATCAATCTCTCTTACACCATTCTCCCCAATTCTGGTCCTCCTGCTTTCTTTTCTTTCCTTTCCCTTATACTTTCTTTAAAGGTGTCAGATCAGTGAAAGAGTAAGGAATAGATTCCTCATATTTCATCACAGCCTTCATTTCTGGGGAGAATGGAGGGCCTGGAGATTTCTGTGGAGTCCATTTCATTAAGCTGAACTTGCTCCCAATGTGGTATTACTGTGGCTACGGTCAGTGAGAGCCCTTGGCTTCTTTCTCTTGAGATAAGTTGTATTTAATTTTGACCCATTCCTCAACAGCCATTTATGAAGTAACAAAAGCCTTACTATGGGAGTTTGATATTGTAATACTATTCTACTGAAATTTGAGTTGAAAAACAAACAAAAAAAAAAAAAGCAAAAAAATATTTTTAACAACCTTACTTGGAGCAATAGGATACTCTATTTATTTTTAGTTATGCAGTTGTTGATTGCTTCTCCTGCCAAGTCCATCTGTCCATGGAATTAAGAAATTAATCTCAGATTATGATTTGTAGAAGGACTGGCAGAGAACTGAAATTGGAATTACTATCATTTGATAAAAATTCAAGCTGATTTTCCTGGATGAATCATTCTACCCCGTAAGACTAAAGTATTGTCTTGGCTCCTACACTTTAGGATACAGCTCGTCCACCTGGAAGGCTTGTTTATTGAAGTCCCAGTTCAGGGTTGCTAATTTAATAGCACAGGAAGTGGTGGAGGCCTTTGCACTGATACCATATTCCTACGGTTTGCTGATTCTTTTGTCTTATCTAGCACTTTATAAACCAGTGCAGGGTTAAATGAACCAAAACTTATATAAATGATGCACTGAGGTACTGAGGGTGGAACCCAGGGCTTACATATGTGAGGAAAATACTCTAGGGAGCCACGCCAAGCCTAAGTGATGTTTTAAATCTTACTATTGGAAACTTTACAATCCAATAGACATATCATATCACTTTGGACTTTAAAAATATAATTTAGCAATTTTTTCACATTATTTTACACTGTATAGCCTGTGCACCTGCTAAGTTTCTGACTCATGGGGCTAACTTTAGTCTCAGTTCATTAGGTCTTAAAGTTATTCTGCAAAGTTAGGTGCTATTTTTACTAAATGTTACCGTTGCAGTTTAAAATTTATAAAAGAGAGTTATTAATTTGAGTGATTTTCAGTTTTCCTGAAATTCTTGTAAATACAGACAGAAGTCTAGATTTCTAATACTTTGCCCGTCTACTTTTCTTCCTTGAAATTCAATCTTCTTGCCTTCACCTGTTGCCCTGACCAGTAGAGACTCTATAGTATCCTTGCTAGTTACCTCCCTTTTGGTTTCTGTTGCTCCTCATGGTGCTAACTCTGAGTCAACCCAGCTCTCCACTTTCTCTGTATTATGCACGGAATTCTGCTTATTGCTGATGACAGAAAACTCAGCCCCGATAACTTCCCCAAATGCATGACCTGCAACTCACTCAGCTGCACTGCTAACCAGCAGTCTTGCTTTCTTCAGTTGCTTTCCTCTTTTCTTTAATTTCCCTGTTTGGAACTTATGTTTCAAGCACTAAGGAAATCACTTAATTCATCTTTTTTTGGCAAATAATTCTAATTCTGCTTTATAGAGAAAGCACTAGACAGAGATATCTTCTATCCCTAAAAGCTGTTACCCTAGAAAAGAATCAAAAGCAAGATCTTCACACTTAAAACAAATTTTTATTTCAATGTTCTCAATGCTGTTCATAAGGATGAAATTCTTTGATTATTTTCCATACCAATCATACATAAGAGTTTCCTAGAAATACAATGTGGGCTCAAATTTTTAAAAAATATTGTGGTAAAAGGCACACTGCCAGTAATAACTTCCCTTTGCTTCAAAAACATGTGTCACGTTATTCTTGCTGCTACTTTGAGCGGTTCTGGAGGTGCTCTGTTATGAGTGTCTTTATAAAGTGGAGTAAAACTATGACGAATGCTTCTGAGTGCCATGCAGTGAAAAGGCAGCTGAGGAGCACGAAGCCGTGTCCTTCTCCACCGTGTTTCCAGCGCTGCACCCTGTGACTTCTGGCTTTTCCCCAAAGTCAACATGACCAGGAAAGGTAAAGATTTCGAGTTTGTCCAGGACATTGGGGCAGTCACAACAGCACAAGGAAAGACATTCCAGAAAGAGGACTTCTAAAAATGCTTCAGGAGCTGGCAAGAATGAGATGACAGATGTGTTGAAGTGAGAGAAGTATTTGGAGGCTCATTAATACACAGCTTAATTGTAATCCTGCTTAAAAATTTAAACGTTCACTATGTTTTTGATCATATCTTATATTTATCATTTCCTCTCCACTTTGTTCTTCATATCAGCATTAAATCCGTGATAGAACTGCATCTGGTTTGACCCTGCCTCCCTCTAGAGACCGGCCACTTTTGCCTTATCCTGGACACATTTATTGAAGGACTCTCATATCCCCTTCTTGGTGACTGCTGGGGAAGGCTGGCGTTCAACAGAAAGCAGAATTGATTATTCTCCCTCCTCATCAGTTTGCCACTCAAATCTCCAAGTGCTCCTTTATTATTCTCACTTGTGTTTATGAATTCCAGATGCCACCGGTTTTGTAAAGGGCAACTGATAGCTAGGGACCGTGTTAAAACTTTTGAGGACCAAGTAAAGCAAACCACGGGCAGGAATGTCCTGTGGTCTGTGCATGTGTAATCCCAACACTGGGATAGCAGGGAAGGAGGAACACACCTCTGAGCCAGCCTGTGCCATGTGATGAATTAGTGAGACTCTGTTTCAAAATATACTCAAAAAAAAAAAAAAAAAAAAAAAAGGCCAAGGATGAATTGAGGAGGCCTTTGTACTGCCAAAAAAGGAAAAAAAAAAAGGAGTTGAAAAATAGTTCCAATTCAGATACAGTCCCAGAGGGTACTAGAAAAGATGGTTTCTCAAAGTCCCCTGGTCAGTCCCTGCTCCAGGCCAAGAGGGCTCCAAGAGGCATAAGGGACAGGGATCGCGCTTCACCAAGACCTGCAGACACACCTAAGAGCTGTCTGAATATTTATCTTCAGTCGCCAGAGATCCTGGCTCCCATCTTTCCCCAACAGCCACCCTGTATCTTTGGCAGTAGAAGTAAAAGTTTAAATATGCATTTGAGAATGCTGACTCTTTTCCCAGGACGTGACTGAATGGAAGCATTGAGAAAAACACTTTTAAAGCTGAGCAGTTGTGTGCATGTATCAGTATAGTCTTTTTTCTCAGAGGAGCTGGACTGTGTTATCATGTGCACCTCGGGGTTTTGATATTGAAGTATTTTTAAAGGGCACATTTTTTCTTTCTATGATTCTTCTTGTTTTTGAGTGCTCTTTCTATTAACAATATGCAAGATTTATTTCATAATTAATTAAAATGGTCTTAAAATTTATGCTTTTCAGATGGAAGATTCCAACTTTTCACACTGTTCAATCTTTCTCATGCTCAAGAGCACTTGGACTGTTTGTGCAGACCTTTCCATCCTTCGCTGAGCCCCAGGCTTCCCAACCCCGTCTCACTTTTCCTTTGTCGTGAATCAGAGGTGAGACTGAACTCCATCTGCCGCAGGCCCACTCGCTAAGGTTCGCGTCACTCGGAGTGGTGGCCGAGATCTTTTTGAAGGAAAGTTTGTGGGTTATTAACATTCTGTCCTGTGCAGAAGAAGACAGAGTCAGTTTCTTTATTCACAGATTCTTATACAGATTTACTGTATTCTTATCGCAGATTTACTGTAGTAAATTCCTTAGATTTTTGCCTTTCCCTGATGTGCATCTCTACCATAGTACACTGATCAGAAAGAGGTTACACTCTGTGAAAACTGATAGCTCTTATTAGGCAGTTGACAAGTGACAGTGAATAGCATTTCGGTGTCAGGAGTTTTAAGTACTGTCGTGGTTTAGGAAAGTGCAGGAGGGAGATCTGATTTGTCTTCAACTCACGGGTTCACCTTTACCAGGGAGGATGTCTTCAAAGGAAGCAGGGGACTGCAGAGAGCCTGAGACACAGGACCAGTGCTCCTTGCTCTACAGATAACTGGGTTACCTGGCTTTCTGAAAGTCTCTTGATTTCACTGGGCTCAATTTGCTCATCTCTAAAATAGGTGGTTGGAATGACTCATTGCTAGGTCTCTACAGCTTTGAATTCCATGATTCCATAATTCTTGCTTTATCAGAGAATTTCATTTGTTGTTCTGTTTTCATTTTTGTCTCTGAAATTATAATTCAGGATGGATTTTACACATCCAGTTCAATTATCCTTATATCATAAAGATATATATTGTTACATATGGAAGAGTAAGATGTATGAATGGATTATGGAATGATTAAAGTCTCTACCAAGTCCAATGATGAAAATACCAATTCAGCTCATAAATTTTCTTCTTTAAAATAGTTTGCTAACTTTTTTTTAACAAAAAAGCAATAATTAATATTTACCTTTTTTCATTCTTGAACCAGGAAGATGGCTGAGTGTAAAACATATACACATACGTATTTAATATTTTTCTTGTAAGTTTATATTAATCATTATTAAAAGCATTGAGCCATGAGAAATGATCTATTACATCCTGATTTACTGTGCTGTATTAGGTCACTTGATGGATTATTGAAACTCATATTTTGATGCATAATATTTTTTAGATAATTAGAGATGAAAAACTAAAAATACTTTTTTAAGCAAAACCTACTTTTCACAGTCTCTGAATCAGTGTTGTTGGGGTTCTATATTTTGGCATAAAAATGTGTGACTGCTTTAGGTGTGTGAATACATACTAGTCACTGTATCTCCACTCACATAAAAGTTATTAAGATAGGAATTCTTTGAGTAGTTGATGACTCCATATGAACTAAGACAATTAAATTAAATAAGTTATAAATACTTTATTCTATGCATGTGTTTCTACTTTTATTTTTCAGTATTAAATGTTACTTGTTTTTAAAAAGAGTCAATATATTTTGCCTGCTATTTAACTATAATTTTAAGTGTAAAGTTGTTCCAGATGAATCAACAAAAATAATTCCTACTTGAAAACTGGAAATGAAGCTTTTTCAATAATCTACACTTTTAATTTGAGCTATGACATATGATATTGACTACAAATTAGAATTAAATAGAAAAGTAACACATTGCTGGGGTTAAAATGTAAACTTAGGATTTCTAAAATCCTAAGATACATGTAATATAGATATATTTTAAGTAACAGCAGAAAGATTGCTCTTACTGTGTCTGACAGATCTAAATTTCTCAGCTCAAGGATCAAAATGAAATCATATTGTCACTGAGTAGGATCTGGGAATCAGGTAGTTGAGTTCAATTCCAACCTCCTCAAATTGCCAGCTACCTGATTCTACACAATAACTTACGGTTTCTAAGTACACATCCTTATCTTAAAAAGCCGTGTTCAGAATCCTCTGTCTCTCAAGAAATTTGCATTATGTGAGATCACACATTAAATATGTCTATCAATGCTTACCCATAAGAAGTTCCCGATAAATGACTAGCTACTATTATTTTGTTTTTAAGTCCTGAAAGTACTTTGTATTTATCATCCATTTTGCCAAGAATTGCTTTCTGTTCTTTTCTTTATTTTTTAAAATCCATATTCTGAGACCTTTAACTTATTCACAAGTGTTTTTGAAAAAATGATGTTCATTTGATCAATGATTTCATTCATTGGTTTAGAGACCATATGTTTTCTCAAACGGTGTTTTTCTGGTTGAACTTGGAGAACCCAAGACTGTGTTTTCTCTACAGAAAAAGGTTTTGTACAGGCTTATATTTTCGGGAACTTCTATAGCTCCTAACAGAGCTCAGAACTACAGAAAACATATGAAAGAAACGCCACTGCTAATCATCATAGGATACTTTATCACAATTAGCAGTTTATTTGAAGTACTTGGTCCAATTTTGAGGAATTGGGACTCAAACCAGAACCCTGCTCTGATGAAGAATATGTTTTGTATGTTTTGCCTGTATTCTGTGACTTTTCAGGAGACTACGGTTATGCGCAGTGGATGAAATAATCTGGATGAGGAAATACCAAGGAAGCTCAATGTTATGACTGTAAAATGTGTACTGCTTGATATTTTCAGGTGGATTTATGTTGAGAATCAGTAGAAAAAAAAGCCTATTTAAAATATTTCAGTTTTACCAGAAAAAAAGTGCCTGCAGAGTTGGGAAAAGGACAGCATAGTTCACATTTGCTGACAAATTGCCCTACATGGTAGAAACAGAGCTCCAAGATTTAGTGTAGGCCTTGATGGATTTTGATCTTGCTTTTTTCCTTCATTCTCTTCTGTTCCCTTACCTCTCCCCTTTGGAATGGGACTATTCATCTCATGCCATTGCTTGTTGGCAGTTTCTTTCTGATTTTTATGGGAGCTCAAAGCTAGTCTCCCTTAGTCTCCGAGGAGGCTTTGGGCTTCGGTTTTTCAGAAATGCCAGTACTATTAGGATTTTGGTGACTCTTTGAGATAAACAAAACATGTTTTGCATAATGAGATTGGCATGTAACTTTTGGGGGACAGAATTGGAATGTTATGGTTTATAGCTGAAATATCTCTTCTAGTCTCCACGTGTGTGGAAAGTGATTAAATCACAGAGGTGCTCCCCAGACTTTCCGTTAAGAGGTGGGGTTTGATGGACAATGAATCACTAGGGTGTACCCTGAAAAATTACATTCTTGCCCTGCTTCCTTATGTTGCTATCTGCTGCCTAGATGCCAACCAACCATGAGCCAAAATAAATTTCTCCTCCTGTAAGTGTGGGTGTCAAGTTAAAAGACAGTGTTGTTTTTGTTAATCATAGTATATGTTCCCCTCTGATGGTGGATGTAATTAAAAGGGGAAATTACAAATGTGGGAAGTTGTTGTAGTCAGGGATTGCAAGGAGAACAATTAGAATCAGGACACAGAATTTATAATATTATTTATGATGGTCACCCAGAGTTTAAACAAGAAAATGCAGGAAATCTGTCCAAAACACTAACGACCCAGAATATTTAGCCAAGGGCCTAAATCCCACAGCAATCTCACTGCATGAGTCCAGATAAAAACCTACAGCCCATGACAATGCCTCCCACCAGTCCAACTGGAGGTCTAGAGCCCATGAGAAGGGCTCACACCAGTCTGTTTTATAGATCCGTGCTGGGAAGGCTCAAAGGTCAGAGGTGGAAGCTAGAAAGTCTATGCCAGTGGGGTGAAGGAGCTGTGCTGGTAGGCTGAGGGTTTTATACTAGAGCCGAGGAGTCTTGCTCATAATAAAGACCAGGGCTTCTTGAAAAGCACCACAGCCATCCTCAGTAACACAGAAGTCCTGAGCTCCTCCAATTATAAGAACATTTGAGTACATGCCAGAAAGCCAGCATAATGAGTTTTTCCTGAAGATTAAATGGCACACATCTTCCCCTCGGGAGCCAGGAAGTGATGCTCAAGCTTCAGAGCTCTCGTGGGCTGGGGATTTAGCTTAGCGGCATAAGCGCCTGCCTTGAAAGCACGTGGTCGTAAGTTCGATCCCTGATACTGGTAAAAAAAAAAAAAAAAAAAAAAAAAAATTCAGAGCTCCCTCAAAGTGAACCACAGCCACTTTCACCAACAAGGTCCTGAGTGCCTCCAAATGACAAACTCATATTGGGGAAGCTAGTCATGATGAGTTTCTGCAGGAGAATCAACAGCTCAAACAGCAGCACTTAGAGAAACCCATAATGCCTAGCTCTTCTTCTCCACATGTCTATTTATGCTGGTAACTTGCCTCAGGTGGAACATCTATGCTCAGTACCATGCTGATTTAATTCAGCTGGCATTAAGTTGACCACCAATTTTTAATCCAAACAGATGTATAAGGCATAATGGTAAATTTCTTTACCTTTTTAAAAATGTTGCTGTTAACAAAACTTTTTTTAAAAGTAAGTCTTAAAATCTGCGCAATCAGTATAAGTTTTTAATAAAAATTTTTCTGATATATTCATCATTAATAATTAGTTGCTTTTGGCCTAGAGTTTTGCAAAATGTATATTTTCCTCAAGAAGTTAAATGAGTTTAATGTTTAGAAATGATTATGTATTTCAAAGTAGTATGTCAACACATTCCCCAGGAGATGTATGTCTCTCACTTACCTATAATTCACACTGCCGCATACCTGGCTCAGGGAGGGATTAAGAATAAAGTATGTGTCCTGTAATTCTGAAACCCGTTCAATCTTAGCTATGGTTTGGATATTTGGATATTGGGTGTCTCACCAGCGGCCAGCAGATTGGACTCCCCATCTCCATCACGACAGTACTAGGGGAGCACTGCGGAAGCTTAAAGAGGCGATTCCTAGTGAGGTGTCACTGGAGGTGCGCTCCTGAAAGTGTTTGACATATTTTTCACGGGACTCTTGAAACTGACACAAAAAAGGGCTGTTAGGAATGGATCAAGCCAAGTCCTCCCCAGCTATGTTTCCTGGTTTGTGATTTAAGTGTCTGCTCCTCTGACTACGCGCCAAGACTCAATGCCATCTGCTGGTCTCGTGAAGGGTGAATCCTTGCAGCTGTCCCATCCTAACTAAGCTTTGCACCTCCAGAGCTACCAGCAAAATAAACTTCTTACAAAGTTAACTTGCCTTAGGTGACGAAAACTGACTACTACAGTTCTTAAAGTCACTTGTCAAGAAAAAAGTTGCGGGTGAGATCATGAATATGCACCTACAATATTGTTTCATCTAAAACTACCAGACTTGATTGAGCTTGCTCCATTCCTTGCTTTTAAAAGTATTTTTGCAGTCAAAGAAATATGGCTAACACAATATTTACTTCACCTCAATCTATCTAGGAAGGCACTTAACCTTAGATTTTTCTAGGAACTGGAGTTTGAATTCAATAATCCTTTTAGGCGATTTTGGGATAATTATGTAAAAGGTTAATGTGATGTAGGAATCCTCTGCAAATATCTGATTAGAGTTAAGCACTTAGGTTAGTCTGCTCCCAAGAGAAATCTTAGTTTACCATCATTTTTATACAAGAAAGACAAGTGATTAAATTACAGTTTTAGAAAAAAAATGCTCTAAGGCAAAATGAGGGCAGTGTATATAAATCGCATTATCTAATGTGCTTGGGAAGGTGTGTGGATTCTTAACTGCCTAGCAAAATTTAATTAGTTTCATTTTCCTTAAAAGACAAGAAGGATTGAAAACTCCCTATATTTTGTTAAGTGATCTACTATCGCCACTTAAATCATTATTACGTTTGTTTTGGGAAGCAGAACTCAAATTCATTTGATACTAATACTTTACTAACTAGGAAAACGTAGGTATTAACTGTTGAGTTGCACCTTCCCAATTAACCATACATTGTAGAATAGAAATGTCATTTTGGTCAGATATTAGTTTACTTGGAGTACTTTGGTTTTACATAGGGAACATACACCAGTAAATCTAGAAGGAAACACACAAGAATAAATGTGATTCACTGACTTTTAATATAATTTACATAATATATTTAAATGAGGTCTTCTAAAATGTATTGAAAGGATACTTTAGGGGAAACTGTATAGAAGTTGGCTTTTAATCATAATATGAAAATATTTGACATAGTGCACATACAAATCTTATACCTAAAATTGAAATTTAGTTTTATTCAAAGAATGCGTGCAAAGTTGTTTAAATATGCTGCATTATAAAGATATGCAGGATTAATATCTAAAAGCCTTAAAACCTATAACCTGATTATCTCCCTTTATAGGAAATCCCTTCGGCAAGTTTTACTACCACATTGACTAAGCTTTCTGAAAAATCCATGTTCATCTTCTTTTGAACAAGGAACATGAAACATCATTCCTATGTGTGGGTTTTTGTCCTGTAAATGTGAATACAGCTTTGAAACTGATCTGATGTCTTGTTACTTTATCTTTAAACTCATTGCCTATATCATTCTTTTAGTCCCAATGTCCCTTAAGAAGGGCTCTATTAGGGCTGGGGATGTAGTTCAATGGCACAAGTGCCTGCCTAGCAAGTGTAAAGTCATGAGTTGGATCCTCGGTACCAAAACAAAGAAAGGAGGGCTCCATGCTTAGATAAGATTTCATTAATTAATAATTAATTTCATTATAAAATTAATAATTAATTTCATTAATATTTTTCTGCCATCCTGAAAAAACAGCTCATGATTTTCACAATGGCTAAAATAAATTGAAAATTTGATAGTGAGATAAACTGTACCTTACAGAAATTAATGTATGCCCTAAATATTTATAAAGCACTTACAATGTAATAGGCATGTTTTCAGGTGTTCACTAATATTGCAGTGAAGAAAATATGTGTTACTGAATTCTGTTTGTAAGGATTTTATTAAGGATTTTTGTGTTTGCATTCATCAAGGATATTTATCTGTGATTTTCTTTTCCATTTTGCTCTTACCTGGTTTTGCAGTAATGCTGCCTCCATAAAATTAATCTGCAAGCATTCCTTCCATTTCTGTTATATGGAAACTGTTGAACTGTATCTGTGTTAGTTCTTTCTAAAGGTCTAGTGAAAATAGCCACAAATCTATCAGGTGTTGGGCATTTCTTTTTTAATATAGTTTTGATTTTTAAATCAATTTTATTCCTTGGTGTTTGTTAAGAGTTTTAACATTTTCTTGGTTTCATTTTGGTAGGGCATATGTGTCTGGGGATTTATCTATTTCTTCTATATTATCTGATTTATTGGAATATAAATTTTCAAAATAAGTTCTGATAACCCACTGCATTGAAGTGGTATCTGTAATTTGCCTTTTTCACTTCCAACTTTATTTATGTGGGTCTTCTTTCTCTGCGCAAATTTAGCTAAAGATTTATCAATTTCATTTACCTTTACAAAAAGACAAAAAAAAAAAAAAAACCCAAAAAAGTCAACTCTTTGATTCATTGATTCTTTATATTTTTAGTCTAAATTTCACCTCTGATTTTTATTATTTCTTTCCTCTTACTGGTTTTGAGTTTAGTTTTTCTTGCTTTTCTAGGTAGTTGAGATGCACCATTAGGTTACTTATTTGTGATCACTGTGTTTCTTTACTGTAAGGACTCATAGCTAAAAATTTTTCTCTTAGAACTACTTCCATTGATTACCACATATACTGACATGTTGTGTTTATTACTATTTCACTTAAGAATTCCTTGTTTCTAGGATTCTATTATTAAATTCTAGGAATTTTAAAATTTTCCCCTGATTTTTTTCTGTGACGTTGACCACATAGGAGTGTATTATTCATTCTCCATGTGTTTGTATAATTTTTGTGATTTTCTTCTGCTGTTTTCTAGTTTGATGCATGTGATCTGATGGGATGCAACATATTACTTCTGTGTTTGAATTTACTAAAATATGTTTTATGGCTTAAAATATTGTCTATCTTTTTCTATTTTAAAGATAGTAAAATACAACAAAACAATACAGAAAAAATACAACAAAACAATACAGAACAAAGCCAATCAAGACAATGCAGTGAAATTGGTACAGAACTTCAGAGCAGTATACTGGGATAACAGTAATAGGTATCATGTATATCTTGTTAACTTCGCAATTGTTGTCCATTCCATCAGGCATAGAAAATCAAACCAAAAACAAAACACTATAAAATCAATCAAAACAGAATATTAAATAGAGCAAAACAATCAGAACAAAGCAAAACAGTGAAAGCAATATTGGCCTTCAAAGACAAGATAGAAGGAAATCCCCCATATATGCTATATTGCATACTGTCAATAGATGCATACAGCCAAGAGATGCTCAGACTTCTGGCTCCAGGTCAGCACAATCAGCCAAACAATACAAACAGTTAGTTGCTTTGAATATCTTAGTTGTTATAAAGTATGGTTGACCTCAAAATCATCCCAGCCCTCTCACTGTTAGGTTCATGGGAGACATTGACTTATTCTTTCCCTAGCACACCCACAGCACGCGCCTCTTATCCAAAAGGCTAGCTCTCTCTTTCTTGGTTAGTCCCCCACGTTTCAGCATGGTGGATTCTCCGGCGATGCTGACTTGTTGTCTCCTGGGCACACCCATCATTCACTGGAGGCACTTACCAGGAGGGATAGTTCGCTGCTTTTTTAAAAGGGTAGCCCCCCAAGGTCCAGCCAATACTGTGTATTTTAGAGGAAGTTCTGTGAGCTGCTAAGAAGAATACATATTCTACTATTGCTAGATGAAACACTCTGTAGATACCTGTTTACTCCATGTGTTGTATGATATGGTTTAGCTTTGTTGTTGTTGTTGTTGTTGTTGACTTTTTCCAGTTCTTGATTTATTTCTGTTTTCTATTTAACTTCTACAATGAGATTTTTTTCTTTCCCTCGACCGCGTGGTGGTTGCTCTGCTTATCTCATTTTAGGATTCTCTTAAACATTTTCTGCAGTATGGGGTAAAATGTCACGAATTTCTTTTATTGTTGTCACAGAAGGGTTTCAGTTTTCCTTGGACACTCTTGTTAGACAACTTCTTTAGGTTGTGCTTTTAGAGTCATCTAAAATCTCTTTTCAGTGTTTTTTCTTTGATATTGGCTGAGTGTTCTAATATGTCCATTTTCAGAGTTTCATAATATTTCTTGTGATTCATCTTGCTCAATGCTAAGACTTTCAACTGAGTTTTTTATCTGACTTATTAAGGTTTTCCTTTCTAAGATTTCTGACTGATGCTTTTTTCATAAGCTCTACCTCACTATTGATAGGGTCTTTCATATTCTGTGTTACTTTTCTTAATTAAGTTGCTTATTTTCATCTTCTTTAAGGTCATTGATCATTTTAGTATTGACTCTTTCAGTTGCTTGTCTTTTTTGATCTCCTGATTAATTTTAAACATTAGTATTCTTTGGAATTCTTTGTGTGGACTTTCATTCTCTTCAGTATCTGTGGGATTGGTTTTGGGGGGCTAAGAGTTATTGACAGTATCTCATTGCCTTGTTTTCTCATAGTTGTGACTGTGCTGAAATTTGCAGACTCGGTGGAGTGACTGTGTCTTCCATTGACAAGAGTGGTCTTTTGGTGAGAGACTTAATATGTCTTTATGTCTAAGAGTTTCCCTCTAGTTTGTTCTGAGTGCTGTGTTCAGTCTTTCACATTGCTTTGAGAGAGTAAGTACCAGTAACCTGAAGAGTCAAGAAGCTATGTCATGTATAATTTCAGGCACTCAAGCACTTTTTCTAAGGAAATGGCATTATTTTGCTGTCCCAGAAAGGGATGACAGATGAAAAAAATTAAACTTTACTGATATTCAGATTAATCCTTGTAGTTAAAAAAGAGGAGAAGATTATAAGGATAAGAGGAAAGGAAATAGAAGATAAAAAGGGGGAAAAGTCCAGAGATATAAGGTATGTGGGAAGAAGTAAAGAAAACAGAGACGAGTTGTATGTTTGTGTGACAGTGTGGAATAGGGATCAAGAGGATATATATATATATATATCCTAATTAAAAAAGAACCAAACATTAAAAAATGCAGATAAAGAAAAAGCATATAAATGGCAGTGAGAGAAGACAAGGAGATCATATCCCGTTATTGTACTAAGAATCAAAAGAAAGCTAATATAGCTGTAGAGTGACAGTTGATTTAGTAATATGTGACAGCATAACAGAACTAATTCACACCATTATCTGCACACATACACGTATACGAGAATCAATCCTAGTTTAAGATGAAGCAAAATACTGACAGATAAGCAAAAAGAAGAAAAGATAGTAATGGGGGAAGAAGGATAACTTTCCTGCTGTGATTGCTGGATGAATGTCCAGAGTGGCCTGGCATCCTGTGTGCAGGTTCTCTGGTTTGAGGGGCACCATGGCCAGGCTGCTGTCCCCTGGCTCACCGTGGCAGTCTCAGCACATTTCCCATGCTAGGCCATCCTGTGACTTCCATGGCCTGCTCTGCTGGGGCCTTTTCTCCAGCTGGGCTCTGCTGTACTGCAATGTCTCCAGCCAGCAGTGCCTAGAGGGGAGGACACAGCTCTAGCTGCTGCTAGACCAATGCATTTGTTGGCCCCTTGGCCTGTGCCAAGGCCTCTGGGTCTCTGCATCATGGTTCCTATCTTGCTCTCCTCAGCGGTTGCCACAGTTGAATCCACAAGAGCCCCCTGAAACCGTCTCTGCTCTGGGTGTCCATATATACCTGAGCCCTTCCTCCCTCTGCACTCAACTGCTCAACCTTCCTACTGCTGCCTTCCACGTCTCTCTCTGTGTCACTGTCCCCAGTCACAGAAACTAGGTTCTGGGGACTTTCCAGGGAGATAATTTCACACCCCAAGCTCTACATTCTGGCAGAAGACCCAGCTGGCTCAGCAGGTACTGAGGCCCATGGTGCCTATGCTGGATTCTTCCCTGGTAGACTTTGCACCTTCACACAACGGGGCACAATCCACACAGGGTCCAGTGGGTGCTCCTGCTTCAGCCACACCCTCTCTGGGTTTCTCCCGTGCACTCTCTCCTTCAAGCTGAATGTGGTTGGTTGGTCTCCCCAGCACCCAGGGGTGTGCACTAGCTGTGTGAATGTCTTGGAGATGTCTGGGAGTGCTGTTGTCTCCTCCCTGCTGTGTTGGATTTCTGATCACAGAGGGGAGCAGGAGGGTGAGGAGACTGAGAGAATGTGCCCGTGGAGGAACAAGTCAGAGGCACCTAGCTGCTGGCACTGAAGAAGGAAGGGGACCATGAAGCAAAGAAAGAACCTGGGAAGTCTCAGCATGCAGCAAAAGGCAGGAGCATAGATCCGCAGAGCCTTCCTTCTAGAAGAGACAAGTCCTACTGATGCCTCTTTTTAGTCAAATCTACTTCCATTCTGTACTTCTGCTGATCCCCTGAGCTTGAAGATGACACCTTTGAATTGTGTTTAGCACAGTCTTGGTCTTTTGAGTTGCTATAAAAGAATACCTGAAGCTGTTAATTTACAGAGGAAAGAAATTTTTTCCTTTCACAGTTTCCTTTCACAGTCTGGGAAGTCCAAGATAAAGCTTTTGGAGATGATGAGCAGTTTCTGCACCTTCCTGATGATGGGCAGAGGGTTAGTAGCAGGGGCAGACCCTGTGCTTACAAAGAGAGTAAGCCTCAGCCATCCACTCCACAGCAGAAGAATCCACGATCCAAATATCTCCCAACAGTGCTGCCTTGGTTTAAGTTTTCCAATGCATGAAATTTAGGGGACACCTGCAGACCTCATAAGCCACTAAGCTCGTGGTAATTTGTTACAAGATCATTAAAAGCTAATACATTGATTTGGGTTGTAAAATATGAGGAGTGATATCAAAGATAAGAGCACCAGAGACATATTTGTACATGTGCTTGCATACCTATGTACATATGCATGGATATAAAGCAGTTCACATGTGTGTCTATCAACACATATGCATAGCATACAGGTACATTGTGCATACATATGTGAAGAAAATCATCACCACCAAAAATCCTTCAGACTACCCCCATGAAAATTCTGTAATATTAATAACCATTTAAATTATATACAATACTATAGAAATAGTCTATTATGATGATTTTACTAAATCATACACGTTTGCTAAAGATCGAGAAAGAGTTGATGGCTGTACTTTTAGATTCTTTTATATTTGTATACTCATATTGTCACATTTTTATACTTTTTGGAGTCATTTTAGGTATGTCAATTTCTTTCCCAGGTTATTTTTATGCATTTAGAGAAGTTTAGGTTCAGAGTATTATTTATAATAATGTGTTCTAGATTTATTTTTTTTCCTGATACAAAAATAAATTTCTGAAGTATAATGAGGACCCACCCATAACACTATTCCAACTTTCAAAAATGAAATGAGTATCATTTGATTTAAATTTGCTCTTGGTCTTCCTGATCATCCTTGACTAATTCCTCAGCATAAATGTCAGAGTGATCACATGTAAAACTTCTCAGGGTCTGTCAGAAGGAAAGTTCAAATGCTTGCAGTCAAAGTAACCAATAAAAAAGTGATTGTATATTAATAGTGGAGGAAAATTCTCACCATTCTGCTACCTATCCATTAATTCAGACTTTTCTTTTTTTATTTTGAAGGTAGTAAAATACAACAAGAACAAGACATAATAAAGCCAACTGAGACTGTGTAGTGAAGTAGGAACAGAACTTCACAGCAGATTACTGGGATAACAGTAATAGGTATCACACTACATTTCCTTATCTTTATAATAGTTGTTCTTTCAATCATGATATCAAAATAAGATGAAGTACAGAACATTATAGAACTTATCAAAACAGAATATTGAATAGAGCAGTACCATTAATCAGAATAGAGCAAAACAGTAATAAAATATTTGCTTTCAAAGAGATGGTAGAAGGAAATCCCCCTTATTTGCCATGGTCAACCTCCCAAGAGATGCTCAGATTTCTGGTTCCCATTTGCTAACGGGGGGACAGGGGACGGGGTTAGGGGAAGTGCGATATTTGACTCTAGGCCATGCACCAGTAGGTTCACTATTGCTTAGCAGGGAGGCAGGCTGGTTGCTTGGTTTCCCAGCGTCCTAAGTTCCAACATGGTGCAGATCTCTGGAGCTGCTGGTGGTTCTCTCCCTGGAAGGGAGGGCCTCAGTCTCAATTCAGACTTTTCTGATTGTACATTACTAACCACAATTAAAATCATAAATATTTCAGGTCAAGTGAAATAATATTTGTCAGTAAATGCTATATATTATACTTCACTAACCTAGTATATGTGTTCTTCACCAGCAACTGAAGGTAAAAATTAGTTAATGATAGTCACTGCATTTTCATAAATGAATTTCAAACTTACTTAAGATTAAATCTGACTTAGAGGTAAGGCTAAGCAGTTTTTCCCTTAATTTCTCTCATGTAGCTAATAGGTTTGGAGTTTCTCAGATTGGCTTGAAGTATGTTCACAATGATTTTTTATAGCACTCTTAATTCCATTAAGAGTGGAACTTTTTAAACAACTCTTAATTCCATTTTCCAGTTAAACAGGACTTTTTCTCTTCAAGCATCACTGTCCTCTGTCCAATTCTTTTGTAATTTTCTTCCTTCACTACTTGCCTGTTGGGATCCTTCCTCTCTCCCTCTTCTTCAGCTATCTCAAAGCCAAATGCTAATTCACTTATTTGCTTTTCTGAGATTTTGTTTGATTTCTTAAGGAAAAATATTCCCTTCTGCTCCATGTAGGACTGATATCATAGCTCTTTATAATGTGGAAGTATGTAGATGGGAGGACCCTCTTCAGCCTACCAACTGGCTACATCGCAGCAGCCACAGTCTGCTGTCACACACACAAAAACATCAGAAATGAAGTGAGGAGCGAGGCTTTGCTGTCTTCCATCACTAGATTGCTGTATTTGGAAATACAGTGTCTTAATTTTCCTCAACTAGTTTTTCTTGTGTAATTTTCTGTTGACTAGTAATGATCTTTAGCCTTTTTCAGTTTAATATCATTCTTAAAAATCAGCTCAAGAAATAGCTAAACTTGTATGAAAATAATTTTAAAATCCTAGCTAAATGGTTTTATTTAAAAATTCTCAGCTCTGCTACCCAATGCAACAATTTATTTGCATGACTCACCGTTTCCATTTATGGGTTTACATTTATGTGTTTTCCTAAATCAGGAGAATTATTAATGTTATCAAAATTAATTTGATTTACTCCAGTGGTATAAATATTACACAAGAAGTATGAAATAATGCAATCATATTTTCATTTTGATTCATATTGCTGATAGAAAACAACAATAAATTGCTTATTTGGCAATCAATATGAGTCAGGTTCTCTGTACTAGCTCACTCCATCTTCACAACTGCTTTATAGTGCAAATACAACTTAATCCACATTTAACTGATGAAAAGAATAAATCATGCTCAGAGATTTTCAGTAGCATGGATAAATGAATTCAAATAGGTAACAGTAGATTTGAAACAGAGATTTGAACCCACGAAATATACCTCTCCGCCTCTAACCTTAACATTCCTTTAACTTCTTTATGCTTTCTTGACCTTTAAGAATGGGATTCATGGCACTGTTTTCTGTTTCTTTTCCCACACCTTTTCCATCTTGTGCTTTTGAGCTTTTTTTTTCACATTTTAGTCAAGTTTAATATCTTTAGAAAATTTGGTAACAAAATGAAATACTGTTAGCAAAGAAAAAAATCCACCGAATGCAAGAAAGACTGTGTCTTCTCCTGGTGTAACAAACAATGTGTGTGAGAGAAACAATGTGGCAAGTTCCTGTGGCAATCTCAAACAAGTCAGCGTGAAAGCTGTAAAATCCACAATGACCTGTGCACATCAGAGAAAGTCAGCTATCCAAAATGGAATGAGCATTTCCATACTTTTAACAGCCTTTAGACATTTACATTCAGTACAAAAGCAGTAGTACAAGTGACGGCTGTGGACCTGAGTCTCCAGAAAATAGCAAACCTTAGATGTCAATGAAGTCAAGCTCCTAATCAAAGGTTCCCAGTAAATTGGTTCTGAACTAGTGGAAAAGTTATTTCAAGGTCAGCTGTATTAGAGACTTATTGCTTGTAATGTGAAAGTTTAACAGAAAGATTTTCAGGACATCAGTGTGCACAAAGGTGAGACTTTTAAAGCAGAGGAGAGTTCTGAGAGTAAGCAGAATTAGTGTGTGTGGATCAAGGGATAATTACCTGTTGGTGTCTTGGTCTGAGATGCAGCTTTTTTTCTCATTTACCTTTACTTGTTAATAGCATTTGGAAAATTGTTCAATTTTATTTTTGACATAGTCTATTAGAATGGAAAAAGGAGAGCTTAAATAAGTTGATTGGGGGATTTCATCTTACACTGCCCGGGGTTTGAGCTTTGAATAGAATGTTTTCATGTATTATTATTCTAATTCTTGATTTATAGACTTTGAATGCACTGAAGACTGGGGCAGTATTTTTACTATCACTTAATCATATCACAATCAAGGAAAATTCGCAAAAATAAAGAGTATCTGTATAGAAAAAAAGACCATAAAATCATGACTTTTTTATTTCTGAGAATATTTTAATGAAAATGGCGTGTATATGCTGTTTACTCAGTTGCTAAACGCATTTTTCTAGAAGAGGAGATTAGAGCTTATTATGCGCAAAGAGAGGATAGCTCATGGGAAAACGTGATGAGAAAGGGCCATTCATAAACTAAGGAGAGAAGCTCTGGAGGAAACCAAGCTTCCAGACCTTGACATTGGGCTTCTACACTGTAGAACTGTTTCAAAATAGATTTATTTTTGAGCCACCCAGCCTATGTAGTTTGTTACATTAGCTCTGTCATACTAATACACAGGTGCATAAAAATCACTAAGTTCTTAGAGTCCAATGTATTAAAGAGGTTCCTTTCCTTCTAGAAAGTTTTATTTTTACATTGAAACATTTTTTGCATTAAATCTCACCGTGTAGAAACATTTTAGAAAACATTCAAATTGTTATTTCAGTTGTTTAATTATATCTTGATCTATAAGTGTCTAAAAAAGTTTAGATCAAGATCAGTAGTAGCTCTTGCCTTTCTTGTCTTTTGTCTAGTATTAAAATAAAAGCTTATTTTCAACATTTATTCTCTGGTTTAGAGTCTTTTATTTCTCCAAGCAACAATAATTATATTAGGTATTGTGTTCAGAAATGGAAGTTTTTATTGGAAAACATATAATTCATTTTGTAAATAATCCACTGCTTTTGAGAATCATTAGTACAAAGTATCTTAAAATAGAAACATTAAAAACATATTTGCTTATTTTTGTCTGATTTTAAAAAGTTATCTCAAACTTCATTAGTATATTTAATACCATCCTACATTTAAGTGATGTCTATGTGTTGAGCAATTAAGCCTTAGGTGGATAGTGTTAATTTTCTCTCTATGGCTTCTTGTGGTGAAACTTCCTCTGACATACATCTCATAAGGGTTCCTGTTGATTGATCTAATTATGTACACGTGGTTTTATTGGAGCTTTGCGAATCTGGAGATACCTATGTTTGCTTAATGTTCTACAAGCACAATTCAAAACCCTTTAGGCTTACCAGGATTGTTTCCATAATCCTTAATTGAGAAAAGTAAGCCTTGAGAATTTTGAAATGCTCTGCTTAAATCAAGCTCTTGGGCTGGTACATTTCCCCATTACAATTTTTTAAAGGAAAAAATCCTTTTTTTCTAATACATATAATCTGTTTTTGTATGACTGTCATTTTTTAATTAAATGAAATACATTTGTTTTTGTGAGTGTGCATACAAATTCCCTTGTTTTCTGGTCCTTAATTTTCAAATTTGAGAAGCGAATATTTTGCAGAAAGAGTATGTAAAATAGAATTATATCATGGGAAGCAGTGAATGCCAGAGTAATAGCAATACATCCGCATAAGACTGCTAATAGTCTTTAAATTATTGCATTTTATGTATGAATACAAATAGAATTCTTTAATAACTTTAAATAATTTCATCTACAACTCAAATAGTAGATACGAATCTGCAGACTCTCAGCCTTTAGTGTGTCTTCATAATAAATTAAGAGCATTATCTCGATACTTGAACCATGCAGTTCTGTGATCTGTGATTTATCCGTTCTGTAGATTTATTTATTTTACTGTTGTTTTTCCTCTTGCATTACTTGAAGAATAGTTCTGACAAATAAGGCCACTCTGTTTTTTATCCACTCCAGTGTTTTGGGGTTTTCAATGTCATTTTTAAACAAAGCTTCAGCTCACGGGAAGCCCAGGACAAACCTAAAGTTTTGAAATTCACTTTCAGAGCTCTGTTAAATTTTCCTTCACTGAATTCTTTTATTTGATAAACAAAATCTTATGGAAGGTATAACAGCAAAACAGTAGAGTCAATTGAAATCTCTCCCACCAACCTCCCTCTGCCCCATGTGAATGTGTTTAGGGGCAGCCAGAAGACCCAAGGCTTGGCTGTAGTGTGTGTGTGTGTGTGTGTGTGTGTGTGTGTGTGTGTGTGTGTGTGTGTTTGTAGGATGTGTGTGTGTGGGGAGGTCATTGTCTCAAAAGGTAATGAGAAAATGAATGAGCTGTTAAAATCTGAAGAGCTTTGTAAACAATTATTACAAACTTTCAGTAGTAAGTGCTTTCCTATTGTTTAGCTCAGTTTGCTTGGGGAAAAGTGTCCTCTAACAAATCTGAAGAGGCTCAGTTAACTCTGTAAGGAAAGCAAATTGGTTCATCTCAGGCTTAGGATCAGCGAATTCCATTGATTGTCATCTAACCTTAAGGAGTTATCATTTCAAAAGGAAAGAAATTTGAGTACAATGAAGGTTAAAAGAATAGTTATATTTCAGAAGGCCCCAGATCCAACCTGACCTGTGAAAACCTGAATGAGTCTGTCAATGTCAAACCCAAATTCACTCAAGGACATTGCCTGATGAAACCACTTTGTGATTGACTCATGCTTTTTTATTTACGATGCCTGAAGATACTTTGAGCCTTCATTGTTCGGCACTATGTCAAGAATATTGTTAATTAATCCTCTTAAGAAACTCAGGGGAGGGTAGGAGCTGTCTTTATCTTTATTTTATAGATGTGTAGACTGAGGAACAGAGAGGTTAACTTACTTGCCAATGGCAGAGGCAGGAGGCAAAGTCAACCCCGTGCATTTTGACTGCAATCTTATCTCTCAGCAGTGTCCCCGTGTGCTATTGAAGGTTAGAATCGTATGAACCTGGGACACTTTTTTGTTTAATCAAGAGACCTCACCTTACCAAATGCACTCAGAAGTTGGCAGTGTCTGTTTCCAAAGCGAAACAAAAGAAGTTTTTCTACTTGGACGCTGATACTTGACTTTGTTTACTAGTTCTCTCTTAACCAGTCAAAGTCATTAATACAATAAAATTGAAATTTAAGAACTGGTGAATTTTTTTCAATATATCTTCAGATGTATATAATATAGGCTAAAATGTGCATCCTTTTTATTTTTTTTCCACTTGCAAAATCTTTTCATTTAGACAACAACCTTAGAGTTTTTGTTGTTGATAACTCAGCTGGATAATTCAGTGTTTTCAAATACACTGACGTGTTTCAAATCTGAGAGTGCTGTTCATTGAAGATTTCGGCACGGATTCAGTTTTTGCCTAAATGTAGCATCAGAAAGGCAGAAAACTCTTCAAGCAGGCATAGAGCTCTGTTTAAATCTGGATTAAGAGTAGCATCTAACAAACATTGGTTAAGTTAACAGTATGAAAATGTAGTATGCAGCTGTAGTTAGAGAGTTTGCTTTCTTATGTGCATAATATGAGCTTGTAATGGAAGTAATGTCATATAGTATTTAACTCTGACATTTAGTGTTTGCCCTGGTAGATGGTCTTCCTTTTACTTAAGTGCCATTACTTTTATGTAGTCCATTTTCATTGCATTTAGTCCCATTTTAGTAATAATGCTTGCATGATTTACCAGGCAAATGCAATCTTTGCCCTGAATGGCACAGTGCAAGAAAAAATGGAAGCTGTTAAGAGGCTGAATGGCAAAAAAGTATTATTGACCTATGCTGGCAGCCATGTGTTTCAATTATTTTCAAGAATCCATTTGTCAAATAAGTGAAGCGATGTGGGACGTCAAGTTCAAGCTGGGGTTAGTGCCTTTCTACATCTGATATGATGTATCTTCTGTAGCCATTTAATTGAATTACCCAATTTATTTTTCAAGCAACAATGCTCTACCAAGAGCCATGACATTAAACAATTAGATATGAGTTTAAAAGTCTGCATTTTGTGTAGTTCATCATTCCTGCACAGCAGCAAGTGAGCCCAAGGGCCTGAGGAGTCCTGATTGTAAGGTAGTAAAAGCTTGGCTTCTGAGGGGACGCCCCACCTGTCGTACGTGGAAATATTTTTACTATAGCCCTTCACAATTGTATTTCTTTAGTCAGATGGCGGTGGCAACATTCAGAAACTAAGTGAGATGACTCGGTTATTTTTCAAGGTGTACCACCTTCCATGGAAGAGCAAACTGGGCTGTGCTCACTTTGTCTAATACTCATTGGCTTTGCTCAAGAATGTATTTGCATTGAATGTATTTGAATGCCTTTTATGAAAGCAGGAGAGAAACTTTAATGAAGAAACAAAACCAAACTTCCAAATATTAGGGGGGCGAATAGACCATTGAGGAGTAATTATATATTCAAATTAGTGTAATAGTTCGGATCGTTATCATTTACAAAGATCTTGAAAGTTGTCAAGAATAATAAGCCAACTGCTCAAATTCTTCCACTTGGAGGGGAGGGAGACAGGAAAAGAGAGCAAAAGAGAGAGTAGGAACTGGAGTCAAATTCATTCTAGATTTAGGCCACTGCGGTGGCAAAATTTTAATTTTATTTTACTGCGGTATTAATTGTATGATAAGCATCAACGGCACTTTAGTTGAGGTTGCTTTCTTTTGTTGCCAACTTAGACACACAGATATGTTTTTGATCTGAGGAGAATAATTACTGTAACTCAGAGAACAGAAGCGACTTATATTTTTTTTCAATTAACATTCAACAATTAAATTTTAATATGGTCAGGGAATTGTTCAGATCCTTTTGTATAAGGGTACTGCACCTTTAATTATGTGCCCTCTGGTGCCAAGCCTTTTCTTTCAGTGCTTCCATAAAAGCTTATTGCAGCTAGTTATTGAGCAAATTAGTACTTGAGTTTTGGTGAAAAATGTCTTTATTAGTCCTAAAACCAGAGTCACTGTGCATTCCCAGAAGGCGTGATTTTGTTTGATGAATAAATCTAGTAATTATCCTGCTGTTAGGGCTGTACCGCAAATGTCATAAGCAGATAAACAGAGGGAGCAAGCCTTCCGTAAATTCTCTAATTATCTATGTTGGACTACTTATCGCCTGCAGATGATTTATGAGCATATTGATATATCCTTAAGTATGTTCATTTGAGTTCACAGATGCAAATAATTAAGGCAGTCGTCTTTACAAAGGAGGTTTCAGGTCAGGGTCATTTCATTAAAAAACTTCAGCCTGATTTACACCATAAAACTGGATGGAGGTATGGTCTACTTGACCGGGATATTTCCTAAGAGACTTTTAATTTCCTTTCCTTTTCTGTCATTCTGTAGATTTTTATTATTCTTACCTATTATTTTCATTAAATAAGAATAATTCAACTTCCTTTGGCCACCTATTTTTAATTTTATTTTAACAGATATTAATTGTCCTATTTTTTACATAGTTAAGCTGCTTGGCAAAGTGGTAGTGAGAAGGTGTCTGAAGTTCTTTAAAATATTTATAATGGCATTTGAAAATTTCTAAACATGTTTCCAGTGCAGAATTTTTTTTTTCTCTTGAGGTAACTACATTTTCTCAAGGAGAAAAAAATTTTAAAAACGTTTTATTCTATTTTTTGTGATTGTCTAAGAAATTAAATGTATAAATGCATTTAATATAATTTTCACTAACAAGGCTAACAAAGCAATATATGACAGGAAAAAGAAATTACCCTGAAACCTTGAATGTGAACTCTTAATAGAAGTTTGATACTAAATTCCCAACACATTTGATTTTAAACAATTTAAAAAGATGAACAACCCTATGAGATACATTTTTGTGCTTTAAACTGTGGTGTTGAGAAGAAAATACGTCAATCAAAAGAATAAACATTGTAGCATGTCATATGGAAAAATGGACAAAACATAAGCAAGCAGAAATAAATTCTTGCTTTTGTTATAAACAAAGTCATAACTTCATTGAATCACGTGAATGAAACTATCTGTTTGACTATAGAATTCGGTATAAGAGACCCAGCTCCTAGGGGCCACATCTTCTTGAGAAAGAATGCTGATAGTATTCTGAAGGATTTATATCACTTCTGGATCAATATATTTCCCAAGGTCTGATAAGAGCAAATTAATATGCAATATGTATGTGTACATGAGAATCAATTTAGTATTCTTAAATTAAGATCAACAGTAGCTCAGATACGTAGGATCAACCCATTCTATGTGGATTCCTTTGTACCATTGATTCATTTTCTGTTATTGGAAGCAGATTCTTTGCAGAATTGCTACCAGATAAAAGCAAAGCTATTGAGCCAGAGTTGGACTAGCACATGGTGAGCTGCTGGAAGTAGTGCTTAGCATTTGTTAGTGAATAGGAACTGTTCAAAATAACTTAGTTTTACAACTATAGTATTTGGTAAATAGAGGGACATTCCTATTTAATATACCAAGGTATGTAACAAGAGATGGTACCTATTATTTCACATAGGTAGCATATTGAAGAGAAATTTTCACTTTTATATATCCTCTCTACATTTTCTTCTCCCAAAATACATTCACAAATGTCCCCCATGTTTTGTTCCACAGTTCTGGATACTCTGTATATAGCAGAGTTTACATTCACAAGCTGGGAATTCAGTGGATTCAACCTGATATTCTTTCTCTTCCATCATACACTAAAACAGTAAAGTTTATTCTAAGAAAAGTTAAATCAGCTTTTATTTTAAAGTTACATGTTGTAAAGTACAATTAAGTCAACTTTTATTTTAGCTTGTCAATAAAGCTGCTCTGAACACTGACTCACTTCTGGAAATTATCTTATCATAAACATAGAAATGCAGAAATGCATCTTATCATATAGTTAGAGGTGCATCTTATCTGTAGTGAGTCATAAGAGCTAAGTCTTAGAATTAGAGCCTGCAAAAATAATCACTTTTCACATTTCCAGGAGTCATATGCAAAGATCGACATTTCTGCAAGCAGTTTGTCTTTGAAAATTCCTTCTAGGTAAATTGTTTCTGCAGATTTTCCCTAAATGAGGTGAATAATTTGACATTACCAGAAAAAAACATATTTTTGGTAGAGTACAGATTTATAAATTAAGTCCTAAAGTTGGCAATTCAACTAGTAGAGTTTTTAATTCAAAATATTGTTTTAGCACATATAAAATTATATATCTAGAAAATATTGCTAACATTGGGTTAAAATAATACACCCTTTTCAAAAAAGTTAAGAATTGTAGTTAGAATAAAACTAAGAGGTAAGTCCCCTAACTCTCAGGCTATTTTCCATGAAGCATCAGTTGGAAGACGCTCTCACTCAGGAAGTTCTCAGTGAAGGCACTTTCTGTCAAACCTAATGTTCTCTTGACATTTGTGAAATAATTCTAAAAATTTTATACACATTTTTATGTACTGAGTTCCCATTTTCATAGTATTTTGATATTTGTAATTCAAGTTGCTCCACAAAATCAGTAGGAATAGATTTTCCTAAAATGACATAAATTCATTTTCCTTTATTTCACATCTTTTATGGGCATAAAAGATTTGTCTCTTTTCTATTTAAAAAAATCAATAAGTGTTGAACAAATTCGTTGAATTTGTTAAGCATGATCACACACACAAAGAATCATGCTTTAACATAGTCGCTAATTTTTCCTGGCTGCTTTCTTTCTTTTCTTGTTTTGTTTCTTATTTTTATATGCATTGCCGTAAGCATGTGGTCTAGGAAATTGGTACTAGTATAATCTTGGTATTTTGAAGAAAAGATAAAGCTAATAATTAATACTTTTTCTGAGTTAAATGGCTTTTCCTGTTAATTATTGTGTCTATACATGCAAGTTTATGTTATATAAAGTTATAAATAACTATAATTTGCCTCTGTGTACATCTGTATAGCTATTGTTTTTTTTGACACTGGAAATCGAACTCAGGACCTTGTGCTGGCCAGAAAGCTGAGCTGTATCCCTGGCTCTAACTGTTGCTTTTAAAAATAAATTAATTGGAATTCTTACTTCTTGAGTATTTTTCATCTTGAAAACATGAAAAAAATAACCAGTAGCATATCTAAAATGATGCTGAAATTGGGAAGCCTCAGAGAGGTAGGACTGGTGCCCATATCTTGGGTGTCCGAAGTTAGATCACAGGAATCTTGTTCTGAGGCTTAACAATGCAGGGGAATCATCTCACTGTTTGGCTATCAGACACCAAACCCTTGGAGGGTCGTGAGGCAGAGCAATGTCCTGCAGTGACGCCTTGGTCAAAGACATGGCTTTCTGAGGCCACTTTTGTGGTATTGTGTTCAGAGTATTTGTAGTTCTTGACAAATTCTTTATGGAAATATCTAGGTAATCATTCTGGAGACATTTCAAAGTTATGGAAACAGAGGAACAAAGTTTCAATTTAAAAGATGTTAAGATTGTGTTGCATAGCATACAACATCAGTGTATGAGAAATACATATGGTTTCTCCTAAGATTCTCTGGTATGTTGAGCAAGATTAGAGGAATTGTTAAAGGAGTATAAGATGACAGATACAATTGAGAGATATTACACATTTCATTCACTCCACTCTGCTTTTATTTTCCCAGTGTTTATTGGCACACGTTTGCAATACGTAGTGTCTCCATTCCTCTGGGGGAACTGGTACATGAGTGTAACACATCTTTGTTCTTTTTTTATTCCTTTTCTCCCATTCCCTTCAGCTCTGGGTCCTCTTCCGTTCTGTAAAAGATCTATCACCCTATTTCTTATTATCTGCCTTTCATTTTGCTTTTTATGTTTTGGGTTTTTCATGTTAGAGAGACCATGTGAATTTAATCAGAATTATTTTTCCTTTGGCCAATAGACACCAACTGCTGATTTCTTTGAGGAAAGTTGCTGAGTAGGATATGATATTTTCTCATGTATATTGTCATATTAAAAAATCCCCATAGACCAATGCAACAGGTAAAGATTTTAGAAATAACCCCGAGTATATTACAGTCCTTGTGTGTATACTCATCTTAGCAAAGTGCCGAAAACACAGTGGGAGGAATAACCTTCAATAACAGGGATGATAAAATTATGTGCACAAGAAAAAAAAAAGAAATAGGACATACAAGACTAAAAACATTCATGACTCACCTCGATGCACCTAGAAGTGAGCTTTACTGATTCCAGGGGACAGCACCTGGGTTAATCACATTAATTCACTTAAGCAAAACTACCAAACACAGCAAAAGAAAGTATAAGCAAATGGAAGGGTGAACTATAGAATGGAAGTATTTGCAAATCCTATCTCTGATAAGCAGCTTCAAATATGCATAAGGAACTCCTATGGTACAATTGCAAAACTACAAGTTGGTCTTTAAAAATCTGCAAAACTTTGAACACGCATTTCTCTGAAGAGGAGGCAAATGGCCAGCAGACACTAAAAAGATATTCAGGATCACTAGTCATCTGGGAAATGCAAATCAAAATTACTGTAAGGTATCGTCTCATACATGTGACCATAGGTGTTATCAAAGAAAACACAAAGTAGCAATTATTGAGAAGGATATGAAGAAGCCAGAACCGTCAGGCACTATTGGTGAACATGTAAAAAGGGACAGTACACCTACCATATAATCTAGCAATTCTGCTTCTTTATATTTATCTGGAGCAATTAAAGTTAGGATGGCAAACTGACATTTTCACTCCAATGTTCATTGTAACATCAGTTATGAAAGCTATGGAAACAGGAAAAACCTTCTAATGGAAAGAAAATCTGCTTTATACTTACACAAAACATTATTCAGTCCCTCAAAAAACTGAAGTTCTGCCATATGAGATAAGATGGATAAATCTGGAAGAAATAATGCCAAGCAAAAAAAGTCCATCACAAAAAGTCCATCACAAACAAATAGGGCATGAAAGCTCTTCTATGTGATATCCAAAAATAGTCAAACACAGAAAAGGAGAGTGCTGGTGGATGGTGAGTCAAAGGAGAGGGACTATGTAAGAGTACTCTTCCATAAATATAGTTTCAACATACAATTGAGAAAGGTCTAGGTATGTATTGTGCAATGTTGTGGCTAAAATTAGTAATATTACATTGTGCACTTAAAATGTAAGGGCTACACTGCACTGTAAACATTCTACCCTAATCATAACTAACTTGGTAAATAGACTGATATCCATGTTTTCTTTTTTCATAAACGACTAGATAATGTGATTCATCTCAAATCATTTTTGTTAGGTTTTTCATGGAAAGCAATGCATTCGATTACAGCTAAGGTAGAATCAAAAGAAGGCAAATAATTTTGAATAGTTACACAAATGCCACATGTATATGGTAAAACCTGTTAATGATGTGTACTGGTTTCCCATTTTCCTAAAGGCATATACCTAAAGATAAAATATACTGAAAGTAGGAAGTCTTGATTCTTGATATTCAGTTCCTTGAAGATGTTTAGACATTCCTGTCTAGGTTATTAAAATAATGTTTTATACGAAAGCACAGCATTCATTATATAAAAATTTTTAAAATTTTGTTTTTTTAAAATTTGAGTCTTTAGATTTTTACTACTACAGATGTATTTCACATCTTGCATTGTTGACATGTATTCTCAATTTGTTACTTTATATTTTACCTAATGTTTCCCTAAAAAGCCATAAATATTTACACCTCAGTACAAATTCTCTCATAGAATATTCTAATCACTTCAATTTAAATACTTTCAGTCCTGATCTTCCGTTTAAGAGACTAGAAAATTTTGTGTGTTTGTAAGATACAGAGGCAGTTTATGTGGTATTTTCATTATTCCATACCACCAGCAAACCCACCATTAAATAATCACTCCATACTGCTCCCTGCAGGTGTCTCATTAAATTATTATCAGTCAGTGTTGTTAGTAAAAGTTAATTTATTCAGTTTCTTTTCTCCTTGACAATTAGATACCAGAGCACAGAGGAGATAAGGTTGCTATCGAAGTGCAGACAGAGAAAATTTCCGTTTGTAGGTATGGATATAAAGGTCTCGGGATTGTGTTGAGCTTTGGTTGGAAACAGGAAAACATTCTTAGTTAAAATTGAAAATGCTGAAAAAGAGATGAGTCCCAGAAGTGATGATACATAAATTAAAAGAACAATCCAGCCAACAACTGTGACGAGAACAAAAACTCATCGATTTATGTATGAGATTTAAAACTTCTGTTGGTCTGAGACATAAATTTAAAAATCTGATGAGATCATGTTATCTGTTCTCATGGTAATTGTCATCTAATAAGAATCAGAGCAAATAAATAAAAATATTATGAAATTTCACATACCTACATATGAATATAAACATATACACATGTTCAGTCTCTTTACTTAGTGCTGGGGTGTCATGCCCTACATCTGCTTGTATACTTACCTTTCTTTCCCTCTTTCTTCAAGAAGACGCTCTGCATGTTCCGCTGCCTCCAGAATTTCTTCATCTATTTCACCCCACTGCGTTCTCAGGGCTTCCACTTATCTTCATCTTAGTCTCCAGCAATCCCTTGAAAAAAAATAAAACTGAAAAACAACTCACAAGCAATATTTCCTTGGCCTATCAAATCACTAGCCTATCAAATTACCAATGTTTAGTGTTGTCAATTATCATAGTGAAAATTAAATGAACTCTTGTAAATATGATCTGCCTTTTCCATACCAAACACCTTTCATCATTTTCTTAGGCTTCTTAGCTTTCTGTGTGCCCACTCTTCTGTCAAAGCTTTCATGAATCAGCACACATATGACCCAGCTCTTTGCGGTCTACACATGCAGTTGTAGCCGTTCCATATTTTACTTCTCCATCTCCTCTTCCTTTCTGTTAAGTAAACCCTTTTCCCATATAACCCAAACTTTTTACCACTTTCCAAACATTGTACACTTTTTGAATGTGGTTTTTGGATTCTGGTACATAACCTGCTACAACAATCCCCATCGTTTCTGCTAACCGGCTTGATGAATCAGACCATTGTGGTAAGAAGCTGGAGGAGTGATGGTCACTGGAGACCCTTTTGTCCAATTTTAAACATTGTACTTTGCTAAGTCCATCTATCATGTAATCTAATCCTCTGCAGCTCTCAAATAGTTTCCCTTAACACTGTTAATCTGATGAGGAAGCAGCAGGAATAGTGTATTATACTTGCTTTCAAAAACATCCTTAATGCTGAGGGTATTGCTTGATATGCAAGCATTGCTTAGTGTAAGTTATTAAGCAAAGTAATGAATGTGAAAAGAATTCGAAATTCACTCTTTGCCACACAGATGATATTAATTCTGGTAAGGAGAAAGGGGTTGGACACTTCAGTAAAGGAAAAGATATTTTAAATAAAGAAGTAAAGCTTTAAGGTTATAAATACGAGACAGGTATTTTAAGGTTATAAATACGAGGCAGCTTGATTGAGGAGTATGTTAGGAGTTTCTCAGAGAAAGAATGATAGCCATCGCCAAACTGCTGGAAAAAGATTCCTGTCATGATTTGGATTCTGAGCCATTTGTTTTCCTCATCTCTCATTCTAAAAGTATATTTTAGTAAAGGTGATATTTACTAAGTGCTAAAGAAAACAATTTTTCAAGACATCAGTCAGCCAGGGAACTGATGAGTCCTTGCCTGGGCCTTTAGCAGCAAATGCATTCGAAGTCAGTGGTGGGTGGGTGTAAGAAGTGCAAAAAAGAAAAACTAAAGATAATTCCAAAACACAAATCAGCCATGCTGCCTGTGGTGGTGTAAATGATGGGGGAGAGGAGGTAGTAAGCAGACTGATGATGGCTTTGCTCTACTAGACCTTGTTAAAAATATATAAAATACTAAAAAACAATGCGTTAATGTAGAAGTTTCTTTTAAAACCAATCTAAAATAAGCTATAAAGTTCAGATACATTTATATCACTAAATCTAAGAGCAATTAATAAAAAATTGTGATAACCATTATGCATGTATCATTTCCTGGCTTTTCATTTATGTTCTAGGGGTATCACTGAGCATTATTTGTTTTAATCCTGTAATGATGCTATGAAGCAGATATTTTTGTTACCTCACCATTATAAATAAGAAATCTGAGGCTTAGAAGGATTAGGGAACTTGCCCCAAATCACGCGGCTACAAAGAAGCACAGCAGGAAGTCTAACATGGGAACTGCACCTTCTACTCCTGTTTTTTCCAGTCAGTATCACTAGTGTGTTCCTCTTAGATTACTAGACCAGTATTTCTGCATTTACTTTGTTTTCATGGCCTTAATCACATTTAATAACACGTTTCATTTTCATTGACTTACAGTCTGGTCTTTTATTAAAGATTATGTACAACCCTTCTAAAAGATACTAGATTGTCTGTATTCTCACACAGTGAGGGTTTGTTCTCCACCAAGTTTTCATTTGATCAGCTTTATAATTGCACTTTAATACAGAGCCGCATAGCCCATCTTAACATTCACACAGCTTTTGAAAGTCACATTAATGGACTTTTTTTTTTAGTTGTTTGTATTTACCTCAACATTTTTAATTTTAGACATCTAGTTTTTATAGAACTACATTTTGATTTGTGCAAATCAATCTGTATATTTTAGTAAAATCATCTGCATTCCAAAGTTTCTTTAGGACTAATTATGTTGTGTGTGTGTGTGTGTGTGTGTGTGTGTGTGTGTGATGTTTGGAGATAATAAGCTTAGATACTAGGGGGGAAAACAGTGGCAAGATTATACCACAGATAATTAATAAAAATCAATTAGTTTGTTAATGAGTACTCTGCCAGTACCCAAGGTGGCAGAAACCAGCTGGGGAAGGAAATCAGGGTCCCTGAGTAGGACACTGAGAATGTTTGAGTCCTGCTGAGAATTTGAGAGGAAATAACTATAAGGGGGCACTCCTTGGGTTAAAGCTGGCTAAATTTCCTCTTGAGATTGCAGTTCTTCTAGCTAATAAATCTAGTAAAAAAGTGATTCACCTTTAGTGTATGCCGTAAAGCATTTTCTGAGGCCTTAAGTACATTGCTCACTGCCCTGTATTAAAAACAAACCCATCGTTGTAAATGTCAATGACTAAGAATATTAGAGCCCTTGCATCTTTCTTATGTTAGTGGAAAAGCTGGAAGCACCCATTACCTCGTCTATGACTTTTTACATTATATTTATATAAATGGCAAAAGTCAAACATGAGCTGACGGGGAAATACAAAATCTGTCTTCCAATGGACTCTGCACACAAAAAAGCAGAAAATTCCGAATATAGCAACTGACCTTCACAGAAAGTTCTTCAGAACAAACCATTCTTTTCTTTATTAATTATATTTGTGTTAATATTTATCCTCTATCATGTGTAACTGTGAGTTACTTATGGGAGAAAAGCAAAAGAGAATATTTGCATAAAAACAAATTAAGTAAAGTCAGTTTACCACAAGATGGCCAATTAAAACCATCAATTTCCATTTAATATGCCCTTCTTTTAAGACCTGAAAAACAAAATCGGAAGCATTCCACTAGATTCATTGCCTTTGTAAGAAATTCGCATACATTTTTTTGTTAATAGATTATACATATTTTCTATAATTGTCATGAATATCAATCTGTCTGCTAAATACTATCCCTTTTGGATATAGTCTAAAAAATAATTCTGCTATTAATAAGTGTAAGAAGTGTTTCACATTAAGTTAAGCAAATTAATGGTATGAAATATGATGTATGACATATCTATTGAAAAACTTACCTAATATCTCCCTATAAAAAGAAGTTAGAGTCCTAGGGGTAAAAGATTGTTGATTTAAATTATTCAACTACTTACCATTCACAGAAAGCACATTTTTTTCAATTACCTGCAAATTTTCTGGATAGTGAAATGGAGAGCTCAGAGGCTGGAGGGAGGGAAAATACACTGAATCCAGACAAAGAAATAGCTCTTTGAGCAATTTTAGACTATTTTCAGGTTATGAAATAAGCTAACTTCCTTGCTAAATGCGTGCTGCTAAAATCTCCTTTATAAGTACAATGCTGTGCTTAAAAACTGCATTTGAGCAATGAGCAGAAAAGGTATCAATACTAATTTAAGTAAATCAGATTATGATTTCCTTTTTAACACTCTGTTAATATTAAGATATTTCCTCTTTTTCCTCTAGTACATTTTTAATTTCCTAGGAGGCATCAGTAATAGTCTCAGATCCATGACCTTACATTTCTTTTAATGTGTGAGATTTTTTTAAAGGTTCTGGCTGCTAGATACACATAAAATACAGCTATGCTTTCTTTCCAACTATAATGAAAAGTGAAGAATGCATCTCATATTCATTTCGAGAATCTAGAGATGTTCCTACATACAAGTGAGGAACCTAGCTGTGAATAAGTAAAATATTAGAACACACACTTTTGGATTTATCATATCCCGTTAGCCTTTGCTGTCCTATCAAGAAATTGAATATTAGTCTCCACATTCACTAACTAGTTTGTGACTTTTTGATTAACTAAAAGCAGCAATTTTGAGTGGAGGTATTGCTTAATTTTGAGAAGTAATGTGACTCCAAAGAGGCAAACCTGCGTGAACTAAGGGATGATGGGAGTGCCATCTAGCCACATCCGGAAATTCTAAATAAAAGATCCATGATCCACACAGAGCTACAGAGCATCTCACATTTATTGTCAAGGTGTTTAATTTAAAACCAGCAACTCTAACTTTTGTCTTTATGATATTAAAAATTTCTGAGTTTAGTTATCCTGAACTTTTATGTAGGCAGTATTTGCTTTTACACCTTCCCTTGAAAATGGAGGAAATCAAGGACCTAATTCACTTGTTAATGTTGTTAGATTTACTATCCAAACACTGGGTTTGACCTCCAAATTGGAAAACCTGAACTCCAGCTGTACCCGTGCAGGACACAGCTTTGAGGCTACCCTGGGCAAACTTGCAAGACTCAGTTTCAAAATGAAATATAAAAAGGGATGGGAGTGTAGCTAAGCAGTCAGGTTTCCCTATGTTCAACCCCCAGCACTACAAAAAAAAAAAAAAAAATATATATATATATATATATATATATATATATATATATATAGAGAGAGAGAGAGAGAGAGAGAGCACAAAGTAGAAAATAATAACTCAAATATATGTGAGTCTTAGAACTCTTAACCATTTTCTCTCAATTTTCCCTTTCAGATTGTGAATGACATAGTATAATAAAAAGAATGAGGCATAAGAAGTCTTAATAATTGGTTATACTTACTAAGATTTAAAAATTAAGTAAAATCACCTTACATTCATGTAATGAATTCTTTAAATGCAAAATGATCCAAAGATAATAACCTATAAATTTAAATTTCTAATTTTTGAATATAAACCTCTGGATATTGACCTTAGCTTTGTTTTATTTTTTTTTTATATGTTCATTGTATTTACTATAGGAGTGTGGGAGTTGTCACAGACGTATGTGGTACTGATAATTACTGCTGGGTCTCTGTATTAAATTAGCCTTCATGATTATGTGGATCATTTCATGTTTGATTTAGTTGATGTGACCAGAGTCAATATTAATACTGTAAATATCACATGCTATTCTCATCTCATGCTAACATAAATCACAGACTATAATTTTATAAAGGAAAATATTGTTACAATAGATCTTAAGATGAGAAGGCCAACTGGTTCCTTTGCACAGAACGATTGGGTCACTGAGGTCCTAATGGGTTTACTACAGGTTAGAGTCATATTCTCAATTTAACATTTCCAGAAATTCAATTTGAAAAGTTATTCATTTATTATTAACTTCTCAAAGTCTGACTCAAATTTAGTTGTGAGCAGTTAAAGTCATAAAACACTACATTATAATCCATGGTATCCAGTTATTCATTCACAAAATATTTTCATTTATTTCCAATGCTTTTCTTTCACATGCAAAGCTACATGTGAGAATATTGTGAGATAGTATGTGTAGTGAGCATCCTATTAAAATACATAAAGAGATATTTTGAATTTCCATAAAAGTAGGCAAACTGGACAAGACGTAATTCTCTTTATGAAGGCAATTTTAAGTACACAGCTGGTAGTGGTTAAATTCCTCCTTCATACTGAAGATGGAGAGTCAGAATTATCAGAAGCAGGGCGGTGTAATAGATGACTCTTACCAAGAGGTAACATTTGGAAAGTTTTCTACAGTGATTCTCTTCTCTTTATCAAATATGACTCATCAGATTTCTGACTTCTGTAACCAAGAGTTTAATTTGAGAGTTAGTTTAATTATACTTCCTTTTCGCGTCCATGATTTATGTGAGAAGTAAATATAACTTTACATTTAAAAAAAAACTCAGGAATCACCACGAGCTCAGTAACAACATATTGACACACAGTTTACAAGGGATTGTTTTGCAGTTGATTGGTCCCAGCTATTATGGGTGTACAATAATCGTTTTTATCTCAAATGTAAACTTTGTATGATTTGTATCTAAGTAGAGACTTTATTTCATGGTAGTATCCTAAACACCTGGCACTGGTTGTGTTACAAAATGTATGAGTTTGATTTTTTAAAAGAAAAATAGAATATATGATGTATATATAACACTTCCAGCAAGGTTGGAGCTGTGCTGTATAGCAAATGCAGTTGTGTGTGTGTGTGTGTGTGTGTGTGTGTGTGCGTGTGTGTGTGTATCCCTTAGATCATTTTTATAATCAGGTGAGTCTAAAACAAACTGAATGTGACAGAGAAGAATCTGACATTCATTTGAGGAGGTGGAGAAATAACAGCTAAGAAACTGTATAGCAGCAATGAATAGGATAAGACATATGAAATACATATCTTGAAATTTTAAAAAATTTATTTCATACATGCATTCACAGAATATTTACTGAGTCCTTCCCTCTACCTGGAAAGTATTGTTGTTTTAAAATAATGGCATGATCTGAATTACTTTTTAACCTGAAGAGAAATCCCCTTACAGCTTGAAAAACTCAGATATATCCCACAGGTGTATCTGTTTTGCCCCTGGTGTTATCTTTTCAAGTCTGATCAGGATTAATGAACTGAGACTTTCCCTAGAGATATGCACCATAGGGTCAAAGAGAATGGAGAGGCCATAGGGTTCCACCTCGTGATAGCAGGAAGAGAAGCAGCTTTTGCTGAAATTGGTCATGAATGTCTCCAGGTGCTGGCAGTGCTGAAGTATAGCCTGTCCACACCCACGTGAGGATACAGCAGGAGTTAAAACGAAAGCAAGACATGGCAAAGGAGAAAAGTGAAAGATTTCGCTATTAGGCTAGTGCTGTGATCATAAAGATTCAGACATTTCTATTGCCCTACATCTGTGAGAGCATATTAAAAGGTTAATAAAGTTTCATACCTTTTTGGGCTTATACCTAAATTGTCAGGTCAGTGAATATGAAGAATTTTTGTACTGTAGACTACCCTAGGAAACGGGGGGGGGGGGAGTGAGATGCCTTTACAATTCATTTCAGAACATTCTGTATCTTAAAACTGTTCTACACAATTTTGAGGCTATTTTAAAGGAACTATGTAGAGCTAATCCTGTCTAAAAAGAAACTCGAAGCCTCAAGAAAATCACTTATGTGAAAAATCAGGACTGTGATTTATACACAATTTGTCCACCCGTGAATCAGGCATTCCCTATTTAATAATCTCAGGAACACGGCTGCTTTACTGCTGTCTGTAACACAAGGCTCACATCATAAGACCATGGATATAACAGTGATACAGCCGTGGGTTAAATGAGCAGAGCTTGAAGTATTATTTTTTTTTTAAAAATTGAAAGGTTGTGGCAGTAATAAAAAGGTTGAATGGTAATGCCTCTAATTGAACAGTAAGGCCTCTTTCCTATTAAGTCACTCTTTCATCTGTCTTTTTAATTATTTCATTATCATTTTGTACTGCAGTTCACAATGAAATGACCATTTGTGTTTAAGTGAAAGCTAATTATTAGGACTGAATTATTGTGCAGTTTATTGATCCCTATGGTGGATTAAGGGCTTTAAGTTCGTCTAGACAGAATAGTTAGCAAAATGACAAAAGGAAACATATAAGACCCTTGGGAAGAATCCCTATGCTCCATAAGCAATTAATGCCTGCCAGGTAATGGAATTTGAGTTTATACTAAATCCAGCAGAGCTTTGACATTTCAACTGCCTTATAAACACATTAGTCTAATGAATTAGGACTTATGAATTGTGTTTAGACACAAGGAATAATAGTAAGTCCAGGGTACTTTTAGCCATTCATTGATTGAATGAAAAATAGATCATTTTCTCTCCAAATATGATGAAAAATGAAACGTGTTCTTTATGTTTATCACTGCTTGTTCCTCTCTCTGTTGATGGATATATATTACTAACTCTGTTTCCCAAAGAATGATCCTTCCTTTACTGATGTAAGAAATATGCAGTGATAGAATAAGGAAAAAATATATATATATATCTGCTGAGTAAGAAGGTAAACATCCCATTTATCTCAATCCTATGCTGGGAAAATTTAAAAGCCATCTGTCACTGCAGTGACAAGCAAATTCTAATCTAAGCTAATGATTCAACTCAGTGCAGTTGCTTAACATGAAACTCTCTTTGAGTGAACTTTGAGGAGACCCCACTCAATCTTTTAATTATGTGAATTTTTTCCCTAAAAGTGCTAAACTTTGTTGACAGCATAGCACAAATGAAGGTTTTTTTGAAAAGTCATTAAAGTAATTTTTGTTATCAATAAATATTTGGCAACAAATCTAGGAAAGAATTGCAAATTAATTAAGACAAAACTGATGTTTTTAGTGCCAAGTTTCTAGTAGTTTTCTTTCCCAGTTTCAATTTTGACCTTTTATAAAACAAATCTTTTTTACTCTACTAAGCATGTTAATTTATGGGTCAACTAAAAAACCCAGATATTTAAATTGTGTGATATCAGAAACTGGAACATGTTATCTGTGTCTGAATTTGAAGTGACTTCTTTGCCATGAAAATTTTTGAAAAAACATTTTAAGAGTGGTTTTTTGTGTCCAGAAATATATATTCTCTCAAATACTCTTCAGCAGAGAGACAGCTACACCAGATTATGGAGAGGAACATTTAAAAATCAAATTATATTTATACAAAATATATTTTAGGTGTTTCATTACTTGAGCATGAATTAAATTGAAGGCACTCATATACACAAGATATAATCTGTTTTGCAAAATGCAAAAGTATTTGCTTGCATGATATTTATGCACAGTTTTATTGCTTGCATTTGACAGTGGCAAAGTAGCTAGTTTAATAAGCAAGCTTAAGTTATTATAGCAATGGTTATAGATTTTTATGGTATTTAAACTAGATTAATCAGTGAAGTCTGATAAAGTTGAAGGATTAAACAGACTGTGCACTTAAATACAAAACACTAATGGAGAATCTTGCACGAGGCAATATTTGTTATTATGAAAATATAATAAAAGGATAATTGGCGGGGTTCTCTTTCTAGGAAAAAGATGGGTTTGCTCAGTTTAAGAAGTCAAATTAATGCCTAGGGAAATAGGGCACCCTTATTATACGTAGGCATGGTGCCACCTACGTGATAGTCATTTGATTTCTAAAAGCTAAAATAAAACTTATGGCTTGTATTATGCCTCTATATGGTTAAATTCAAATTGTGATCCTAGAGAAAAAGCATTCCAAGCATTTGTTCCAGTTTTATCTTTGTAAGGAGGCAAATATACCCACTGATAGGAACATTCAAAATTGGTTTATAATATATTGACATGATTGGAGGACTGGTTTCTTAAATTTGAAAAAAAAGTTTTTTCTCCTTCTAGTGAACAAAGTTTTATTTTTAAGAATGCTTCAAGTTAGTTTGAATTTCATATGTGTTGGTAAGGATAATCAATAGTTTAAAACAATAATATTAATTCTTTTGCCAATAATAAATTTTGAGAATTTTACCCATGGTTGAAGTATATATGATTCAGAGTCAAGTCAGTTATGTTTTCTAAATTTAAGGCTGTAATAATTGAGCTAGATGTCTATTTATGCAAAAATAATTATTCTGGTCTTTAAATTTTCCAGTGTATAATAACAAACATGTATTATTTCACAGACTTTGGGGGTGGGAAATATTGGTGCAGGTTAGCTGGGTTCCTCTGGCTCAAGGAATCTCTCCAGTTTTCATTCAAGCTATTGGCAATGGCTAGGATTTATCCTAAAGCCTTGCACAGGGAGAGCTACTGGCTTGAATCCCCACAGAGGTCCAGGGTCACTGTAGCCCTCCCAGGAAGGGGAGGGCATCCAGGCTTTCCTCTTTGTCACATAAAGACCAACTAGCAGCTTCTGCACTCTCCTGGGAGGGAGAAGATTCTCACCATGAATTCTGCCAGCAAACAGCTGCTAATCGTGCCTTGTCAAAGAGTGTAAAAAGCAATTCCTAGAGCCCAAAGAACACTCCAGGCCTCACCTAGAGAGAGGCATGAACAGTGCTGTAATTCAGGATAAAGCAGACTCCAAAGCCACCACTCCTAAAAGTGTAATCATGGTCCCCCAGGCGCAAAGCCCACTGCAGACTCCATCCATGGTGAGACATGGCCATTGTGCTGAACTAGGCTATCAAGCAAGCATCCCTGGGAGGTTGAATGGTGCTCTCTGCAGCTTCACTGGCAAGCACTGCCTAGGAGGGCGCAGTCTCCACAGGGAAGAAAGCCAGTAAGCAGGAACCAATTCTGCCACACTCTGAGTTTAATCAGTGATCCCCTGAACTCCAAGCTCACTTTTATTCTACATCCATGAAGGGAAGTGAATCTCCTTCAATGTTTCTACTGCGCATCACCCTTGATGTGTGCATTCTGATCCACAGAGCCATGAGTCCCTGCAGCAGTTGTCTCCAACTGCTAAATTCAGACAGTGAGGACTTGTCAGGAGAGTATACTCTGTGGCAACAGAAGCAGCTGTGGTCCCATCCCTCAATTTAGACTCATAGTGTAGCCTAACCAGTGGTCTTGCAGACAGCAGGACACAGTCATCTGCTCTTCCTGAATTCACAAAAGGAACTTCCCAGCCACTGAGAACCTGAAAATCGGCTCTGCCAGTACAGAGGCATTACCAGTTAGACTACCAGAATCCCAACCTAGGATAAACAGGGAAGTTTTGTAACTGCTATTTAATACCCAGAAAGCCATAAAGGATGATGGAACAGACAGCAACATGAGCACAAAATGATTCCAAAGACTCTGAGAATTTTACTACTTCCAAAAGAAGCTAACTGAGCTCCAATAATGAACCCCAAGGAAAGGAAACTTGAAATAATAGAAAGAGTTCAGAACAATCCACTTTATAAGGTTCATTGAACTCCAAGAGCATATGGTTTTTAAAAATGAAATTTAGAGCAATACATGCAAAACAATGAGAAATTTGACAATGACCTAGAAATAATAATGAAAATGTAAATCTTAGAGATAAGAAATGCAGAGATAAGAACACAGGATTAAACTACAAAAACCAGCAGAAAACTTTAGCAATTATCTTGATCAAACTGAAAAAGTATCAGTGAATTTGAAGGCCAAACATGTAAAATTAGCCAATCAGAAAATGAAAGAAAAAAAAACTAAGAATCAAAAATGCTATGGGATTCATCAGATATCATCAAAACTTATGCACAGTAGGAGTGGGAAAAATAAGGATAAAAAGAGAAAGAAAGCATATTTACAAGGATATTGCTGATAATTTCACTAGTTTGAGGAAAGAAGCCAACAGCCAAGTCTACCAAGTGTAGAGATCTCTAATAAAATACAACCTGGTGGTTCACGGTGACTCACAGTTGTCAAACTATCAGAAATTCAAGGGCAAGGAATGAATTCTATGAGCAGCAAGAGATAAGAAAAGAATCACAGACAAATAAATCCAGGTGACTCCTGGGATTTCTCAGCAAAACCCTGCAGATCTCAAGAGACTAGGATAAAGTATTGAAAGGATCTCCAACCAAAAATACTAGAGCAGAGAAAGCTGTTCTTCTGAAGTGAGAGTTTATAAAGTCATTATCAGACAAATCTGAGGCCATCGATTAACACCGGCCCTGTCCTGGGAGAGATGCTAGAGTGTTTGAGTACAAAGTAAATAATGATCATGTGTAACAAGGACCTAACTGAAGGCATGAAACAGGTAATGGTAACTTTCCAGAAAAAGTCAAAATGCTCTAATACTTCCTCTTCTGAGAAGTGTCTCTTCACCTCAGTTACCCATTGTTTGATTAAATCCTTATTGATGTGTGTGTGGGGAAATCAAAAGTTTTCTATTTGTTCTGGGTGTTAGTCCTCTGCTCAAAAAGTAGCTGGAGCATTTCCTCATTCCCTAGGTTGTCTCAGAAAGTCCTTGCAGGGGCCTGGGACTTAGCTCAGTGGCATGAGACCCTGCCTGGCAAATGGTAGGGCATGAGTTTGATCCCTGGTACTAAAAAAAAGAAAATGAAAAAAAGGCAAAACAGAAAGTTCTTTCCTGTGCTTCTGTTTTACTTAATTTATCCATCAGCAAATTAAGTATTTCTGTTTTAACATTTAGGTCTTTGACCCATTTTGACTTCAGTTTATTACGTGGAGGGATTTATGAGTCTAGACTAAATGTTTTGCATGTGGACAGTCAACTTCCCAGACTGTTATTAATTTGATATAATCAATTTGTTGTTTCTTGATATTACTATTTTGTGCAATTGGGGTTCTTGCTATCATCAAAAAATCAAATGCTATCAAAACTGCCAGTAAAAAGGAAAACTTCTCCATTTTTGGAAAGAGAGGGATTAAACTGGTGCAACCACTATGGAAACCAATATAGATAGTCCTAAAAAAACTAAAACTAGAAACTCCATTCAAGATGCCATGCAGATCAGTAAGAGATTCAGCAAGCCTGGTTCATGGGAAGATGAGCTTTCTCTGTTCTCATCTTGGTTATTCATTTTCTTTAAATTTCACTTTCAACTTTTGCATTTACTCAATGATTGTTCAGGCTAAATTTTTTTTTTGTCTTTTTCATTTTTAACAGTACCAGGGATCGAACTCACGACTGCCTGCTTGCAAGGCAGGTGCTTATGCTGCTGAGCTAAATCCCCAGCCCCCAGGATAAATATTTTTATTTATTTACTTTTAAATTTACAAATATTTATACTTTTTTATTGATAAACCTCTCTCTATTTTACACTTCTCTCCATTTCTTGTGACCATTCTTTAAACTTGTATGAGATTAACATTTTTAAATTTAACATGAATGCGATCCTGTGCTACTTGTCTTTCTGTGTCTAGTTTATTTCAGTTATATAACATTGTTCAGGTAATCAATATTGTAAGTGATAGGATTGCAATTTTTTACTTGTAAGGACTGTTTCAATTTACATATTACCACCACAGGTAAAAACATGTGTTCATTGATAGATGGGTACTTAAATTCTTAGTTTGATTCCTTACCCTCATTGTGAATAACACTGAAATAAACGAGTAGGATTAATGTCTCTTTGACATTCTGGCTTTATTTCATTTGAGTGTATACCCAATAGAAACATTTTTTGAGGAAAAAACTGTGAGATTGTCCATAATGGCTGTGCTGATTTCCAACCTTCACCAGCAGTGTTTCTTTTTACTGCACATTCATTGATACTTGCTGTTTTCTCTTTTTGAAAATACTTATTCTGAGCAGAGTGCAGTGATACGGTATGATAACCAATATGTAGAGAATTTTTAAAAATGTATCTGTCTACCTTTTCTACGTTTAGTATTAGAAAATGTCTCTTTGGATCTTTTGTTTATTTTTAAATAGGTTTATCTAGGTGTTTTTAAATTGAATTTTTGAGTTTCTTTTATATTATCCTTTATCATACATACAGTTTATACATGTTTTCCTATTCATAGATTATCTGTTCATTTTTTTTTTATTTTTGCAGGTGTTTGGCTATGCAGATGTATTTCAATTTAATATAATCTTATTATTTTTGTTTTACTGCCTGTGGTTTTTGAATTTTGTTACAAATCTAGTTGCCCAGTCTGATGTCTTGAAGCATTTACACTATGATTTTCTTTATGTAGCAGCTTCATAGGTTTAGACTTTTTATTTAAGTTTTAAACCACATTGAGTTGATAACTATGTATGTAGGCTATATGGTTCTGATTGCATTTTTTTTTTTTTTACATTGTTTCCTGCATGGTTTATCTCCTCAGTCACTGCCCAAAGGACTCTGAGAAGTTGTAGGAATATGCAGGCGCAGACACAAGGCCCAGCTTCTTCTCCAACGTTGTGGAAAGGGACTGTACATCATGGGGCAGAGCCCTATGCTCCCCTATGCCACCTGGACAGAGTCCGGGGAGAGTGACCTCCGAGGGTATCCACGTTGGATCTGCTTGCATTATTTTTCATGTGAATATACAAGTTTTCCAAGAACATTTATTGAATAGAGTCTGTTCTAAAAATGTGTATTTTAGTTCCTTTTTTGATAATCAGTTTATAGTAGATGTGGAAACTTGCTTCTGGACTCTAGGTTTTTGTTTATCATTTCTCTACGAACATATTTTTTAATGCCAGTACCATGCTGCTTCAGTTATTTCAGCTTTGTAGTATATTTTGAATTCACATAATGTGAAGCATCCAGTTTTGGTCTTTTTTTATCAGGATGACTGACCATTTGAAGTATTCCATGGGTCCACACAAATTTTAGGAAGCCTTTGGTCATTCTCTGAGGAATGTAATTTGTATTTTGATAAGAATTGCACTTAATGAATGATTGTTTTTGGTACCATGGGTATTTTAAAGTACTAATTCTTCCATTCTACAAATATGGAATGTAGTCCTTTAAGTTTCATTGACTGATGTTTTATAGCTTTATTAAAGAGATCTTCCACCATTTACATTAAATTATTTCTAAGTATTTTTCATTATAAAGGGAAAGGTTCTTCTGATTTCTTTTTAGGTAATTTGCTATTCTACATTTTGCTAGTTACTTATGTTTATTTATGATGTATTCTGAAATCTTATTTAATCTATTACTTCTAAAAGATTTCATTGGAAAATTGAAACTATTAAGTATATTTTCTGAAGAAAATATAATAAAATCATAAATATATAACAATAACTTAAAAGTATATAAGTATATGGAAATTAAATTATATGTTTCTAAGAATCCATTATGTCAATGGAGACACTGAGAAGGAAATTACAAATTTTCTTTAGACAAAGGATCATAGAAATTCAGGACAGACAAATCTATGGAATACAAGAAAAGTAGTATTAAGAAGTAACTTTATAAAAATTAATAACATATATAAGCATGTGGAATTATTTGAATGAATGACCTAGTATTGTACTTCAAGGGACTGGAAAACAACAAATTGGAAAGCCAGTTGAAAAATGTATGCATTCATGCACAGAAATAGCTTGCTAGCATTGAATCATGAGGAACAGAAAACCAGAACAGTGGCCTAACCAGAAATAAAATTTTATGAGTAATAGAAGTGTCCTCCAATTTTTATAATCTATATTTTTCCATTTGCTTGAAAGCCTAGTTTGCCAGTATAGGCTTATATTTAATGTATTATACTATTGTAAATCTTCCTGATATTTAGTGTTTCTCCCAAACATACTTTTAAATGACTTTTTTGTTGTTGTTTTATTCTTGGCTAAATTTGTTTTAAAAAAACATATTGTTAATATTAGTTTTTTGAGAAGGCTTTTCTTTGTAAATCATGCTAGCTTTGAACTCACTATACAGCCCTGAATGATCTTGAATTCATGGCCATCCTCCTGTTTCAGCCTTCTGAGTGCTGGGAACACAGGCATGTGCCACCATTACTGGCTCCCATTTTCTTTTTTAATGTTTTAAATTTGTTTCTGTTACTTAAAGATTAAGGAGTTAGTGATTAAATGTGTTTATTTACTTTTGAAATTTTTTATGTTATTTCTTGGTATATTCTGTCTTTTTCCCACAGTTTTATAATTTAATTATGTCCTCACTTATTTTGATTATTCCATGTTTGTGCATAGATGTGAATTAGTTTCATACTGCAAGTTTAACTGAATGGCTTTTAATTTCGTTGTATAATGAATATTTTTCAATGACTATTAAAAATTAAGTATGTCTAGGAGAATATTTATATTTTAATATATATAATTTTGAGATATTTTGGTTCATAGTTATTTCAGTTATTAAAATTCAACACTTACATTTTTAAAAATATTACTTCTACAAGTTTTTTTTGTTTGTTTGTTTTGTTTTTGCCTTTTTCATTTTTATCGGTACCGGGGATCGAACTCACGACTGCCTGCTTGCAAGGCAGGTGCTTATGCCGCTGAGCTAAATTCCCAGCCCACTTCTACAAGTTTTGGTTTGGACAATTTCTTGGGGATTTTATTTTCCCTCTTAGTATGTGTCTGACATATGTACAAGACATATTATAGCATATTACTTTGTGTAAAAAGAGAAAAGTTTTATCATAGTGTATTAATTTTACATTTGAATCTTAAAATTTTTATTCATATTTATGGTCTACTTCTGAAGGAGAATTCTATTGATCTCTTTTATTAATGAAGTTCCTGATGATTTTTTCCTTATGTATTTAACATTTTTGCTTAAATAATTTTTTTTAGGCAATGTCTATATTTTTCCTGTACATTATCTTATGTGAATGTCTGGTAAACAGGGCAAAATTTCATAATATTTTTGGTAAAATGTGAAAGATGCATTGCTTAACAAATTTTTATTTATTTGTTACAACTGACAAATCTGGATGTTGTGACTCTTCCATACTTTTATCATTACATTTTATTAAAAATAATAATTATTAATGTGGAACAAGCTTTTACTACAATCTTATTTAACATAACAGCATGCTGTCTTGTTGACCCTTTATCATTTCAGGATATAATTAAATGATCAAGAATTGGATTAAACAGTACATTTGAATTTTGGTTTAGGTTTAGAATTGTTCTTAAACGTGATAGTTGAAATTTTTCTAGATAAAAATATCTTCCAGGTTCTCTTATGATTAGTAAGCTGTTGAATTCACTAGTTCCATTGTTTTCTATCTTCATTGTAATCATTGTTGTAGTTGTATTTCTAGAGCACTTAAAACTGGTAAGCAGGATGCACTTTGCATAAACATTTTCAGTTTAGATAACAGAGCAAAGCCTATGTATAAACCAAATGCAAGATTCAGAAAGGATAAAAATAAAGAGCAAAAATAAAGGTTTTCAGAGAAATGAAAACTAAGAAGAAAGCGTTGCTTGAAATTGATTTGCCAAAATAGAATTTAGGCAAAGACCAAAAAGGTTTCACAGAGACAGGGACATAGAGGATGTGAAATCTCACTCTTCATTATGAAGTTCAAACTGCCATGAACAACCACGCGTGGTGATGCACACCTGCAATCAGGAGGCTGAGGCAAGAGGATTGCCATGAGTTTGGGGCCAGCCTGGGCTACATAAAGAGTTCAAAGCCACCATGAATTGCAGAGTAAGACTCTGTCTCAACCCCAAATCTGTTCTGAACAGTTATGCAATGTTCCTTGAGGAGCATAGTAGCAATCTTCATGAAGAAACTTCAGAAGATGCAAAAAAAAAAAAAAAAAAAAAGCAGATCTGAATTCCACGAAAATAAGTTGATGATACAATTATTAAAGCCAATTGATCAAATATAAGTTAGGATATCAAAAACCGTAAGAAACATGTACAACAAAAATTACTTAAAAAGTGTCATTGACTTTGCAGTACTAAAAATACAAATAGATATTTTAAAATGAGCACACATTAGATCACAAAGGAAATCCTCAATATATTGAGTACAGTAAGAATAATAGATAAATATTATCTTATTATCACTAAAATTAAAGCAAAATATACTAACCATTTAGAAGTTGTTATAATTCATTTCTACTAAAGTTAAAGACTTTGTTCAAAAGTTGTTTCATACAATAAAACAGTGATATAAGACAAATCACTTTACAATTATACATAACACATTTTACATAAGACAACTATTAATCAGAAAAATTTCACTAAAATTTAAATAAATAAAATTAATTTGCTCACTACATTATTAAAAATATAAATAAAAGATTGAAAATAAAGTCAAAATACTTGATAATGTATTATTTAAAAAGAAAGAAGAACTGAAGTTAATAAAATTAGAAAATAAGTAATATAAATGAATTAAAGGCTAGTTCATTGAAGAGGTAAAATGTAACAACTAATGGATAATTTAATCAAGAAAATTTAAAAATCAAAACCAAAAATATGCAAAATAAAAAACTACAAAGACAAATGTTGAAACTCAAAAAATGAAACTCTGAAGAGTTTCTATGTATTTTGTAGAAATTGCTTTGAAAACTAAAATAATGAGATGATTTTCAAGGAAAATACAGTAAGTACAATTTGATCTAAGTGAACAGGAAAATTAAGCTGGGCTAACTTCCACAGAGTAAATGGACAAATTTGTCAGAAACCAATGATTACACACTCCCCGTCTCACCTACCCTTATCTTTGGGCACAAATTTAACATAGGGAAACTCTACCAGTTCAGGAAATAGTCAGATACTTTCAATACTGCTTCAGTTGTTTCACTGGGTGAAAAATTAAAGAAAAACTCCTAATATATTTTGAGAGAAAGGAATATTGACCTGTATGCATAATGTTAACATAATAAAACATACACACAAGTGAAAGCTAGAGATTCATGAAAAATTAAATATTAACAATTTTATTTTACTAAGAAATAATGTATCATGGCCAAATTTATTATAGGACTGTAAGTGTAATGTTAGGAAATCAATAAACATATTTCACACATTATTTCATAGAAATTTTGAGATCACTTCTATTAATGCAAAGTAGGCATTGAATCATGTGTAATACTCATGATTTTAAAGAAACGAAACAGTTAAGGAAACCAATCAATAGACTCATGTCTAATATGGTAAAGTGTGTATTACTCATTTAAAAGTCAGCATCTTCTTGGATGTAGAGAAAATAGGAGTTTTTTTATTTAAAGAGAGAAGAAAAAAAGAAAGGACATAAAAAAACAATGCAGTAAAAGGGTACAAATAATACAGTACTTCAAGAAAAAATATATATACAGTACGAAATCACCAGTTAATAGGTTACATATTATCTTCCCAGAAACAGTTATCCATATCACTAAAGTAAAGCATATAAAGTGGACATTCATAAGGTGAAATTGGAGACAGTTCCGTTCAATGATCCAACAAAAGCTCAGTTATATGGTTTTCCATTTTACATACTCGAACATACCTGTGGTTATATCCCTTAGTCCACCTTACTTTCCTCTATTTTTTACAGTAACAATTAGACTTTTAGGGTTTATTACTCTCATGGTTCTTATTACTTTTTTGAAGAGAATAAAACCAAATGTGACTAAGAAAAACAGAGTCAGTTAGAACAGAAGGGTGGGCATTGCATATGATGCAAAAATATAATACCAGGTGATCAAAAGTGGTACCATTGTGCCTCTTGCTATTTTTAAATTGAGTTGTCTATATCATCAGGTATAATAGAATTGATCAAAACAGTACAGAACAAAACCAATAAAACCTACACTGAGGACCTTACAGGACTTCAAAAAAAGGATAATAGTCAATCTATATTGGGCCCATAGTATATCTTATTGCCTTCAAAGTGATTGCCTATACCCTCAAACTTGACACTATCAAACAAAATAGAATATATAATAATCAGGCAGAATAAGATGGGGAGAGCAATACTGGGGTTCAAGTCAGGTTAATAGGACAACAAAAAAGTTACTATAATATGTCCCGTTATTTTTAATTTAGTTTTCCCTTAATTAAAAAAATGAGAGAAAACAGACTAATTTAAAAAAAGGGGGGAGACTGAGATAAGAGAGGACATTGTAATAGAACAATGCAGGGCAGAACCGAGCAATTCAAGCATCATTGTGTTTCACCACCAGATAATTTAACATAATAGTAGTTGCCATAGTGCCTCTTTCCTTAAATTATTTGAGTGTAACTTCGCATGCTATAATATCAAGCATATCTACACAGTGTGAAGCCTTTCAAGAGAATGCAAGAATTACAGGGTATTTAGAATCTGCTAATAGAAAATGAACAATGGTTTCTATATTATCTCTTTGCCTATAAAGAATTTTGTTTATTCTATAGCATATAGTGAAATATAGTAAGATACAACATGTTAAAACTAGTGGAAACAGATGTACTACAGCTTAATGGGACTTCAAAACAAGACGATATTAAATCAGCACTAGCTTTTATGTTGTGTTGCTTTCTTCAAAATAGCTATTCGTGCTATCATAGATACTAAAATTGAACAATCCAGGTTAAAACCATTGCGGTCAATGAGTGAAAACATTATGTGGCTTCAAACCAATATGATTGGGAATCATGATTACCATATACTTCTATGTATTCTTATCATTTCTTACACTAGGGAAACTATTTGGTATTTATACATGTGAGTTTGATTTAAAAAAATAGGAGTATTTTCCACTAGGGTCAAGAACAATGAATGAAGTATAATATCACAAATGCTATTTTATTGATAGTATTATAAGTGCCAGTAAATGCAGTCAGACAAGACAAACAGAGATACTAGCAGTGCTAGAATGACGAGATGTAAGATATGATAGTTATCTAGTAAAATCAAGAAAATCTGTGACAAAATATCAGTGGTGTAGCAAAAAGAAGAATGAATATTCAAATCTTAATAGCTTTCATTTCCCAAATAATAATTCATTAAAACTATAATGGAAGAGAATATGTCAAATAAAGACACAATGGTAAAATACCAATGAGTAAGAAAAGCAGTACTTAAAAATATAAGTACCTCTAAATGTCACAATAAAAGAATTAAATGTACAGAAAGACTTCGATGTCTTTAGTTAATGAAACCCAACACTACGGAGTTTTCAACTCTCACCAATTTGACACATAAACCAAATAAAGTCCAAGTTAAAATTTCTCAGGTATAATAAGTGTTTTGGAAAACACTCCAAAAGTAGAAAATTGACAGTACATAAAAATAAAGTGAGATATGATATTACTTCTAAAATATATGGGAAGATGGACTTTTAATTCTTTTTGAAGTAATAGGCTAGCCACTTAGAAATACAAAAAGATCCAAAAATCTATAAAGCAAATGAAACCATATGTTTATTATATTAAAACATGAAGTCCTTTATAAACAAAGAATGATATGTTTTCAGATAATTTGTATTTTAAAATTTAGAAGCATTAATAAATAGGAGTAATAAATTCATCTATTGCTAGTCCTCGGTTTATGATGGTCCATCTCATTGTTTCTTGACCTTAAAATGGAGAGATAACTATCACATTCAGCAGAAATCGCACTTCAAATTTGCATTTCCATCATTTCCTTTTCTACCAGCACGTGGTGTAATATTCCCTGGAGATGTCCAGTGGCTGCCAGCCACAGCGTGTGGTCAGTCATGCATGTATAAGTGTCAACAACCAGTCCTCTACAGTGTCTTGTTTTTCCAACTATGATATTGGTAGATCAGGTGTATTCAGTGTAAAAATTGAAATGTTGTAAGTCAAAAATTTATTTAGCATACCTAATCCACCAAACATCATATGCTATCCTATCAGAAGTATACAGGTACATGTACACTGAAAAGAGAGAAAACATAATAAGCTTGCATTTGGGAGAATGTGAAGGAGCTTCCATAACTAAAGTCAAAATGATGAGCTAGGAGAAATGCTTCCAATTTTTTCAAACATACAAGTGGAATCTCCAAATTTGTAATTAGTTGTTACAAAGGTAGACAACTAATAGATAAAAGGTCATTAACTATGAGAACCAATTTCATGAACAGAGAATGGCCTTTAAAATATGAGTGTGTGCTCTACTATCACTTGGAAGACAACTACGTAAAGCAAAATGACATTAAAATACCACTGCTTATTAAGTAATTGGCAACAATTCAAAAGTTTGACCATTTGCTCATTTGGCAAATCTTTAGAGACCAACAATTTTTGTGTATTGTTGATAAACTAAAAAATTGCTCTAATATACTTCAGGATCATTTAGCACTATAAAGAAAATATAGCTATATATTTTCCCTTTCACTAGGGAATTCTACTTCCTGGAATCCATACTCAAGATAAACTGGTTTAAATATGAAGGAACACATGGCTAAGATTTTTCATGTACATTATGCACAGGTGCAAAAGAGATTGGGAAACAAATAGATGTCCATCAGTGGGGCTAAGCGATGAAACTGTAGTACACTCTCAAAATGAAACATCATGGTCTCCTAAAAGATTCGGAGGAGGTCTTTATGCTAGTATGGGTTATTAGGTGCATAGAATTTTGCTTTTTGAGAAAGAAATAAAAATAGGAGAGATGTAATATGACTAGAAGGAAACTAGAGACTTTGAAAGTAAGGCAACTGTAGTTTTTGACATAGCTCTTGACTGTATTCAAGGTTTTCATAATTAAATACTGGAGGAAGTGATTAAATCTAGTAAAGATAAGGTTTGTTTTTTACACACTGAAGATAAAGGATTTGACGTGCATGTATCATCTGCCTTAGTTTTTCCAATCACATAGCCATAGTACAAATTTTGCAATCTAGATCCTAGTTCCTACTAAATTTTATACTTTTATTCTAATCTTAATGTTACCAATCACAATTATTTAAGTGCTTCAAGTTTAGTACTCTTATAAAGACTTAATTCCACAGCTTTTAAATTTTAAGAGCTTAGTTTTTAATAATCATAGGAAATGCATCTTTGTAACAGTGTATGTGTTAATGTCGGGTTTCATATGAGTGATCTGAATGCTACTCTGGTTTATGCATATAATTTTTGAGAGTTTTTTTGGTGGATCTTTGTTCATTGTGTTCTAAATTTCAACTTATGTTGGAGAAGCATGGAGCCAATTACATTTATTTCCACATTTGCTTGTTTAGTTTTTCCTCCTGGATGAGTTGAGGGCTATATTGTTTTCTTGAGTTCCAAATATATTTCAAGGATTCAAAATTGTTTTCTTCTGCTATAACAAAACATCAAATACGTAGTAACCTGAAACAGCACATTTTCTATACAATTTTGGAGAACATGACTCTTAAATAAGTTATACATCACACTATAGAGATCCATGTGTACCATATTTAAAGCAGCAACATTCACAATAAACAATGGAAACAGCTTAAAAGCTATCGATAGAGAGACAAAGAAACTGTGGCGTATAAATACGTGTCTTAGCTACTGCTTGTTGAGACAAAATATCCTGCACACAAAAGGAAGGTTTATTTTGCTCACAGTTTGTAGAAGTTTCAGCCCATAATTGGCTGACTCCAAGGCAGGGGGCAACAGGTCATGGTGGCTGAAAACAGCAGAAGCAACAAGAGGATGGGAGACAAGCATTTTTATGTACCTTGTGTTGCATGCAGTATACTGGGATTAAGAGAGTGCAATCCGGTTAGTGGACTCATGCAGCCACTACCCACTCTTGATCCCAGCACCCTTAATTCCAGCATTGTACCATAATCAATCACACACTCCCGATTCAGGCACCTCCAAAACATCCCTGTGACCCCATGAGGCTTCGGAGGAACGTCTAACCATAACATAACCATAATTATGGTTTCTGTAACAATACAGAATGAAGTTCCGCTCAGTCATAAAGTGAATGAATTCATGACACTTGCAGGCAAATAGATAAATCCTGAGGCCACAATGTTAAATGTGGCAGAAGATTAAATATTGCATGGTTTCTCTTACATCATGAGAAATCCGAAAGATAAATAAGTTAAAGAATAAAATAAGGAGAGATGGTAGGAATCAAGGTGGTGACAAGGAATATAACTACAGAAGGGGAAGGGGTTACAGTGTAGAGGATGGAAGGGAAAAATATGTGATTTTTATGTGTTGCAAACACATAGCAATAAAAACAAAATCTAAAAGTAAAAAAAAAAAAAAAAAGTTTCACTGGGCTAAAATCAAGAGGTATTGAGAGAGACAGGCCCCTGTCTGGTGGCTGTGGGCATTGCATGGTTGTGGTCACATCAAACCAGTCTGTTATTGGGTCATATTGTCCCCGTTATGCCTGTAGTCAAATAGTTTGTACAGATGTGACTTATGAGGTTTTGGGTTCAGGATAATCTCCCCATTTAAAAATATAAATTTATGTATATCTGTACAGCTCCTTTGCCATACACATTCACAGCTTCCATAAATTAGAAGTATCTTTTAGTTTCATCATTCATCCTACTGTGCCCTTAAACTTATGAGCTTATTTATATGAATTCTGATTTTTTTTTTGTTTGAGTCTTATTTGGAAGAGGGCACCAAATAATTCTGTTTATATCATTGTATATTGTGATCACTTTTTTCTTTTCCAGAAAACTAATAGTTCTTCATAATGAAGTTGGATTTTTTCATCTTTTTGTGTGTCATCTTCCTCCGTTTTTAATAACCGTTTTTTCCCTCTTCATTCTGGGTAAGTTTCTCAAACCTAGCATTCCTATCACTAACTTGATTTTCTTTAATCAAATCCAATTGAGACGCTTCCAGTGTGGATTTTTATTATGCCAATCTTATGCTGCCAGGCCCGCCACCCTTAGATCTTAACTCAGTTTTCTCCCCAAGTCTGCTTGCTGCTGTTTCATATAGCTCATTTCCTCCCGCATTATTTTGAGGACAACAAGCTGGTACTTTCTTTAAAAAAAAATAGTCTATTTTTCTTGTGAAGTTTATTTTCAAAGATGTATTTTTCCTGTGACTATTAGGCGCAACTTCTTCCTTCTTTATATTGCTGTGGTAATTCATAGATATATTTTTATTTGCTTTGAATGGGCAGAATGTGTGCCTTCGGGGTGAATGTGGTATCTCACGGCTCTTGGTTACTATTTCTTTGGATTGTAGGTGGCAGCTGATCCTCCTAAGTCTCAGCCTGAAGCACAAGCCTAGGCTTGATTTGCAATTCCTAGAGTAGTTCCATAAACTAAACTTGGATCATCTGCCGCTTCAATGCCAAGCTTCTCCTGTTCCAATATTCACTTGCTGTTGGAATTCTTCTTTGCACATAAAAAGCTGCATTCTATCTAATTCTTTTGCTTTCATCCCAGTGTTATTCCTTACTTTTTGAGTTTCTGCTTCTGGACCTAACATTTGGATCAACATAGATCTTTTCAGGTAGAAGAAGGACAGTAGCCAATGCATTTTGGAGCTAGGACTGTGTACTGTGTTCTGAATTTTTCACACATCCTGTTTTATTTGAGAGATTTATTTCAGTACAGAATATGGAATGGTTTATATGTAGTAGTAGAATATTCCATGACTTACCAAGGAGAATGCTTACCTAGATTAAGGCCTGAAGCTTTTCTTGGACTCATCTTGCATGAATGAATCTCCATGATTACTTTATTTTGTGACTGGCAGGGACACATCATGTATATTTTATTTGCAGTCATTTTAACTCTGAAGCCTCAACATTTTTTTAGTATTAATTTCTTTTCAATAAGAAATGGTGTACATTTTTTTCTTCCTTTTTATCATAGAATAGACCTTCATTAGGTCTTCTGAAATAATATTTTATACAAATTATCTTGCATTTGTATCCGTCCCTCTTTGGCTTTCACCCTCCCTCTCCCCGCTTCTGATCTTCTTTCTATGTATTGCTCTCTTTGTTGTTTTTAAATGAGAAAATTTAAAGCCAGATATTATATTTTACGGTGCCCCAGACTTTTTCTTGACTTCATGTGTTTTGGCACCAGATGCTAGTTAGATCCTCATCTATAGCGTTACATTAATAAACATAACCCCTTGCCTGCCCCCAGCATGTACCAAGCACTTAGGTCACTGTGATTTTGCTATTCTGAAGTCATCTATTTGCAGAGCCCATTTTTGTGAGTCCTACACACAGTGCAAGAAAACCTTCCATCTTTACCCATCCACCAGTCACATAAATTGGAAGCCAGTTTCCAGTTTAATGACAGAGTTTATTTTCATTAAAGTAACATCACTATAATACAAACATGAAAGATTAAAGATTAGAAACTGTATAATATTTGCATCATACCCATATAAGAACTCTGAGAGTCTATCAGCTTCATTTGATGGCTCAGAATGTAAGATCAAAAAGTAGAAAAACTTGCCCAAAGACAGTTAATAAAATTAGCAGCAGGAAAGAAATTGATGTCTTCTGGTTCTCAGAATTTTGTGACACAGGAGAATAAGTAGATAGGAGATATAGCTCAGTGGCTCATCATCTGCCTGGCAAGTGTGAGATCCTGAGTTCAATCCCCAGTACCAAAACAAAGCAAAACAAGAAACAAACAAGAATAAGTAGACATATATTATGAGGCTGACTTTTTTCTTTGTATCAGAAATCGAACTCACAACCTCATACTTGCCAAGCAGGTGCTGTGCCTCTGAGCTAAATCCCTGGACTGAGGCTGTCATTTTTAAAACTATATTTTAAAAAAAATCATACCTCAATAGTATATATTTTTTTAATTTTAAAGAGAAGAAGAAAAAATAGAAAAAAAAGTAAAACAATTACAAGCCAGGCTAGTAGATGAGTAACAATAATTAATACATGGCATATTATTATTTTCCTAGTAGTTACTCAGTATTTTTATATTCACAAAAGAGTTGTGCAGAAAGCATAGTGTTTCTGCATTTCACCTGTCCCTACATACATACGCAATCTTCCCTGCCTGTAAACATCTCCTGCTGCAATGGTGTATTTTGGTACAGCAAGGAGACGTACACTGACACATCATTATCGGTCCAGGTACATAGCCTTTTCTTATTGAGGATGACAGTTGTATTTTGCAAATGCTTTCTATCTGCACCTATTGACATAATCAGGACACTTTTATTAACCTGTTGATGTACTTGACTTTAGTGATTGATTTTTGAACTTTTTTGAATGTTCACCCAGTTTTACTTTGTCATCTTGTATAATTTCTGTTATACAGTGCTGAATTTCATATTCTTATTTTTTTGTAAATTTTTCATCTAGTCTCATGAGCAATGTTCTCTTTTCCTGCAGTGACTTTGTTCTTAGGTTAATTGTTGGCCTTATAAGATGACATGGAGGAAGGTACTTTCTCTATGGCTATGTCATGAGTGATATTTTAAAGAATTAATACAATTTCTTCCTTAACTATTTGTCAGAATTTACAGTAAATCCACTGGGCCTGGGTCCACTCTGTGTGGGGAAATTGATAATCATTTATTCACTTTCCTTATTATATACATGCTATCCATATTTTCCATTTTTTTCTTGTTTGAATCTTGGCAGCCCATACCTTTCAGGGAATTTGCGGCCAAGCAGAGATGCTTTTCACAGTGGAGATAGGAAAGAGGCCTGAGGTCACATGTAGTACCCAGATTCATGCCTCTAGGACTCACTTGGACACACCCAGAAGCTTCCTTTATCAATCCCCTCATTGGCCTCCAAGCTGATATGATGACTGTTAACCACCATTGTGGTTGACACTGGTGCTTATTGAAATCCTAGGGCTTCTTCTTATTCAATTATTCTATCCATAGCCAAGTAGAAGTCAAATGCCAAAGAGAGAGGAGGGAAGGAAATTCTTCTGCACAGGATGCAACAATATATGAAATAGATACTCTAACTAAAAGAAACTTTTGAGAATGAATATTACTTCACTGAGCATATAGTTTAGTCACTGAAATTATGTATTTTTTGTTTTACAGAGACACATTAGAATGTATATTATATGGAAAATAATCACCACCATTCTTGATATTGTCTGGTATTCTCTAGGCTTCTTTTAAAATCCTTTCAAAGCTTTGACTACTACTGTTCAACACAATTTTATCTGCTGTCAAGCTTCCTACCCAGTTTTTGTTTTCTTTAGCCAGAGCTGATTATATTCATGTCTTACCATAACTGAAGTGTGATTTTTGTCATTCAGTCTCCACTCACCCTTGCTTTATGAAAAATTTAAATTCAAATTATAGTACCAGTCATCTTTCATGGCCATTCAACTATTAAAAAAAGTAAACAAAAATTAGAAAATTTAGTATCTATGTTTCTCTTAATTATGTTTGGTAGCCCAGTAAAATTTATTAGATGACTAATAATGAGACAGATTTAGATATCACCTATGGAATTAGTCACATCTTGAAACTGAGAATTTTCTAAATATTCTGTCTACTTAATGTTTATTAACTTTAAAAAAATAAATATTCTAATATTTCTCTTACACATATATGAGATAGGAAGTATATTAAATTAGCAGTTAAGTAACTCAAATGACTAAGACTCACTATTTGGAAAATGATTTGATTCACACAATAACTTGTCCTGGTTTATCAATGCAATCCTTGTCAAACACGTATTTACTTTTTATTTGTTTTATGTTAATTTATTGGTTAGTTGGTTTTATTATGGTGTTGAGGACTGAAACCAGGGACTCTACATGAAGATACATCTCCAGTCTTTCTAATTTTTGGTTTTGAGACAGTCTCACTGGATTCCTCATGTGGAACTCAAACTCATGATCCTCCCACTCCAGCCTCCCACCATGTTGAGACTCTAGTCAGGGGCACTCTCTCCTTGCTCCAAACATTTGCATTGTGCCTTGCTTTTTAACATAATTGAGCTTTGATTTTAGTTACCCTAAAACAAGTTAATAACCAGAAATTTTTCTGGTGATCATTGTTATGTATGATGAACAAGAGAGTTAAGTAAAATGGTTGTCAAGGACCAAACGTAGTTAAAGACTGGAGATCATACTCATATATTTCATTACATTTTTTTGAAAAAACCCTTAGCAGAAGACGTAAGTTTGCCAGGTGCTGAGTTAGACTCTGGAGAGAGAACACCAAATTAGTTTCTGTCTTCATGCTTAACGGAAGGTGTAAAGATGTACATGTGAAATTACAGTGCATATAATTGCATTTAGACAGGCAGGATTTTATGGAAATCCTATTGTTTTTCAGATTGAACACATTACAGCAAATTGAACAAATCAAAATTTGTTACAAAATGAACAGCAAGAGCCAAATCTTTGTGTACATAAATTAAATGATATTATTTTAAACACAATTTTGAGTCCTTTTATTGGAAAATATTTTTACATATCAAAACTAGAAAACATGAATCCTGAGAGGACTTAATGGAGGAAATAGAATCTTAAAGGCTTTTAATCAAAACATATAGTTAAACGGAAGCAGAATAACAAACAAGGAGATAATTGTACAGCTCCTGAGAGTTTGAAGTATGTGCCTTTTGCATTTGACCATAAGGTATAAAGACAGAAAATAAAATAAAGCAACCACTTTCTCATCATTTTAGAACCTTAGTAAGTTTAATGCTAAAACAGTTCTTGAAAATGTAACTCCTCAATTTCAACCAGCAGCTTCCTTTTGCACTTAATCTGTCTCTTAAAATTTCCAAATCACAGCAGAGAATGCCTTTTTTTCTCTTCTCCTATTTTAATTGTAACCAAATATTTTGCCTTTCAATTGGAAAACAAACCACATATGGTATGTTAACAACCCCACTGCACTCAATTGAAAACCCCAACGAAATCTACAATGACACAGAAAGAACTATTGCTTCTTATGCAAACAGTGTGTAACCAATACAGAGTCCTTGTGGAGTTGGGATTTGAGGGCAGCTTTTCTGGTTATACTGAACTTGAGCCAAACCTCCACTTTTTCAGTTTTAGGTTTGTTTGTATATTTGATCTAAGGTTTTGGGACCACCCAACTGGCCAACGCTTTTCTCCTTTTTTCCCCTCTTTTTTGTAATCTCTTTTTTTTTCCTTCCAAGGTACCCATCTTTCTGAAAATGTTTGTATTAGAAAATTCTAATATTTGTATTAGAATATTTACAAAATCTGTACTGCACTTTGCAGAAATTTAGGTACCAGGATGGCAAGGGCAAGGTTGGAAAATATGAAATGCTTACGTGGCTTGTATCTAGATGTCCCCCCCAAAGTGTAATGCACTCATAGGTGGGACTTCAGAGAAGCAACTGGATTATGGGTGTGTGATGCTGGGTTAAGGGTGTGTATTGTAGGATAAATTTGGTGATTGTAGCTCTGCGTAGGGCTGAGTGGATTTACTGAAAACAGAAGTCCTACCCTGGATATGGGGGGCACCAAACAATAAGATTTTAGTCTGGATGGAATAACAAGCCAACTATGGACTGATAGGTCAACAAACTGTGAACTAAAATAAACCTTTCCTCCTTTAACTTGTGGGTTTCAGGTATTTTGTCTCAATAATAAGAAAAATAAGATATTGCCCCAAGTTAGGCCTACAAAAAACAATAATGATTCTTTAGTGTGGAACTCTTTATTTTTTATGTAGTCTTTGTCTCCTTTTTCTGAGATGATTTATTTTCTTTTCTACTCTCCTTTTTGGCTACATCTCTAAGTAGGAGCTTATGAAAATTTACTGGTTTGTAATGAGCAGCTTTTTCAAACTTTTCCTTCAGTTAGAAGTTTGGGCAACTGACATGTGTCTTAAATCTTTATAGTTTTTATCCTGTGCCAATTTTCTTTGAAAATTGCCTCTTCCAAAACCTTATATAGGATTTTTATTTAATGAATATTGACCTACTCTACCCAGAAATAATAATTATTATTGACAATAGGTAAAATATCTTTATTCTGGGTCATCTTGAAAGCTTCAAAAGTCAGAAGCCCCAGTAACCTAACACTTAATACATTGGCCTCCTAAGAATCACACCCCCAAAACCGTGCCTTTTTCTCTTTTTTTGAAAGTTGGACTTTATCTGTTATGTGAAGTTGTTTCTCAGTTTTATTTTCTAATAATATTTGTCCTCTCAGAGCTGTTACTTTGCCGACTTTTCAAACTACAAATTTCCTGACTCTCCATTTTCTTTCATTTTAATCTACAAACTTGTCAGTTTTTATCTGAATTTATCCCTTTTTAAGTAATGCGCTGACAAAAATAGCAGTGATCAATTCAGATGTTTAACATTCACTTTTCCAGCTTTTCTGCTTGGTCTCCAATTGGATTAGGTTCACAACTACCTTCCATTGCAGGGTTTGTCACTACAAATCACAGAGAGATTGCCACCCTCCCAGATTATAATACACAGGATATTTTTCAGCTTCTTGTAAGTAAGGCCACAAATTTTAATTATTTGCTTCATAATATCCCACCTTCTAAGTTTAGTTTCTATATTAGGATAAACTGAAATTTATCATAATACCAAAATACTCTAAAACTTCATTGGCAACAAAAATCTATTGCTTGTTCCTGCAGTCTACTGCAAGTCTCCACGAGTTTTGGGAGAAACTGCACCAGGTAGGATCACAAATTCTCCACCATTCTGCAATACCACGTGATCTGTGACTCTACAGTTGTGTGAGAAAGAGAATTAGGGTCTCTCGTGGCAATTATATGACCCTACTTGTAGCTGACGCACACAGCTCTTCCTCCCATGGCACACTGGCCAGAATGTGACCAGGTGGTCACATGGCTTGTTTTGTCCCTTAAACTCAGAAGGCTGTAACCCTCTCTTATGCTGGGGAGTGGGATGGGGTGGGGACAGGGACAGTGAGTTGTGACTGGGGAACAGAAACCTATTCCACACTTATGCACTTGCCTCTGCAGATTTCTGTCTCTTATCCTATGAAAGTAGAATTGATCTGTGTTGGCAATCTGCTGCACAGGTATCCTTGTAAGTATGATCTTAGGTAAGTTAAAATCTGATTGATACTCATGGTAGCCATTTAGATTATTTATTCCAAACATTTGTGACTATCAGTGTAGGTAAGGTGTAAAATAAAATAGATTTGAAAACAAAATGATAATAGTTTTAAATTGTGTTGAGGTAGAATTTCTTTATAAATTTATTTTCCTTCTGCTTTTTGTATTCTTCTTTGGCACTTCATTGAACATTATGTGAAATGTTTCCTCTTTCCATGATTTATAAATATACAAGCACATACACAAATCACCTAAATAAATACCAGTGCTTACTGATATTTTGGGCACACGTTGGGCTTATGTTACACCAGTACAAACTACAACTTTGATATTGACACCTCTGTTAAAAAGTGGTAGCTTTGAAGAAGCAGCCCTTGGGTCTACCCCAACCCTCTCTCTACTTTTTCACTTGCCATCATTGTATCACCTTCTTTCTCACTGTTGATTTTTCTCTTAGGAGCAAGAACATTCTCAGATATTTTAATTTTTTCCAATACTATTAATTTCTGCAACACCTATGTCCAAATTTACAAGCATATTATTTTTTATTCTCTGGCAGTAGGAATAGAGTACATTGTTTAATTTTACCATGATACAGATATATTTGTTGTGAAATTGCCCTTCGTGACTTGATTACTGTCCATTTGTGCTAAAGAATGTGTCACATAGACCAGGAGTACATAAAGAAGAGTACTTAAATTATCAGGTAGCAAGTTTATTGGAGGAAGAATTTGATCCAGTCTAAAATAAGATCATTAAAATATTTAAATATTTAAAAATAAGCACTTAGCATCCTAATACAATTTGAGAATTATTTATTCTGATAAATTTTGGAGTCATATAGTTGTCTTAATCTCCTATAAATACCTGATTAGTTACAGTAGAACAATTCAAATTAAGACTATCTGAAATATAAAATCTGTTTCCTAATTGCAAATAAAGACTACTTTATGAATTTTAAATGCATGCTTATTTTGAAAAATAAGATCATCTGACTTTCTAGATCATTTAAAATTTCCTCCAAAATGACATATTTTAAAATATATTCAATACAGAATTCTAAAGAGGCAAAGTCATGTGTTTTTAATGTAACTTGTTAATGACAAAAATATAAATTGCATGTTTATGTTTGAAAGAAAGCACAATCTTAATAAAATGCATCTCTGGGTTCATTTCTAATCAACCTTTATCACCTATTATTCATTCTGTTAAAAATGGAGATGGCAAACTGACAGGCATGTCAAGACGAATCCTTTCAAAAGACGTGTGTCAAGGTTGAAACAGAAAATATGAAAATGATAAACTACAAAAGGTGGATCTTTATTCTTCCCTTTACATGCAGATTTTAGACAAGGGAGATAACAATACGCAGTTCTCTGGAACTTTAAAAGGTATGCAGGGCTAAATTCTGAGTGTCATATGTCTTTGCCTAGAAATCTGTCTGTGAGTTTGGAGTGAGCTAGTGTAGACAGCTTTAATTAGTAGATTATAAACCTTGAAAACTTTGAGCTACTTGGACTCTTTTTGTGTTTTCTCATTTTTAAAAAACATAGTCCCTGGGCTTCCAGATGTCATTACACATTTGAAGATCATAAAATGTGTCTTTTGTTTTCCATAAATGAAAACTATAACTTCACTATTTGCTTGTGATTATGGGCAAATGTAGACCAGATTTAGGGAGTTTGGAAGGGTAGATTAAGAATGAAAAACAAGAATAAATAGAAAAATACTCTACCCAAAAGGATGGCTATTTGTTAGTGCCCAAAAGAAGGTAAGAATGATAACCAGGGAATACATGAAATGATGCAAAATGTTAAATTTAATAAAGTTATTTCCCAATGTTCTTTTTTTCTTCAAAGAAGACTGTTGAAATCTTATTGGTTGAAGATCCTGCTTGCAAGCTAAGTGATCAGTAAAACTGCTACTACTGCAAAACCCTGACTGTTATGAAATTAATTGTTATATATAATGCTTTAGTTAGATGATTAAATATAATCAAGAATTTATACCACAGTGTTGTCATCTTAGGAAATGTAACAGAAATTATCTTCAACTTAGCCCAAAATGTTAGTCTATAGTTAATTTTAGTGTTTATTTTCTGGTAACTTTAAAAAATAATAATAATACTGTTATAAATATTTTGATACTTTAATAAGCATAAACAAGTAACTATTAATCAAGCAGATGTAGACTGATAATAATACACTCTCTAAAATAATTTTGTCTCTAGAATCCTTTAATAAAATCATTTTTATATACCAGAAATCTACTCTTCAAAATCTAATGTTTGAAGTCTAACATAGAAGTATTTTGTAAGATAACTGAAAATTTTACAGATGTTTTAAAATTCTCCAAAATCTGTGGAAGTAATTTTTCAGAAATAAAAGATGGGAATGAATAATCTGCATTGCATACATGAAATGATAATTTATCCATTAGCTTGAAACTCTCAAGCATTGAGCAATTTTTTGATTATGTAACAAAAGAAAACTTTGTCAGTTATTACCCTTCTGAGTGAGTCATAATCAGATGTAGAATCGAGGTTGAAATGACAACTTCTCATCACATTGCACAGAAGACGTCACGCAACAGCCTGCTGCCAGCTTGCCCTTTCTGCCAGCCGTGATTGGCATTAATTTCTTAGGATGATTTCACACCAGGCTGAATCTGACAGTGCTGTCCTAGCAGTTCATTTGGCGTCAAATTTGCTCCTTACCAAAAAGTAGCTTCGCGGTCAAACATACTCTTAGCATATTGGTTTAGCAGAAAGCTCCTGGACCACTGCCAGTTTCCACTATCCTCAATCTTCAATGTTTTAAAATCACAAAATGCTTATGTTTTTAAAAGGTCATTTTATAATTAATTTCTAAATAATCTGATTCTTGAATCAATTCCTATTTCTCTAATAAAATATTTCATAAAAATTTATCTTCAGATTTGCTTAATTTCTACTGTTGATAACAATATGTATAATTTAAATGATAACCAATTTAAAGAGTGTCTACGTTGTAAAAGTACTTTTTAAATGTGAAAGAAAAGAGAGACAGAGAAAAATATTGAGAAATCTCTTCCTTATATTTTGTTTTAGAATACATAAGCAAAGTAAGATTTTATAAACATCAGGATGTTTTTCAATGACAGTTTCACTCGTAGAATAAGTGTCAGTGGTCCCTAGTTGTGAGGAGTGTACTGAAGCCTTGGAGAGGCCCATCTGTCTGACCTGGGAGAAGAATCTCCATTTCATATTTAGCAGCCATCACAGTTATCAGCTGCACTGTCCCGGTATCTCAGTGCTTGTGTTTCTGGAACTTTTCTTTGACTTAGCAAAGGTCACAAACAATAAGAGTAGCAATATTGAACATTGGGGTTTCCTAACTTAGTTATATTTCCTTTAAGTAAATAAGTGACAGTTCTGTCCTTCATAAGGAAAGAAAAAAATTTTGTAGGCTGAGATTGCCAAGATGTAGACCAGAACACATTTCTTATCTGTGAAATTGTGATAAAGGAGTAAAACATTTTGCAACAATTTTCCTGCAGTAGGTACAACTGCAAAAGCTATAACCATGGTTCATAATAAGTGCTTAACTGAGATGGAAAAGACATTAAACTATGGGGTGCAACACTATCTAAAGTTCAAATACCTAATGGTGTCTTTGAGTCAGTTCCTTTAGAAAACAGGGACAGGTTAGTGCCACCGGTTCCAGAGGCCCGGTGTCCTGGGGTAATTGCCCAGTGCACTTTCCCCCAAGCCCAGCTTGTTTGGGACCTTTGAGCCTTTGGGGTGCACTGGAACAGCTAGGTGGGCCTGAGGTGCCTGCATCCACCTCCCCATTCCAGCTGTGCTTGGAGAACTGTGGAGTTCTAAGCAAGCAGGTGAGTGCTGACTTTCCCTGGTGCCCAGCTTGTTTGGGACAGGAGTTCTAAACAAGCAGGTGAGTGCCACCAATTCTAGAAGCCCTGTGGCCTGGGGAAACTGGGTGCCAGAGTCCCAAGAGCTGAGGGCATAGAAGTGGACTTCCAACAGACCCTGATGAAGTTTTCGAATAACACTTGAAACACAGAAATATAGGAAAATAACAAAACAAAAGACCAAATTACAATCTCAAACCTCCAGCCCATCCTAAGAAACCTTAGGAGCAATGTATATAGAAGAAAATATATGCCATACACCTCAAATATTGGACATAATAGCAACGAAAATAAACAAGCAACTCTGGGAAGCTTTAAAGGAATTCAAACTAGAAATAATCTCCCAGGTCAAAGAAGACATGAAAAAAGAAATAAAAGAGATACTGAACATATCTAAAGAAAACACAGTTAAAAAAACTTGAGGAACTAAACAAAAAGATCGAATCCCTAGATGAGCAATATAAGAAACAAACAGAATACATAAAGCAGATGCACAGAAATATACAGGAAATCAAAAACTCCACTGAAAGCTGTAAAAGCTGCCTCAATGAAAGTGAAGACAGAATTTCAGATCTTGAAGACAAGATTGCTGCTAGGAAACAGGAAAGGAAAGATCTTTTAAAAATAACAAAGAATCAGGAAAATAACAATTCAACAACTGCAAGATGAAGCAAAGAAAAACAACATAAGATTGATAGGGATTAATGAAAAAGAAGGGGATGACATAAAGGACGTCAAGAGGATATTTAGAGAAGTAATAGCTGAAAATTTCCCAAGCATGAGATTGGAAACTGACATCAGGTTCAGTGAAGCATATAGAACTCCTAATACTCATAACCAAAATAGAACTACACCCAGAAATATAATAATCACCATCCCAGAAATCCAACAGAGGAATAGATTATTAAAAGCTGATGAGAGAAAAGACAGATCACTTATAAAGGAAAACCTATCAGAATCATAGCAGACTTCTCAGCACAAACAATAAAGTCAAGAAGAGCATGAAGTTTTCCAGATCCTAAAGCAAAATGATTTCCAACCTAGACTGATGTACCCTGCAAAACTATCCTTCAAAATCGATGGTGAAATAAGATACTTCCATAACAAAGAACAGCTAAAGAACTTCATGATCACCAAGCCATCCCTGCAAAAAATATTGAAAGACAGTTTAGATACACCTAGGAAAAAAACACTAACAAAGTAGATAATTAAATAGGACAGAAACATAAAGATGCAACAGCAGAAAGATAACATGTCAACAATGAACCAAAATATAACAGTTGTAACCACTAATGTAAATGGTCTCAATGCACCAATTAAAAGAAACAAACTGGCAGGATGGATCAAGAAACAAAATCCAACCATATGCTGTCTACAAGAAACCCATATAACCCAGAAGGACACTCACAGACTGAAAGTCAAAGGATGGAAAACAATACTTCATGCAACAGGAACCCCCCCAAAAAGCAGGAGTAGCCATTCTGTTTGCAGACAACGTGAACTTTAAACCAATAATGATCAGAAGAGACAAAGAAGGTTACTACATACTCGTTAGGGGAAAACTTCAAGAGGTAGAGATAAGTATCTTAAATATTATATGCACTAAATTCCAGAGCACCCAGTTATATAAAACAAGTATTAACAGAAATGAAAAATCAAATTATCAGTAATACAATTGTAACAGGAGACCTTAACACACCATTGACACCAAGGGACAGATCAACCAGACAGAAAATCAGCAAAGAAATAAAAGAACTGAATCACATATGTGAACAAATGGATATGATAGACATATACAGAGTGTTTCATCCAATAACATCAGAATACACATTCTTCTCAGCAGTATAAGGGTCATTCTCTAAAATAGACCATATATTAGTTCACAGAACATATTTAAATAAATGCAAAAGAGTTGAAATTATCCTTCGCATGTTATCATTTCATAGCACTTTGAAATTAGAAATTAATGATAAAAGATACTGCAAAAACCCCACAAAAATATGGAAACTGAGTAACACACTCTTTAGTAATCAGTGGGTCACAGGGGAAATTAAAGAAGAAATTAAACAATAGCTACAAGAAAATGAAAATGCAAATACAACTTACTGGAATCTCTGGGATGCAATGAAAGCCGTCCTCAGAAGAAAATTTATTGCACTGAGTTCCCACATCAGGAAAACAGAATGAATACAAATAAATAACCTGATGCTATACCTCAAACATCTAGAAAAAGAAGAGCAAGTCAAGCCCAAAGCCAAAAGAAGAGAGGAAATTATAAAAATCAGAGCAAAAATCAATACAATAGAGACTAAGAAAACAATCCAAAGAATCGATGAATCAAAGAGTTGGTTCTTTGAAGGAATAAATAAAATTGATAAGCCCCTAGCCAATCTTATTTAAAAAAGGGAAGAAAAAGCTCAAATTCATGCAATAAGAAATGAAAAACGTGAAATCACTACAGACTGTATAGAAATACAGAAGTTTATCAACAGGTATTTCAAAAACCTCTATTTTCAAAGGTTTGATATGGGGCTGGGGATTTAGCTCAGCGGCATAAGCACCTGCCTTGCAAACAGGCGGTTGTGAGTTTGATCCCTGGTACTGATAAAAATGAAAAAGACAAAAAAAAGGTTTGATAACACAGAAGAAATAGATAGATTCTTAGGAACATATGAAGTACCAAAGCTAGGTCAAGAGAATGTAAAACTGCTGAATAGTCCAATTTCTATTAATGAAATTGAAGATGTAATTAAGTTCTTACCTACAAAGAAGAGCCCAGGCCCAGATGGATTCACTGCAGAATTCTACAAGAAATACAAAGAAGACCTAATGCCGACACTCCTCAAACTATTCAATGAAATTGAAAGGGAAGCAATACTTCCTAAGTCATTTCTGGAAGCAAATATTATTATAGTGCCAAAACCTGAGAAAGACCCAACTAAAAAAGAGAACTACAGACCAATTTCCCTAATGAACACAGATGCAAAAATCCTCAATAAAACATTGGCAAATAGGATGCAGCAAATTATTAAGAAGATTATACACCATGACCAAGTGGGATTCATCCCAGGCATGCAGGGATGGTTCAACATACACAAATCAGTAAATGTAATCCACCATATTAATAACGCCAAAAGTAAAAATCACATGATTATTTCTATAGATGCAGAAAAAGCTTTTGATAAGGCCAACATTCATTCATGATAAGAACTTTACAGAAAATTGGAATAGATGGTCTTTATCTCAATATAATAAAGACCATCTACGACAAACCAACAGCCAGTATCATACTAAATGGCCAAAAATTGAAGGCCTTTACTTTAAAATGAGGCACAAGACAAGGATGTCCTTTATCACCACTCCTATTGAATATAGTACTGGAAATACTATCCAGAGCAATTAGACAAGAGAGAGAAATAAAAGGGATAAAGATAGGAAAAGAAGAAGTTAAATTATCATTGTTTGCCGATGACATGATACTCTACATAAAAGACCCCCTAAACTCCATTGAAAGACTCTTAGATATAATAAATAAATTCATTAATGTATCTGGATACAAAATCAATACACAAAAATCAATAGCATTCCTATACACTAACAACAAAATCACACAGAGAGTAATAAGTGAAGCTACACCCTTCACACTAGCAACCAAAAAAATGAAATATTTAGGAATTACTCTTATGAAACAAGTGAAAGACCTATACTGGGAAAATTATAATCCACTGAAAAAAGAAACTGAAGATGATCTCAGAAAATGGAAAGACATCCCTTGCTCATGGATAGGAAGAATAAATCTTGTGAAAATGACCATTCTCCCAAAACTGTTATAGAGGTTCAATGAAATCCCAATAAAAATACCATCAACATACCTCATAGATCTAGAGAAATCACTCCTAAAGTTCATCTGGACTGAGAAGAGACCTAGAAGATCAAAGATGGTTCTAAGCAAGAAAGGCAAGGCAGGAGGCATCACAATACCTGACTTGAAGTTATACTACAAAGCAGCCATAGTAAAATCAACATGGTACTGGAATCAAAACAGAGCCAAAGATCAATGAAATACATTAGAAGATACTACCACAACTACAAACACACTCAACCACTTTATCTTTGATACAGGAGTGAAACAGGTTCACTGGAAGAATGACAGTCTCTTTAATAAATGGTGTTGGAAAAACTGGCTCTCTATTTGCCAAAAACTAAAACTAGACCCATGCCTATCACCATGTACTAAATTAAAATCTAAATGTATCAAAGACCTGAATATTAAAACAGAAACACTAAATCTGTTGGAAGACAAATTGGGTAGAAACCTTGAAGACATAGGGGTAGGTAGAGAATTCATGAACAGGATTCAAACCACATGAGAAATACTTCCCAGAATTAATAACTGGGATCACCTCTTATTAAAAAGTTTCTGCATGTGAAAAGAAATCTCCAGCATAGTGAAAAGAAAACCCAGTTTGTGAACTCTCTCTGACAAAGGACTTCTGTCTATATAAAGAATTTTAAAAAAATCAGATCCCCAAAATTCACAAATCCAGCCCAAAAATGGGCATCTGAGATGAATACACAATTCTTAGATGAAGAAATACAAATAGCAAATAAATACATGAAAAATGTTTATCATCACTGTCATTAGAGAAATGCAAATTAAAACCACACTGAGATTCAATCTCACTCCTGAAAGGACTGCCAGGATCAAGAAAACCATCAACAACAAATGGTGGAGAGGTTGTGGGGAAAAAGGAACTCTCCTGCACTATTGGTGGGAGTGTAGACTAGTACAACCATTGAGGAGATCAGTCTGGAGATTTCTCAGAAAGCTGGGACTGGAAGCCCCATTTGACCCAGCTATTCCACTTCTAGGCATATTACCAGAAGAACTGAAAGCATCATACCACAGTGATATATGTGCACATATGTTTATAGCAACACAATTTCTAATCGCCAGATCTTGGAAGCAACCCAAGTGTCCATCAACTAAGGAATGGATAAAAAGCTCTGGTATTTTTATACAATGGAGTACTATTCAGCTATAAAGAAGGATCACATTGAGATATTTATAAATAAATGGATGCATGTTGAGACCATACTCATAAGTGAAATAAATCAAACTCACATGTATGAATATTAAATAGTTACCCTATTGTAAGAAATGATTCAAATATATAAAAGTATGTGGTAATCATGATTCCCCATTATGTGGCTTTGAAGCCTTATAAAGTTTTCATTAATTGGAATAGTTTTATTCTGGGCTGTTTCATATTATTGCCTGTGATGAAATGAACAGCTATTTTAAAGAAAACAAGACATCATAATAGCTAGTGCTGATTTAATACCATCTCGTTTTGAAGTCCCACCAAATGTTGCTCTTCTGTCTCCATTGGTTTTATCATGTTGTATCTTACTGGATTTTATTATATGTGATAGTATAAACAAAAATATTTATAGGTAAAGAGATAATATAGAAACCATTGTTCATTTTCCGTTAGTTGGTTCTAAATACCCTGTAATACTTTCATCCACTTGAATGGTTTCATGCTGTCTTGATATGTTTCACACTATAGCACTAGGTTGCTGAAATTGTCATTCTTTTACCTGTATTGTTATGTTGTTAGGTCCTCTTTTATCTCAATCTCCCCCTTATTCATAAAAATTATTTATTTATTTTATTATTATTATTTTATTTAAAGGAAAAATAAAAAATTAGCAGGATATATTATAGTAACTTTTTGATTTCCTATTAACTTGATTTGAAGCCCTATATTACTCCCACTATCTTGTTTTGACTGATTTTATTCTGTTCTTTTCTTTTGATAGTATCGTTTGACGGTATAGGCAACTACTTTGAAGGCAATAAGATTCACTATGATGCCCATTCGTGTTTGACTATTATCTTCTTTAGAAGTCTTGTAGTGTTTCCAATGTTTAGTTTTTATTGGTCTTGTTCTGTACCGTTTTGTTCAACCTTTTTATACCTAATGATACAGGCAATTCTTTTTTAAGGAAGCAAGAGGCATTATGGTAACCATTGTTGATAATCTTGTATTCTGTTTTTACATCATGTGCTATGTCTATCCTTGGTTTTGACTGACTGCTTTGTTTTGTCATATTTGATTTTTTTTCTCTTCCAAAAAAATAAGAGCTGTGGGAGTAATGAATCCCAAAATGTGTAAATTTTGTTGTAAAAAAGAGAGGAAAAAAAGTGCTCTAAAGGATACAACTGCAAGTGTATTTAGGTGTGTTAAGATAGATGACCACATTACTGAGTTTTTGTTGGATCATTGAACACAGCTGTTTGCAGTCTCACTGTCTGAATGTCCACTTTGTATGCTTTAATCCTGTAACTTGAAGAACTATTTTTAAGATGACAATATGTAATCTATTAACTAGTGATTTCTTATCATTTTTTTTGTAATTCTGTATTACTTGTACCCTTAGACTGTTTTTTTTTTTCCTTTAAAAAAAAAAAGAAAAGAAAAGAAAACGGGGACTACCGGAGACAGGAAATACTAGAATCCCTAGAAACGATTGCATTCAACAGTCATTACAATTTTCAGTCATAAATTTTAAGCCTTAGTGTTAAAATGCATTAAATTAGAAAACAGTATAATTTCAGCCTTCAAAGGATAACTGGAATTTTAGTAAAAGGAAATTTAACCATGTCTTAACATTACTGTAGTTTTTGATAATAAAATTAGCAATGAGGAAAGTATTGCCTTAGGGTATGAATCAAAAGAAAAAAGATTGCTCTGGTATGGAGAAGTTTTAGCTTTTTGGCTTGGAATTTTGAGGCAACTTGAGAAAAAGCACAAAACTGTTGAAGAAGAAAAGAATTCCGCTGCATTCTCAGTAAAGATTCATGGCTGAGCCTACATGGTCATTCATTTCTTCTGAACCTCGAGAACTTCAGTTAGCAAATTCAAAGCAAGGTTTTTAAATGCTGTGGGTCAGAAAAGTAATTGGAATTGAAACACACGAACTCCGAATACATTCACCAGCTATCTCTAAGATGATTTTGGTAAGTTTGATATACATTCAATTTCAAAGGTCTTCTGAATTCTTAAATTTTTATACAGCTAAAAAACCAGGGCACACTAAAATTATAGGTCTGGGTATATGTATAGTTGCATAAGATGACCCTTAAGAAAGCCTTATGAGTTAATGAATAGATGGAAAAATGAATAAAGATTTAGAATTTTCTTATCATTGAAATCAAAGGGTATATAACTAGTCTAATAAGTTTTTTCAAGTTACATCATGGTGGGAGTCACGTGTTATTGTTTGTACATACTATAAATATATATCAATTATCTATATATAAGTTTTGAGGTGTGAGTCATCGATCCCAAGGCCAGGAACCTGCTATCTGCTCGGTTGCTGAGCCCTATCCCAGCCCTGATCTAAAGGAAAATGGCTCAGGTTTCTGTTACAAAATCTTAAAAAAATTCCAATCTGCTTGAGGGCTCTTTACATTACAACACAGGAACTCAAGTTCAGCACTTCACTCTGTGACTAGAGTTGAACCTGTTTCTAATTAGTTTTTGGGCATTTATCTTTCTTAGGGATTTTTGCAGAATAACTCTGACCCTCTAGCCAGACATCAAGAATTGGTTCAATTTAGTCCTCACATCATACTGTTTTGAAGTTGTTCCAGGTACACATTGAAACAACTTAAAAAACAAAACCAAGCCAAATCTGGGAAGTATCTGTTTTGTTGAGAACCTCATTCAACCTGAAATTTAATTATGTTACCTGTGGATTTGTAATGCGGATTAATAGTTTTATTGTACTCCAGTGATTAGTTTCTGTTTGTTCTAATTTCTTTTTAGCTCTATCCTGACCTAGAGGTGAAAAAACACAGAAGATGTATTCCTGCAATTTAATGCCAGTTTGAGGTGTTTCTCCTGCATCATCAGATCAATGAAAAGTAAATAGCCTACACTTCTTGTTTCGCAGTGCCGTATTGATCTTTCTTCAGCTTTTGCTTTTCCCCTTCCCTGTGTCTTGTGTCTTTCAACCCCTGGGACTGAAGTGATTGCCATAGATTGAACAAGCTAACAAGCGTGTGATAGGAACCGGTGTCCCGTGGCACACACACACACAGGCTGGGTACAGAACGCCTGCATCTGCATCAAGAGAAAGGTGCCATTTTGTGTGTGTGGCACAAGCCACTCAGGGAAAGGACCTGTAGGGAAAAAGCTGAGAAGGAAGATTTTACCTGTTAATTCAGACCTTTACAGGTAGTGCTTAATTAGGTGGTGAAAATCCTTCAAAAAGTAGAAGACAAAGTAGCCTGTGAGAAAATCAGCTTTGGAGAATGACTGGAGGTTGGAAGCCCGTGGTAAGTCTCTACTGTTCCTTACTGTCTGTGCTTTCTCAAGGATCTGTGTTATGGTTTTTGTTTAGTTCTTATTTTCTACTTAATGCTGATTGTTAATCTTGGAGTTTAAGAAGGAAGTACCATAATTTAGACTTGATAGCCAACACTTAGAAATATGCTTGGAAACCCCATTATTTTACTTGTCAAGAAAAAAATTAGGAGACAAAGCTGCTGATTTAACAGTTTCACTTGTTCATGGTTTTGCTTTGAGGTGAAAAGAAATGTTTTTGTAAAAATGTAAACCAATCTGTTTTTCAAATGCCGACTAATGCAAAGAAACAGGCTAAGCTTTATTGTAAAGCTTAGAAATATTTTGTTGTCTCTCTACTTGTCTTTAGCATGTTCAGTGTAGACAAAAAAAAACCCATTAGAGTTTTATCTTGGGGACCTTCAGTATACACAATTTGCCTGGCATTGAAAGTGAGTAAATAAATAATTGATACTCAACCACGTTATTGTCTCCTTACAGCAGGGTAGTTTATTTGAGGCAGCTCACAAATTCTCTGCCCTTGCTTTGAGATAGGAAGGATTCAGGTTCTTGACTTATTTGTCATTGGTAGATCTGGTTCCTAGTTCTGTGAGCCCACGTGTGTGCAAAGAAGTGATTTGATTCATTTTTATGCTCTCTTAAGAATTAATGGTCAGGCTGTAGTTCTGGGCTCCATGGATGAAAGAATGGTCAGATAAGAAAACAGATAAAGCTTGGGCTTTCTATGGAGTAACTCTGTTGCCTCACAAAGTTTTAATATGAGGTGAAGACTTGTGTGGGATGCTTATCTTTTTTTATTGCTTTTAAGGACAAATATTTACCATGCACAGATTTTCAGTTCATGGAGGTAAATCAGCGTATTGTGATATCTAAACTACACAGAGAAGCCATGCGCCCCTGTGTGGCACCCATTATTAGCACACAGTTGGCAACATGCTTTTATTGTCTGAGTACACTTCAGTGTGCATGGAACAAATGAAGCGCAATGGTGGAGTTTTTGTGTCTGTCTCGGATTTTATGACATTTTATCTTTCCCGGAGTTGGGTGATTGTTCTAACTCAAGCTATTATATAATCCTTAGGGTACCCCTGGTGCTGATTTGAAAGCTATTAATTTTCTATTACAGTCTGCTAAAGATGTTCTACAGTGTGGCCCTCACCTGCATTATTGGGCCAATGACCAATTGCAGAGCTGCTTTGTGGCGATTGGCGCTTAACCCAACCCTCTGGGATCTCATTTATTATTTGCAGATATTGATTTTGGGGGAAAAGATAAGATGTGTGAATGTAATGCTGAATAAACCTGCCCGGGAGCTGTTAACTCCTCCGAGTCTGCACAGTGTGTGTGTGTGTGTGTTACCAGGTAGTCCCGGGTGGACTTGTGGATGTTAGTGTCAGTCACAGTGATAACTTTCTGATGTTTTACAAATGCAAGTCAGAAAAAAAGTATTTACATTTATTAACAAAAATAAACTAAGAAAATCCTGTGGGTGTGTCTGGATATGATCTCCAATTAGCATATGTTAGTGTGTGTATATGTGTATGTGTATACAGAAAATATTTCTGACAACTTATTAATTTGCTTTCCCTTAAAGAAACATGATAATCCACAGGCAGCTTTGGTAAGAAGCCTCAGAGACTGTCAAAAAACAAAGGAGCATAAAATTGTGTGAGGAGATTTTTCACCTGCAGTCATCTAAAATTCAAGATGAAGCCGGGGTTATGTGGCATTCTGGGGTGAGTGATCTCCTGACAGCAATGACCCTTTGAGCTGGTCGTGACAGCAGCATTTCCACGAGGCTGACCAGGGTACAGGGACACACTCTCACGCGCCTGCAGGAGTCAGCACGCGACTCTCATGTTTATGGCAAAGGCCTAATGAGAAACATTTCTTTAGAATCTCAGCTTCTTCCCTCAGGTGCCTTCATTAATTTCATAGAAATAGAATTTCTACACAGCTAGAATTCGTGGGTACATATTGCAAATAATTCATTTATTAGTGGTAAATGCTAGTTTTAAAATGAGATTTTACTTTTGTATATTTCCAGTAGTTTTATTTAATGATAAATATAAAAGAGCAAAATCTGTTTTTCAAAAATTTGGATTCTACTAATTTCAATCTTAAAAATAAGCTATCTTATGGACAATCTATTTGTTTAATGCAAATCATATGAAAAAAATGAATTCTTCAATTGGCAAGGCTTATTAAATAATTTCTTGGGTATCTAATAAATTCAAAAAATATTCTGCGTTACAGAAAGGATAGAAAACATTTACTTCTCTCCTTTTTCAGCAACAAATCGTGAGTCACAATTTAACAGTTTTGATTCTCTTTTATTTCCAAATAACCCAAAGGAAACAACATTTAAGTGACCCTAGTAAATTACTGTATCTACTCATTTTTTTCATTAAGCAGAAATATATTGTTTGTGTTATGTGTTTACTATGCTATATGTTAAAACATTTTTAAAACAGGATGTTAACCTGCATTAAAGATACGAGAGGAAGATTGTGTTCCATTTTTCAGATCAGGCAATTTACAAAGCATATGTTGTTTTATACAGAAACAAAGTTAATGAGAGCACACTAAAGTGTAAAATTCAAAGACAATGTTTTCAGTATAGTTTCAATGTTAAAAATGTTCTTTTCTTCACAGTATATAGAAGAATGTCAAGCCAAACTTCACCACTGATGGAATTATTTGTACTACCTAGATTGCTTTAGTATTCATTATGTCACAAACGCTAAAAGAGAAAAGGAAGTACATTTCTAGCCAATGAGAGACTAGTTTAGAGAACAACACAGGTGAAACTGAAATGCCCACTCACCCTTATAATATTCTATAGTGTAGATTTTGTTAGTCAAACATTAAAGGAAACTTTTGGTCTTTTCATATATATATATATATATATATATATATATATATATATATTTTAAAGGCTAAATCATGATAAAAAGATTTTAGCTTAATTTTAGATGATGAAAATAAGTCATATTATCTTTTAAGAATTGTTTGTATTTTTGGCACCATCTGTGTAATACTGTGTACATCTAACCTACCGGCTTCTCATGTTTTTAGTCTATGTATGGAAGACCATAAAAGGATGAGGTAATGACATCCAAAAATCAGGAGAAAATTAAGTCATTTGTAAGACACGAATAAATCTGGAGATCATAATGCTAATGAAATCAACCAGATGCACATTCTTAAGTATCATATGGTTTATCTTCTATGGAAACCCAAAATATAAATAAAAAGCAAAGTTAATGATAGGTAACAAAAAGTAGGAAGATAAATTTTTCCCATATGAAGTAGGGGAGGGGGAGGGATTGAAGAAAGAATTAAGATGTATCTGGTGCATGTGACAGTCCTCTTGAGGAACAGAAACCTTACCTTTGGAAACATGTACTTAAAAAAAAATAAAGACTGAAGAAACTGACATTTAATTTAATTTAAATCATCAACTATCTAGTAGAAAAATTCATATCAGACCCCCCAAACATGCTTATAATAAGCATAGATTAAATTTCAAGTTAGATACAGATACAATTTTGCTTGGGTTCGATTTAAGTAAGGTAGGTGCCCAACTCAAAGCTCCTAAATTCAAGATTATATGTGTCTGGTTTATAAAGTCACAAAACTACATTTTTAATGAAAAATAAATGTTTTCCCTAAATGTATAACATTCTTCTCAAAACAATGAGTATTTGAGTCATTTTTTAAAATTCAGAAGCCATATTAAACTCGACTCAGTATTTCCAGTGAGTGTTGGTCTCATAAGTTTCCTTGTCGACAAGTGGCATTAACATTAAACATGGTTTTCCACGATTAGCTATAAGATTAAAAACATAGGTAAAGATGTGGATGCCTCTTCCTTAGTAAATAGAAGGTGAAAAAAATAACACCCTCAACAATTCTAATTTACTAGTCCCCTCCTTCCTCATTATGGGTATGAGGATGTCAAACTATTTTCTTTTTCTGTGTTTTCATGTATTATTATTGTTGTCTTTCTTCACTAAAGTGCAAAATACCCCATAGAAAACAATTCTGGACATGTTATTATTATTTCCATTAATTTAGAAAAACATTTTCCTGGCACATTGTTCTGTTCATGGGAACATCAACCTCCAGTACGCCGACCCATGTGTCCAGGCACCTAGAGCATCAGTCAGCGCTGAAGTGTTTTTGGCCAAGGCTCTTAGCCCCTTCTGACTGCACTTGGCTTTTTGCCCGGATTTGATGTTTTATAAGAAATTATTCAAATTCTCTCCGTGATTGCGATGTAATTTCTGCCCCCTGACTCCTAGCTATGTCAGTCTGCAGCCTTTCCCTCCCACACTCAGAAAAGCAAAACAACACAGACTAAAACTACCATAAATTTATGGCCTTTAATTGTATCTTCAGTGTTACTTGACCACGCCTTTACTAAAGTTCTCAAAACTCGCTTCTGTTTTCCCTAATACATGTGTGAAATAGTTCGCACATTTACTCAGTGTGAAACTCCCCCTCCTCACACTCTCTGGCAGGCTTTCAACGCCACTTCACTTTCAGTTTCCATCTGTCCATAGGGAAGGTCATACTGTCCACTCCACCCCCAACCTCACTGACAGGTGGGACCAGAGGGTGTTGAGTAGAAATGGGTTCTGAGTTACTCTCAGTGGAAGGCACCCAGCATTTTCTTCCTCTTCCTTTCTGATCCTCTTCCTTTCTGATCCCTTCTTGTGCAAACCATAGTCTTGAGGTGGTGAAGCTTCTGTAACCCTGTGCAGTCAGGGAGTGATATGGGCAGCTGCCATGGAATGTCGAGGGATCAACAAAATACCTTTGTAGGGTTCAGCCTGCACTGATGGCGTCCTGTGCTGTACAGAGGAGCCAAAGATGTCCCGATTTGTGTAGCTTCACTCTTCAAAGATGGTCTTGCTTTCTGCAATATTAATAGCTGAGACAACCAACCAAGCACCCTCTTCATCTACCATAATACAGTCATGTTTACTTCAGAAACCAAGTACTTCTTCATTACTGCTTGCCTCAGTGCACAATAAAGAGTTAAACCGTTCCAGCTTTTTAGTTGTAATTTGCATTCAACGATCCTTGCTTTTTCTTAGACAATTTTATTATGTAAACATGTTTGGTATAATTTTTCATAAATAAAGGCCAGGGTTTAGCTCAGTGGCATAAGTGCTTGCCTGGTAAGCGCAAGATCATGAGTTCAATCCCTGGTACCAAAAAAATTTTTTTTTCATAAATATTATGGTGATCTTTTCTTCATCTCAGTAAAACATTACATCAAAACTGATTTTATAACAAATACATAGAAAATGGATTAAATGTCCTATTATCTATCTATCTATCTAGAAATACAGAAATAACAAAAGATAGATCCCAGTCATTCTCAAAGTCACACAACTGATGTGTGGTATGTCTGAATTTATCAACACAACTGATGTGTGTATGTCTGAGTACAGACCATTCCATTTACATTCTTGCTATGTCATCTTTTTCTGATCCCCCTTATTCTCTTGGCCTTTTCACTATGTATTTTTCCTAATAGCCCTCTAACTCCATGGGTACAACCTACTACATATTAACATACCTCTTTCAGTATAGTACGTATCACCTGTGTAACTTAGGCAAGTGTTTGATCTCTATGAACCTGTTTACAAAGTAATACAATTAGCATAATAATGCCCACTTCATGCGTTTCCTAAGAGTTAAATAAACATACTGAACCTAACCTGGTTCCTGATGCATACTGGACTTGGAGAAACATTACCTGTGTTCTTCCTTTGCATAGGGCAAATCTTTTTTTTAAACATTCTTTTTATTTAAAGAGAAAAAAACAGACAAAAGGGTAGATATAGTACAGAATTTCAGAAAAATAAACGGTAAGAAATCACTAGTTGGTGAGTTACTTATTTTCATCTTAGAAGTAGTTCAAGTTACAAAATTAAAGCGTACAAAATGATACTCAAATAATGACACTGGAAACAGTTCTGTTCAATGATTCAACAAGAACTTAGAAATATGGTTATCAGTCCTACACACTTGTTTTTTATCTTAAAAGAGGGTGAGATTAAACATGTCAAAACACAACAAAACAGATCATAAGGAAACAATTTAAAGAAACAGATTTCAAAGCAAGTCCACTGGAGATCTTCACTGTCTATCCTATTGTCTCTAATTTTTTTCCAAATACTTGACCCCAACTTCACACACATTGAATATATACTGAACATTATAGAACTAATCAAATAGTTACAGGCTGATGAAGGCTTTTTAGGTCTTCAAGACCTGATTTTGGGGAAGTCAATAATGTCTATCATAATGTTTCTCATTCTTTTTGAAGTAGCTGTCTTTTTCTTTACGTATGGTGAAAGTAAATGTAAGAGACTAGACTAATATCACTCTGAACAGTGAATAATAGTATTGCTAGATTTTATATCATAATGCTACAGAATTAGCATTAGGTTTCTTAGTGTCTTTTCTTCTTCAGAGTATCTGTTCATTACATCATGCATTATATAATCTGTTCCCATAAATAGTTTAGAAATTCTTCCCATGTGTGCATCTCTACATGTATATCTATCCTTGTTATTTTCAATAGAATTGTCCATATCATAAGGTATTATATAGTTAAGCATAGCATTACATAGCTATTTTTTATAAAAACACGTCTTTGGAGACATTGTAGGACTTGAAAACAGTTAATAATCAAAACTGGAATGGATATCTTTTACATTTTGTCATCTTCAGAGTAGTTGTCTCTACTTTTATACTTGATATTATCAAGCATACCAAATTTGAATAAAATCAGTCAAGGCAAAATAGCGGTTTAACAAACCAGCTTCAAATAAGATCAGTCATAGTAAGACAATGTAAGTAATACAGGGTTTCAGTTTAAGGTAATAGGAAATTAAGGATAGTTACCAAGGTATAACCTGCTATTTTTGGTTGAGTACAGCTGTCTGTACTCTCAAATCTCATATAAGCAGACAAGTCAGAACAAAATATACTCAAACTAAACAGAGGGATAAGACTACTGTGACTTTTAAATCCTGGTACACTATTAACAATGTCCTCTGCCTTCCTTTTTTAGACAATGCCTCCCTTTTCCCTTTCTCAGGATGCTTTGTATATTTTGGGTCCCACTAGCTCCTATAGTTTTTAGACTAGGGGTCAACCTGTTATCTATCTGAGTGTTGCTGAACCTTTTTACTCCTGACCTTAATCCTGAGCTGTACTCCTTTACTTACTAAAGCCACAAAGGTTTTTCTTCCTTCCAGCTGTGTAGCTTTACACTGCCAAAAAGTGTCATAGCTTTCCAATCTACCTGTGGCTGCTGGACGAGTTGTCCCTATTTCTCTGTGGTTTCCTGTCACACATAGCATTGTTTTCTCAGCTTTGACTCAGTTTATTAACCCTCTTTCAGGTTGAGTGTATTTCCTTTTCTGAGCATATCGATGGATTTTGCCTCCTAATCTACTCTGCCTGTGTTTCTTTTTTGTTAGCCTATCAAGACTATCTATATTAAAGATTATAGCTCACCGTCTCTGCCTCATCTCTCTAGTCTATTCTTCTGCTATTATTTGTCCACTTTACTCCTTCATTCCACTGTCTGCCCTGTTTATTGAGGCCTCTCTGCCACTGTTGCTGGAATCCTAGTATTTTTTTTCTCTCTCTCTGGAATATCCTTCAGTATTTTTTGTAGGGTTGGATTGGTGGCCATGAACTCCCACAGTTTTTCTTGTCTTGGAAATATCTTGTTTCTCCATTAATTTTGAGAGAGAGTTTTTCTGGAACCTCAGTCTTGGTTGGAAGTTATTTTCTTTCAGGGCTTGGACTATTTCCCACCAGACTTTTCTCTATTTGAAAGTTTGTGTTGATAAGTCTGCTGTTATTTTGATGATTTGTCCTTTGTAGGTGATCTGCTTCTTTTCTCTGGTTGCTTTTAATATTCTGTTCTTTTGGTGGATTTCTGGTATCTTGATTATTATATGTCTGGGTGTGGATCTGTTTTGGTTGTAGGTGGCTGGTGTTCTGTATGACTCATTTATCTGGATATCATTTCTTTTTCTTATGCTTGGGAAGTTTTCCTTAATTATACCTGTGAATATTCTTTGTAGTTCATTTGTGGTTACTCTTTCTTCCTCATTCATGTTTTTTATTCTTAAGTTATAAATCCTCTTGTCATCTTCTAGCCTTTGAATTGTTTCTTTCTGGCTCCTTGTTATTTTTAAGAGATCTTTTCTTTCATAGTCACACATCATAAATCTCTCTTCAAGTTTTAAAAGGCTAACTTTAGTTTCTGTCAAGGCATTTTGCCAGCTTTCAATGGAGTTTTTAGTTTCCTGGTAATCTCTTTGGATGTGTCTCATGTATTCTAGATTTTGTTTAATTCTTCATCAAAGGTTTCTCTTCCTTTTCTGAGTTCCTCCGTTCTTCCATCTGTGTTCTCTTGGGAGGGTCTTATTGTTTCTTTAATTAATCTTTTTATATCTTGCCTCACTTGGATCAGAAGTACAGTTTTAAATTCGTCTTGAGGTCTTGAAGGTATTTCTTTATGTCTGCTAATGCTGTGTCTAATATTGCATGATTGCTGCACTGGTTCTCTTCTGTATTTACCTCCCCTGGGCTTATTTTCCCAGGATCAGTGACTAGAGTTTTCTTTTTTCTTTTTAATTTTTATCTCTTGTCATGTTTCTGCTTTCTTTCAGAATGGTGTGTCCCTCAGGTCTCTTTCCCACTCCATATTTCGTAGGGTCTTTCTGAAGTGTGCTGACTGGGATTTTGTTGCCCTCTCCAATTTGCTGTTATCTGAGGTACATAGAGGGACACAGGGATGGTGCAGGCTAGCCTCGAGCCTCTGAGTCAGCCGACCCACATTTTCCTTCAGTGACTTAGTTTGTACCTTGTTGACATCACAGAGTGGTGATCTTTTTGTCCTTGGCTATTGGATCCCAACCAGAGGCATAGCTCAGCCCTCGCATAGCCCACCTATCTTCTCTGCACCAGGGATGGCCAACTGATGTCATTGTGGCACCTGCCCAACTCCAAAATGTCTCCAGCCAGCAACAGCAGCTGTGGGACCCAGTCCCGAGCACTCAGTGGGAATCAATGCAGTTTTTCCTCTTGACTCCACTCCATGCTGCGCCACGTCCTCCCACCATTGGCTCATGACTCAACAATTCTCATTATCGGTGGCTGTGGCTTCAGCTTGACCTTGAATTGCCTGACTCCATGGCACTCCCAGTACAGCATGGACCGGTCTCAGTGAGCACACAGGGCTCCAGCCCTCCACTTGCGTTTTTCCTTCCTCTGCAGAGGTATATTCTAGCTTGATGTGTTTTTTCCACGTCTAGATCAGCATCCTGCATCTTCAGAAAATTGCACGGCACCCTGGCTTTGGTGCCCACGTGCATGGTACTCCCCGTGGCCTCCTCCGGTGAGGGGCTCTGGGACCCAATTTCCAGTACTCACCGAGAGCCAATAAAGCTCTCCCCCTTGGCTCCACTCTAGACCGCACCACGTCTTTCTGTCAAGGCCCGGGACTCATTGACTCCTGTTATTGGCAGCTGCAGCTTCAGCGTGACTTTGGATTGTCAGACTCCAGGGCATGCCCAGCACAGTGCGGATTGGGCCTCAGTGAGCATGTTGGGCTAAAGCCCTCCACCTGTGCTTTTCCTTCCCCTTCCTACTTTTGTTTTTTCCTTCAGTTTCCTCCTGGCTTAAGAAAAATCATCCTCTAATCATCTGGCCCTCTCCATGCTGTCAAATTCTAGCATCTGAGCTGCTTTCCCCGCAGAGGCTCTCCATCCAGCCCCCTATCAAGTTGCCATTTTTTCCCCCCCAGGGCAACATCTTTTTACTGGACTGATATGTTCCCATTGTTTCACTGTGAAAACTGTTGCTAGTTTTTAGTGTTGTTTTAAATTCCTTCCTTTCTCAACAGTTTGGTTTCCTCCAGTTAGATATTTGCATTTCTTTACACATTGTGTGCTTATTTTTCCAATTACATGCATATACCTTATTTCCAAATAGATTCTACAAGTCCTTGAAGACAGGAAACAGCACATCCCTAGTTCTTCATCCATTGTAAGTTTACCTGGAAACACTGGTAATTTTATAAATTGGTTCATCCTATTTGAATCTCTTAGTAGGAACATGTCATTTTCATTAGGACATATTTGTTAAGCAACGTAACTTGGAATCTTAAATATAATGTCAACATGGCATGTAATTAATGCCATGCCACTGTTACCACTTGCTACATTGTGATGGTAGCTTCCTCACTCGACTCAAAGTCCGATATTTGTAAGATTAGGAAACCATTACCCAGGGAAATAGATTGTGACTTTTAATGCATTTATAATCTCTATTCTGGAATCATATTGATGAATGGATAGTGCTTTTTGTTTAGAAATTTATCTCTGTTTAGTAATATATCATTACTTATCAAAGACTAAATGATTGCTCTTGGCATTTCTGTCCAAATAGGAGAATAGTAACATATTTTTAAAAAATATATCATCAAATTATAGGTGACAGAAATGGTTACTCAGATGAGCTAAGAATTTGAAGAGAAGCCTCATCATATGCACTTACCTACTTCTTATCTTTTGCTGGATGATAATTAGTAGATTTTCAGAGGTTTAACTAATATGATGATTAGCCAAATATTTTGAGTCTCAGGCTTACCCATCAACATTCTGTACCTTACAACTTGTATATTTCGATGTTCAGGGATTTAAGTTGGTTATCATAGTCTGGTGTTTAGAGCTTTTAATTCTTCCGTTCAAACTATAATGTTTCTGAACATTTTCCACATTTTAAATGCAAAGTGCTTTAGTAGCAAGTCATGATACAGTGTCTCCGGAGACAGATGAAGCTGCCAGGTTTTTCTTTGAAGCTGAATTAATGCTTGTGAAGACTGACATCCCTGAAGACTGAAGTGTTTCACTTACAGAAAGTAGCTACACCTCAGGAGGGGCAGTCAGGGCTTTTACTATTCTGCTACACTAATACATAACAAAAGATCTGCCTATGTCCCTGTCCCTTTTGATTATTTCCCATTTCTTGTTAAACCTATCAATAACACTATGGTTCCTTTGTTTTAGACTGAAAATGTGTTGGTCTATCACTTTGTAAATACAGTTTATACTGTACCTCTGTTTCTCCAAATATACCAGTTGTAAAAACCTCAAAAGCAATTGGTCAGTGAGTTCCTGATGTCAATCCTGTAGTGACATTTCTCTGAGACCCTTTAGTGGAGGATGAGGCCACCAGCTGCAAGGTCACGGAGATCTATTTGCATCTAGATCCTCTGTGCAGTAGGAAATAGGAGCAAGTATCCCCAACTATTTTGAAACTTCACTTGTCTACCAGTAAAATGGGCATAATAATTCTAAAACTGACCTTCCCAGGGTTGATATATTTTCCAAGAGAGCACATTTAAACTGTTATAATTCTTGCTGCAGTGTTTGCCAGCAGTAAATATTCAATTAATTTTGGTTTCATCCTCCTAATCTTGCTGGTTTAGCCTTAAGTGCTTTTGATCATTCAACTCATATTAGCTTCCAGAAGACTGTTTGGCAGAGATTATTATATCTTATATTCCAGAGGATAAAACACAATGTAAAGATGCCTAGAGATAGATATATTGATTTGTGCCTGATGTAATCTGTCTTTAAAGGCCATATCAGCCAAATAATAATCAAGATACGATGTGTGAACTGCATATGGAACAATGAGTATCTGGCTATGCAAGGGCCCTTGGCCTGAAGAAGCCACGCTTTTTTACAGGTAAGGTTCCCATCTTCTCTAGATTTCCTCCCCTGGACAGCAGTTATAAGACCATTCGCAGAGCATACTCATGCTTCCATTTATGTCATGTTTATCTTTTAATTGTTACCTTCCTTGTTGTTAAGAATTTTAGACAGGTTGTGTCCCAGTTTTTAAAATGATATAGTATGTTGCTTTTCAAATTTAAGTATCAATGGATAACATTATTTTCATGATTTTTAAATTACTTGGGAAAGTAGGTACATGCCTAGAATGTCTACAGATTTTAAACACATGTTATTTCTCGAATAACACCTTAAAAATAGCTTGCTTTTATTGATGTGTCCTCTTGCTTTGTTTTCTCATTCTGTTTTCTTCTCATAATCATGGCTGAAGTGCCAAATATAATTTCATTGTGAGGTATTGGCTATAAATACCTTTCCAATGAGAAATAAATTACTGTCTTTTTAAATGGGTTCAATTCATACTAATTTTGTTTATGATTAAAGATAGATATAAAGAAACATAGAAAATAATACAAAAAATTTAATACTTGGAGATCACTCATTGGATTTCATTATTGATCGAAAAAGTAAATCTGCATGAAAATATTCAGTGGCACAAAAGTTTATAAACATTATTGTCATAAAGATCAGTAAGTGAATATTATTTTGGGTTTTTTTGGCACACTTTAATCCTAAATTTGTGATTTAAAAATGTCTATTATTGTATGTGAATTAATGCTATTACTTTTTGTATGCTATTTAAGGATATATAATATTATTTATTATATATTCTTTATATTGTAGTGTCAATCTGGTATCTCAATAGTATTAGAAAAATATTAGAGCTAAACATTTTTATCTTTTTCAAATATTCCTTCTAAAAGTGTTAATGGATATTGTATGTAGTCAAATTTATTTTTTCCCTTGAAAATTAGGTGCATGGATTATTTGTACTAAATGCTAAAAAACAATCTTGTAGTCTGGTGATACTCACTGTTCAGTCATTTAAATAAAGGCATACATGTGTTAATAAAAAATGAAATCAGATGGTTTTCATGCATACTTTTCTCAGAGTATGGCCACCTGGAATTGACCACTTTGGGTGGTGGATTTTATTCATCTCTTTCAGTCTGTACATTCTATATAATTTTATAGATTAGTCATTTAGTATATTCAGCATGGTTGCTGAATTATCACGATGATTTTAAAGGCAGCATTTCTCATTCTAGAGGTAAAAGTGGTGAACTTTAGATGTTTTCAGTAACTTCTATAATGAGCACATGCTAGCAATGTTCTTACCACAGGAATGCGTGAGACATTCCAAAAGCAGCTACCTTGTCCCCGGAAGTCGGGTACACTGCGTGAAAGGGCACTAGGCTCTGATGAGATTTCACTATGATGCTGAAGGGTTCCACATCTGTGGGATGCAAAGAAAGAAAAACAACAATGTCACTTGTACGCACAGGGAGCCCAGTACTTCCCCTTAAAAATTTATAGCTGAGGATAATGAAAGTATCAAGTATAAAATAAAAGGATTAATAATTATTGACCCCAAATATGTTTTGATTACTGCTAATATCTCAGGCTTGTGCAAGAAAATTAGGACCCAAAGGAAAAGGATGTAAGCTCTTTTCTCGAGGAGCTCATGGTAGAGCTATAGGTTATGATAAAGTAAGGCTGGAAGGGAAGGGTAGGTCTCAATTCATGAAAGATCAAGACAGGTTTGGAACTTTGATTTTGTATGCCTAGACGAATACTTTAAGTGTATCTGCCTTTAAAAATAAGTGATTTTATTCAAAGAATTATAAGCTTAGAAAAGGCAGAGCCATATCTCTTTTTACACCAATTTGACTTAGTGACTATTTTGCAAAGACATTGGCATGCGATAGACTGAAAAACAAATCCTGATGCTGAAATCTTGGAGCAAATGAGAAGGTATCTGACTTTTACTTAGCAGAGTCAAAGAAGTGAAAACAAAAAACCCAAAACAAACCAAAAACAAAATAAAACAAAACCCCCCGAACAAACAAATACCTCTGCTATTTTCTTTTATTTATTGGTATAATATATTTCATGCATTCTTACTTTTCTATTAAAATATCTCTAGTTAAAATGACTTATAAAATATTGTGGGAGATTTAGCTCAGTGGCTTAAGCACTTGCCTGGCAAGTGCAAGGTCGTGAGTTTGATCCCTAGTATATATATATGGCATATGCGTGCAATGTATCTTGTATATGTTATATATAATTTGTACTTCAAAGGAGAGACTCTGGTGTTGGGATAAAGAAGAAATGAATTAAGAAGGTGTAAAGCTAGCTTAGAGGACAAATCACTATAATTATTAAAAAGGTATGAGAGTTTTGAGGAAGAGGCCATTTAATGCTTTGAAGTAGAAATCACAGTACTGTTTGGTTGTGTGAAGTTACATTATGATGATAAGCTTTCTTCTGTGGATGTCTAGGTGGAGAAATGACGTTACCATGTTATCCCCAAGGAACTAATTATAGAGCATGACCTTAAGTGATATTTATGTCTCGATTTTCTCATCACTCTGTACAGGAAATAAGACAGACTTGATCTGGGATTGGCTTAGCAGAATTTGCTTGCTAACAGGAGGGGCCACAGGATTGTGACTGAAGAATGTTTTTGTTTAGTGACTCTCAAGTGCAGCAAAGCTTTTATTTTTATGCATTAGGAAATGTGTTGAATAGTTTCTGTAGAGAAGTCACAATTATTAAGTTATTACTGCAGTCACACCTGCAACAGATGGTTAATTTTCACTGTTTGCTACTGAGATTGATCTGGTTGTAAAAATTAAATGGGTGGTGTCACAGTTTTGAACATAGACCATTTCTTTGTATTACTCACCAGAAATCAAGAATCGTTTTGTTTGGGAGAAGGAGTAAAATATTAGAAACAGAATAAGCCATGAGCATTGGCATCATCATCATCAATAGTCTGTGGCAGGTGACAATGAGTTCGAGTGCTTGACGGTTAGGTGCATGGTCTGGTGTGCTAGGAATCAGACAACAGGATGGGGGTGTTGGACACTAGCAGATCTTTGAACTGATGGAAGATGCCAACTTGTTAAGATCATTTGAGAGAAAATTTGTGTTTCAGCTCACTACCAAACATGCATCAAAAACTTGGCTTTTTTTGTTGGCAATAGAACTCATCTGAATAAACACTTTGAATAATTCTGTGCAAGTGCATTCAAAAGTAGTTACGCAAATATGTACTTTAATTCATTTGGAAGGGAATATCATGTCCAAATATTCTACACTGAGATCGGATTCCAGAAAAGAAAGTGATGGCCTGAATTACTTTCCAAAAAACAAAGCTTTGAAGACTGAACTGCAGTATATGTGGAGATGTATTTCCTTTTATGTTATGTTTGGAAAGTGGACAGTTTTTCCTTATGGTTAAAGAGGACCAGACTTGGTCTCACATCAGAATGAAATATGACTCCTCAAGGGGAGATGGATTTGTTTCTCATGTTATATTATTTGTATTTGAAACTAAAATGCAACAATCTGATTGAAACAACTTATAAGTTTTTCTTTATTCAATAGTCTAATACTTAAAAATTTTGATTAAATTACCAGTACCTTTTATTCTTACCCTGAACCATTTGATTTTGTTTTGTATTGTACAAATTTTTCTACGTATCACAGCATGTCTTAAAAACATTAAATTGCTACTCAAATTTTATTTAATTTGTGTACCAGACTATAGGAAATTATAACTATTTCTAGAATTAGCATAGTCATATTATAAATATTTCATTTGAATAAGTAAGCAAATGCGTCAAAATAAGTACTTTTTACTCTAATGAATATTCATTGTAGGTATTCACCAAATCTTTGGTACTAATTTATCACACAGTTTTCATTTCTTTCATGCTTCCAACCAGTATTTTTGGCATATATAACAAACTGTTATTTTACCATCAAAATCAAGGTCCAAAATTATTTTCTTAGACCACTGCGTCTCCACGATGGATCCTTGTTTAACTCTGTCCAGCAGAGTTTTATATGGTGTCACTGTGATAGAGAATTACTACACTTAACTGTTGACCACTTGAGAGTAGTGAGCTTTAAACTGATGTTTTAAATTCTATTTAATTTTGGTTAATTTAAATAGTTACAAGCAGTGAATGGCTGAAACTACAGTTCTGGATGCACATAGTTCATCTGATATATTGGCTTGCTTTATAAAGACAATACTGCCTTTTCATGACTAGAGATTTAATATTTGCAAACTCCAACATTAATGTTTAATATTAACTTTGTGTATGGTACAACTATATGAATGTGAAATTTACTTTATTTATCAATTCATCAACTGATTTTTTATTCATTGATCATCCAATAGTCTTCCACTGTTTTGCTTTTTAAATATCCCTTCAGATTTTTTATATACACCAAAGTCTCATCTAAAATAGATTTTAATCTCACTATAATATTCTACATCTGAATCTCTTGAAATAAAAAATTTATGGCAAACGTATTAAAATTGTATTTCCTTAATTCAGTTACTTACAAGTAGATTTTGAATTCTGATTTTTAAAATTTACTTGGAAGGATATCAAACCAGATAATCAAACCCTCTGTGTGCAGCCTAATAGCTGCTTTGTGTCAGTTATCCAAGCCTCTCCCAGTAATAGGTCTGTAAGACACAATACAGAAATATGCTGAGTCTGTAGAGCCTCAGTGTAAGCCCCAAACAATGCTCCAAGTGAGTGAAGACCCTTGACACTGGAAGATTATATGAGAACATAATAAAAAGAGCTGTAGCTCGGACATTTACAAGAACTAGACTGACACATTAAATCTCTTGAGGCCTAGAAGAGAAGCTAGAGTATCAGCAAAGAATTTTCCAGATTTACTGCTCTCTCCCCTATAAAGGACATTATTAAAAAGGTTCTGGGTTAAGAGGGTTTAGGTAATTAAAATAATATGTATGAATAATCAGTGGAAGAATAACTGTATAGATTTCTTGTTTCAGGTAACTGTGCTCAGTTTCATCATAAAGCTTCTCATTTGTGAATCCTGAACTTGCATAGCTGATAAACACAACTATGGATCTTTTTAAATTCCATCTGGATATTAGGTGGATGCCTGCTTACATATACTGTGTAAGTTAAAGGGCAAGAAACTGAATCTTTTTCCATTTCAACATTATGGATGCTTCCAGGAAGCACATAGACATACCTAAAATATATGATGCTCTAATGCTCAGTATCAAGTTGCTAATGATGCTTGAAGCAGTAAACAGTGTATAATAAGATGTGTAGCTTTTGAAGTTACAAGAGCTCTATCTGGTCACTGGAGTACTATTTAGAAAATGCCTGTTCAGTGTGGTACAGCCTGTTGGTGTTTCTCATATATTTTCTTTGAAAGCGTACCACTGTGGCCCAAGCCAGCAAACGGAGCAGAGCAGGGCTAGATGAGGTTGATGAGATGCAATAGCACCTTATTGAAAATGAGTGAATGGATTCTATTCTGTAAATAGGGAGAAGCTGGAGATACAAGGAAATGAGATGGCTAGATTTGGTTTGTGGAATTTATATATAATCAACAAGATAAGAAAATGAGGAAAGGAATCAAATTTTAGGACTGGGTTAGTGAATTGGACCCTTTGAACAAAAGCCAGGAAAAAATACTAGAATTTTTCCATCAGGAAAAAAAATCAAATAAAATGCTTGTGGGTTATAAAATTACAGTAATTGCTTAAAGCTAGTTATAAAATCATTGGCTGAGCTATTGGGACTAATTCATTTGGAACTCCTATGGGTAGTGTCCAACTTTAAGAGTATTAAAAATTGGTCACGATTAAACCCCACTGAATTGCTAAATTAATAGCATTCTAGTGAGCTCTGCAGTAGTAAAATCTTTATCAGGTTAAAATATTAAATTTCAAGTATAATAAAGATCTGGCAATTGGCTATTTATTTTAGAATATTATAGACATTTCATTCTAATTTGTTGATGATTATCACTAATTGCATTAACACTTCCCACACTATATTTTTAATTTTTGCTTTATAGATCAGTTTACAGTTACAATGTAGTTTCAAAATCAAGCACTTTTATTAATACATTATATAAAGGTAACAGAGACTGTATTGTTCTCCCAATATTATTATTAAGTACCATTTTTACTTTGAATGGAATCATTACACCCTCTTTCCCACCATATCTGAAAGTTTTGAATGAAGTGTTAGCTCTAGGGAGTGTGTTAAAGGTAGAGATAAAAGAGAAGTTTTATTCTTTTACTGTATAATTTTAAAAATTGCTCAAATAAGAAAATAAATATAGTGAACCTTTTGAAATATACATAGATATACTGTGTCTTAGTTACTTTTTAGTTGTTGCGATAAAATATAGAGAACCCACAATTTAAAAGAGGAGAGATTCATCTTGGCTCACTGTAGAGGTTTCGGTCCATAGTCAGCTGGTTCCAAGCCAGGGCAGCCTGGTGGAAGGAGACAGAAGAGAAATAGTCCACGGCATAACAGGCAGGAAGCAATGTAGAGATTAAAGGATAGACACCCTTGTAGGTCATGCCCACAGTTCTTCATGTGTTCCCACCTGGCTGCACCTCTCAGCATCACATCCAGCTATAGAGTGGTCAGTAGATGAATTCACTGATGAATAGCACACACCCATCATCCAGTGACTTCCCTAAGATTCCACTTTTGAATGTCTGAAGCTTGGTGAGACATGTAGGTATCACCGTTACTGCAGTGTGATTTTCTGTGGGCTCTCATCATCCCCTGAGCTACATTCTCAAATCAGAGTGAGCTTAATATTTAGCTGTATAATGTGGAAAAGGAATACATGGAACAGAAGTGCACATTAAAAAAAAAAAAAAACTGGGTAGTCCCCCTTTGGAACAGAAGAAGAACATGGCAATTCTCCTCAAGTCTGTCATTCTTTTGGACCCAGATCCATAGACTTAAAAAATGTGCATCTATTACTCATAAGATTTGTTAAAATGATGACCATTGACCTAGACATCACAGAATCACAGGACTGGCTTCACTCTTTGTGTACTGTAAATGAAAATGAACAACTGCTAGAGTGCACTCTTGCAGCCCATATCAAACTAAGATATGGAGGTCACAATAACCCTGGCAAATAAATATGACAGCTTGTGTTAGATACCTTAAAATAAAGCAACTCTGCATGTTATGTAGTTGAACACTGGGGACTATATTTAACACACAAATATAAAGCAATTGAACAAGATCATCTCTACCTTTTGTTGTTGATATTTGTTTTTCTACATAGTCAGTACCTAGCTTTTTAAAAATTGATGTTTTATAAATGTTTGTTTTTCATGTTTTCCCCATCCTTAACCATAATATACATTGATAAATTTTTATGACAAACAGATAATGTTTTTTGGCTGGTCAACCCAATTCATTTAATATTTTCAGAATCTATTTATGAACTGAGATATTATTTGCATTAATGTTTGGTCTGTATTACATCCATACTTATATAAACCATAAGGACTTCACAGCATTGGCGAGAACAATAATTTATCTTTGATTTCATTCATAGGCAAAAAGGAACTTAATTACAATTTGACTTTACTATTATCAGCAAAGTCCTTTGGTCAAAAATAATGTAAACTTCATTGCCACTATGTTAAATATTATGGTCATTTGGACAAAGACAGAATTGTCCTTCTCTGCTTCCATCCAAATTATCTGTTATCATGTAGCTTTCTTTGCTCAGAGAACAATTCTCTTTGGGAGTCGTAGTGACACATGAGTTTCGTTTGGCTAAGGCACTTGAAAAATATCTGCTGGCTTGGGAGGTACCTTCTGTTTAGAGCACTGTGCCTCAGACTGTTGCTTGAAGGTTCAGAAAAATTTTTGTGTTGAACATTTAGTATGGTATGACACAGTGTTTGAGTTATTTGATTGCAGCAGTAGTAACATATCTTTACCAAGTACATGCAGCTGTGATAGTTGGCAGGATTCCATGAATGCAATGTCAAATTTAATTTAAAAAATAAGGTGCATGAATTAAAATGTGGTTGTTTTGTATATGACCATACAGTTTGTATTCATTTTATGTGAAATATATAAAATTTCATGGGGTCAGAGTGTTTAATTTAAAATTTAAAATATTCTATTTACCTGTTCCTGTATTTTCATTATCTTGTTCCCATTGTGTTTTTGTTAAGTGAAATTCTTACATTGATGTAGCTTTTTCCAAACCAAAATAATTCTCCCAAAGCAATCACTGCACACTTTTTCAGAGATGCACAAATAAAACTAAAGATGGGAAACATGGTGCTTTTTGTTTTCTCTTCAGTGATGAAGCCTTCCCCAGAGCTTTACTCTTGAGGTTTTGACACTAAACCCATAATTGAGCATCACAGAAAATTCTCAACAAGATCGTTATCTTACATATAAAGCTACACAATAATATTACTTTAATATAAATGTGTATTTTTAATGCTCTCTTTCTGGATGGCTTAATTTAAGTACCCACATATTGCATGGCTCCTAATTGCACGTTAATATTAAATCTATATTGAGAGAAACCACAAAATAATGTTAAACTATGATGTTTGTTTATATGCAGTATCAGGACTCTGTCATAGACATTATCTCATTATTGAGTTTAGTTTCAATTCACATAGCAGATTAGAATCTGAGAAAAATGAAAGTTGTGTAAATAAATGTAGGAAGGTTTTGTAAAATACTGCATGATTTCCCTCACACATAAATTCTAAACAAATTGATCTCCCAGAATTTGAGAGGAAGATAGTGTCTCTCAGGGACTGGAGAATAAAGACATAGGAGGAGGATAGGGAAAATTTGGTCAGTGGGTACAAAGTTACAGCAAGGGAAGGATAGAGTTCCTTTACATACTAGAATAGTTTCCAGACCTGGTGGTTCAGGCCTGTAATTTCAGCACTTGGAGGATCATTGGGAATTTGAGACCAGCCTAAGTTACAAAGTGAGCTCAAGGCCAGCCTGAGCCAGCATAGAGCGCCAGCATAGAGAGACACTGTCTCAAAAAGACCCAACAAACAAAAACCCAAAAAACATACTAAAATAGTTATAATTAACAAGGATGTGTTATGTATTTCAAAATATCTAGATGAGTGGAGTTTAAATAGGTTATCACAACGAAATACTGAATGTCCAAGGTGATAAAAACATCCTTTACTCTGATTTGACTCTTACAAAGCATGCATATGTATCAAAACATTATAGTGTACTCTGCAAATTTGTAAAGTTGTTACATATCAGTTAAAAATAACATTCAAAAGGACTGAGGGAGTAGTGTAAAATAGTATGTGGGAAATATCTAATACATGAGTCAACACTTTTTGCTGACATGGATGTTGACTACAGGACCACCAAAATGGAATGTGGACAGACTATCTGTGAAATATTACATATTCAAAAGTTTTGCATAGCATCAGTGATCCCTTCTTTTCCTGCTTAGTAGACAGATGATTGAAATTCAGCTGTTTAGCATGCTCTCAAACTCAAGACACGAAGACTTCTTTCATCTCAGAGAGAAACATGGATGACTATCAAGGCTCATCAGCAGAATCACACCTCCTTCCCACCCCAGAGAAACTTAATGCATGGTTGTTGGAGAAATTTAGAGAGGCAGCTGTCTGGCAGGAATGTAGCCATACTTGCAACCCTTGGGAAAATGACAGAGAAAGAGAGGTGACAGTAGGGAAGGAATTGTTGGGTTCCCTGGGAACACTTTTAGGAGGGTCTTTTAGTGCTGTGGCCAACTTCAGAAACCAAGGGAGTGAGCAAAGCAGAGACTGAGTCAGGCAAAGTTGGCTGGGGAGTGCACACCATCCATGCCGATGTTCCCCAACATTTCATCAGGTGCAGCAGAAGTATTCAAAACCAAGCACAGAACTCACAGCAGAGAACAGGGCAGGAAACAGGAATGTGAAACGGGGATGGGCTTCATGAGTGGCAAGTTGGAAGACAGTGGGGAACTTGGGCCATGCTTAAGTGCTCCCCAAGCATTCTCCCCATGGAAGAATGGAAAGGAAATCGACTTGGGATCCACCAGCCCATTATTTCAACAGATACCTATAAAAGCCAATCAATGCAGTTTGGAATAATATTTAAGACTTTGGGCTCTGAAGTCAGACTGTGTAGACTGATATCCCAGAAGCACTCACCAGCTGTGGGGCCTTGGGGCAGGTTAATTAAATTTTCTCTGCCTCAATCCTCTTATCTATTAAATGAGGATAATAGAAGTAGTACCTATCCCCTAGGTTGGTGTGATTATTAAATAACATAAATACACTAATGGGTATATAATAAATAGTAGTTGGTGCAAGTGTCTGTGCTATTATTATTACCATAAAATATGTATCATCTTTTCTGAAAGGCTGTGGTATAAGAAATGGGTAGATATGCTCTGAACACAGGTTTTGATTGTGTGAGTATTCTGAACATTATGATTACTAATACTGATCACGTTTCCATTTGGACTTTAATTTTAATGAATTTTAGGCAAATTGCATTGGACTCAATACATCTTGTCCTTCTTTAATAAACCTGCTATATCTTGGAAAATACGACCTATTGGAGATAAACTGGTGAGACTGGCCAAATGCATAAACAGAAAACTTCCCCACTCAATAATGATGAGCGGGTGTTGGTGTGAGTTTGCTAAAGCAAAGGAAAAACATCCCCAGCTATGCAGATGATTCTTATTTCAAAATTTGTACTTTGAGCGTTTACAGAGGAAGAGTTCTATAAAATTAATAACACAACCCTTGATATCAGCATGGAGTTTCCTCAGATTGTTTGTGTGCAAAACACAGAAAATGGATGAATCTGATGAACGCAGAAGAAATCCCACTTAGATCTAGCAGAAAATATTCCATAGTTGTGCTACCTGGGGCTTTTTTGGTACCAGTTTCATCACAAGAGGAATTACAGCATTGCTTCACAAATCTCCCTGGGATCCCAGCAAGGATTCTGTACCATTCCTGGAGACTTCTGAGGGGGGAATAGGTAGGGCTGAGCAGCTGGGTTTTGAATTCCCAATTGCCTCCTTAAACCTGAGCCATTCATCTGTTTATAATAGAGCTCTTAGTTGTAAGATTCAGTTTCAATAAATAATCCTGAAACTTTAAGAATTGTAAACTATAGCTCCATGACCCTTGTATTTCTTTCATACAGTGATTTTGGGGTTAACTATATGTCAATATATTCACGTCTTAGGATCGATTCAATTATTTAACTTTTACAGAATGTCCCGAGTCGAAAAACTTGATCGGTGTGCTGATTCCATTAGTATTCAGGCTGGCCGTATGTGGTGACAATTGCACCCAGCGTTCCTCTGCTCAGGCCCAATGGAGCAGTAAGAGGTCTTCATCAGCTAACTTCGCATTGCTGGCCTCTGCCCTGGAGAGATGCACAGTGTGCTCTAGGCAAGGTCACCTGCCCCATAGCATTTTTATAGATAACATCATTCTGCAGGGATCTGGGGAACAGCTTTATTTTCTCAGGTTCCTCAAACCAGTACATCTTGAAGTACATAATTACTTCATTAAAATCTCTGCAGACCTTGCAAGAGAAAAATTCAGAAATAAGAAGCAGTTTCCTTTGACATTGAGGTGGTCACTCCTAATAAAGGTTTCATGAGGAAACAAGAGTCCAAGAGAAACACATAAAGATTAGAGCTTGGTATAAAAGAATAGCAGGTGTAATTTCTACTCTTTAGTAAGTTTATGAATGATTTTGAGATGAAAGATTAAAACAGGTGATGGCCTATATTAATTATTGCTGCACAACAAATCATTCCAATATTTTGTGACTGGAAATAAAATTATTTATTATTTCTCCTGAGTTTAAGGGGTTAGATGTGTATACAGGCATGGTGGAGATGGCTTATTTCTTTTACCCCATTTGGGGTTTTGCTGGAAAGGTTGGAAAATCTGTAGCTATGTAACTCACAAATCCAGAGTTGATGAGGGCTATTGGTTAGAGACCTTAGCTGAGGCTGATGCACAAAGAATTTTAATGGGGTGTTTCCCTGCAATATGGTAGCTTGATTCCAAATGCAGGCAAAGAGAGAGAGGGAGAGAGAGAGAGAGAGAGAGAGAGAGAGAGAGAGAGAGAGAGAGACAGAGACAGAGAGAGAGACAGAGAGAGAGACAGAGAGAGAGAGAGATCTTAGACCAGACAAAAGTGATATCATCTTTATAATTTAGCTACTAAAGGCATAGGGAATTACATCCACTGTATTATATTTAGAACATTTAAAAGATCTACGTAAATTCAAGGGGGAGGGCTCTATCTCTTCATGGAGATGTGTTTCTGTCACATTGAAAATATGGGCTCCTACATACATTGCACACAGTCAGACACACACACACACACACACACACACACACACACACACACACACACACCGTATTGGCACAATGCAGTCTGCTACACAAGAGGGCTGAAGATGATAATGAAAAATGAAATGCTCATCATTGTGCTTTGATCTGAGATGTCAATCAAGCCCTTCTTTTTACTGGTTCTGAAGGAAATGAAAAAGATAGAGAGGAATCAGCTCGATCATCCATAAACTGCACTAGAAACTGCTGGGCAAAGCCTAAATCAAAATGGTTTCTCCATTGAAGTCAATTTATTTCCCAAGCCATAGAGCTGAGAACATTTTCTCCAGAGATGTTTGTCTCACTCATCCCGAAAGTGGAATATGTGGGAAAAAGGAAAAAAATATGATAAAGAAAAAAATAAATGTACATTTCTAGCCAAAGTACATTTTCTTTATTCTGTGGAATCATCTTCGATTTGAGTACACTTGCACTGCTGCCAGATACAAAATGGAACCGAGGGCAGGCAGTCTTAACAGGTGTTGGTACAAACTTAAAGCTTCAAAAGGGCTTCCGTTTCTGCTGCCAAGAGGATCGATGCAGATGTACATTTTGGCTTCTGTAGACTGAAATGGCCTAAATTCTTGTTCTTGAGAAAAGTTTGTGAATTTATTCCATGCTAAAACCTACTCTTATCTGACCAGTGAGGGAATGTTTCTCCCTTAGAAATGGTCTCTTGTCATGAAATATTCAAATGGAAGTCAGGCAAGGTTTTGATTTTTAATGATTCCATAAAACCTGTCTTGTGTTAGGTCTTGGGGTTTTTTATTTTTTTTCTTCTTCTGTTGTTGTAGTTGTTGGATTCGAGAGACAGCCTTTTAATGCGTGTCTGTCTTTCTCCCTGCCATCTCGCTTCTCTGAGTGGCTTTGTAGGGCTCAGGCTTGGCGTTTTCTAGCTGCTAGGACTCTGGCTTTCTCAGCAACGCAGGTAAATCACCTGCAGCTCTGCACACTCTCCTCAGCAGGGTGAATTTATTCCACACTGTACAGTAGGAGCTCATCTCTGTAAATAATTTTATGATGCACCTTTACAAACATTTTGGTAGAAGAAAACTCCTGGTTTAACTCAATAACATATTACACCTTCCCTGCCCCACGAATTAGATTGATTGTGGTAGCAGGTGAGATTGATAATACATAGATCTGTGTTATGACAGCCATTGTTTTAGTGCCAAGCCGAAGAGGAATGCTTCCTTAAATGTATCACTGTATAAAATATTGACCCGGGGAACTTCATTATTCAAGCTGGAGAGACAGTCACTACTTAACAGTAATAAACTGTTTCTGTGTTACATTGAGAATACTTCGGGAAATATGAGAGTTGTCAAATCTCTTGAAAATCCCGTCTTTATAGTACACATGACACTAAAGCTATAGCTGTATTTTCTTCTAATAAAAGCAAAGGCACAGACAGATGTGAAGAATATCACGGCACACTGACAAGAAACTAAGAAAAATGAATACCTGGTGGAGGAGTCGGAAAGACACAGTCCCATGACCTTGGGAAGCTTTACTCTTTCAAGGTATTTTTGTTCTTGTGAGAAAGCAAAGATAATGCTGCGTTAGTGTAAAAAATAAAATAAACCCAAGGCTCTAAACTGAACACATTTTATGAAAAATATCCTGCAGTGTGTCTTAACAAAGACTCACATGAGATAATGTAAAAATAAAAGATGCTGAATGCCAGCCAGAATATTTTAGAAAAGAAAGACATTTTACAAGGTTTCAAACATGATATAATGAAGTGCAAATTTTTTAAATGACAGTTTGAATCAGGATGACATTTCTTTCATTTGTTAAAAAAGAAAAGTCCTTGCTTCTTATTAACCTTGACATGTCCTCTTTTTTATTGTGGCATGAATAAAGTCTCCCCTAGTCTTTTAAAAAATTGTTAGTAGTATTAAAAAATTAGCAAATACCTTGCATACTTTATTGAATTGTTGTTATGTGAACTTTCTAGTGGTCTATTACCCAATCTACCAAAATTAAAGAACCAAAAATTATTGGCATAGATGAGGTTTCACTGTGTCTAGTCATCCTGAAATGCCTCCTTAATAATCAGAGCATCCACTATCATTTAAGTTTGATTTTAGGTTGAGTTTAAATTTTTTCTAAGTTTTGAAACTTGAAAGTCTGTCATAGTGTTGGACTGCTCTATTCCGAATATTGAGTTTAATTGAATATTGTTAGCTATTTTTAATTTTTCTTAAAAACTGAAGTTTGTTATATTTAGCTATTTTTTATTTTGATAAAACATGCTTTAAAAAATAGTGCCTATAAATAGATGGTACTTGTTTTTAAAAACAATGATGGAAAACTTTCAAAATTGATATTTTAATTCTCAGTTATGATTTTCTTTTTCAGAGTTTACTCATAGAAGAATTTCATTTTCCATTATGTTAGGAAAGTTTTCTTGCTTTAGTACTATCTACATTTTAGTGTATAAAGAGATATCTGGTACTACACTGCACTGTTTTCAAAGCCTCTTAAGAAATATGTGATATCAATCAAAGCAGCTGTAAATGTGTACCCATAGAGAGACAAGGAAGGCAAGAAATAGGGAACAAGACGGCTTGAAAAGGGAAGAGATAAGCAAAGGTCAGTGGTGGTGGCTGGGGCAAAGTTTCACCTTGGCTGGCTTTGAGATCTTCCCCGGCCTGATGGAATTCGCATCTCTGTGTGTCTCGGTGGGTTAAGGAGCCGAGGATTCAAGGTGTGTGTCTGGTTCTCCGCCCCTTGCACTCTGGCTCTCCTCTTCCTTTGTAAAATAATACAAATAATACTAAGTAACCACCTTGCTGTCAAAATTTATTTTTTGCCATCTTTTAGCTAACTTTATTAATGAATGAATGCGTGATATATTTGTGCCACGTGTCTATGGAATTCATCTACTGAACAGTGTGAATCATAGGCTCTTGCCTGGGACCCACTTAGTGCTTGCACTCTAGGGTTTCAGAATGCTTTGTTTTAAACAACTGACTCTGATTTTAAACACCTGGATCTGAAGTCGCCTAAGAAACCATTACTCAGGATCTACTCAGTAGTGACATAGGGTTATCTATTCCACACTTGAAAGTGGATTACATATTAGTATCTCAAAAGCTTTTCATAGATTTTATGGCAAGATGTAAAAAAAAATGGTTGAAGTGAAAACAAAATAGTTCATTGAAGTGTGTGCTGATTATAGTCAATCCAACATATCCTAGATGAAGTAATTAGGAAAATTATCTACCCATGATCAGCCAATATGTGAACCAGACTTTCTTATATAAATCCTATGTGGTTATCCACTTCAGAGTTATCAGGAATCAGTCTGCTTTCTGCACAAAAGCATCTAGGGCTCTTCAGCTGCAAAGACAGATGATCTTCTTAAATTATCTTTTGTCTATATAACAATTTAACCATGTGACACATAACATATTTAAGAAGCTCATAACTCTCAATTTTCTGTGTTGTTATACTTCCAATTGTGCACACTAGAAAATATTTTTCATATTATGTTTATCAAATATTTTACTTTACCAATACAATAACAAACCTGAAGGGAAACATACAAACAATAGCTTTTACAGTGTACTGGAAAATATTCATTTATGGAGGGACTTGATGAACTCCTCCCATGGAATATTATTCTTGAATTCTGGCTGCTTCAACAAAGCAAGCATATCAACATAATGAGTACTGCATTCTGTTAGTGAATGTTCTATTGTGTGATCCTTTTTGAGATTTCATTTTGATTTTTAATTCTTTAATAATAATATCTAATGCTGTTTAGTTACCATTTGTCTCAGGCAGATACCAAGACATCATTGTGACAACTAAGGAAACCATAATCATCGAAGTTGTCCTGCCTCCCCTCCCAGCTCCAAACAGGCTTTTCTTAACTACCTTTTTGCTGAGTATTTGATTGAAAGTAAAACTGTTATCCTTTGTCCTTGGATTCCTCATTTCACAGGCAAAAAGGTGGCCCTTGAAATGACTGCTGGGCATGATGGATGGCGAATTTAGGGATCAGACATCAGCAGCCATATTTCTCCAATTCACAGAGGATAATTCCAGTGCTTCTGCTACCTCAGTGTTGTTTGTTGTCTTTTGTTTGTTGATTGTAAGATCAGCAATCTAATGGGCACTTTTGAAAAGGTCTGTCTTGTGAGATTCGTCTACTTATTCCCATTCTTCTGTTCCCATGGGATATGTCATTGTTACACTGATAGACGGAGGCTTTCATGATAAGTAATAAAGACAGAAGGCTTTCCTTAAATTTTTTCCCAACCACGTGATCCAGAGCTCAATTCTACTATCTCAAAAAGCATAATTTAAATAAAATCTATCTGTTCTTAGGACTAAATGCAAAATGAAGCAAACCACTTGGTTTTGGGTTATGAAAAGAAAAAAAACTAGGGAGTTCAAGTGACTGAGATCCCAAGAGACTCAGAAGGGGCGAAGAGCAGAGAATTAAAGAAGCAGAAGAGGCCGGCTTCATGATGAGCTTGGGTTAGAAACGGAGGAGACATGAAAGGAGGTGTCAGCACTGCTCCTCCGCTTTCTCCTTTGGGATCTCTCTGGCCTAGAGGCCATGACACAAGGCCAAACTCACACACAGTTGTGTGATCATCTGGTTTTTGGGTGCAGGTGTGGTCTTCCAATCACTTCTTTGGTTATGAACTCCCACTCCCATGTGGCGGGTAATGTGGTGGGATTAGATGGATATAATAATTTGGTTGTGTGAGAAAATGAGGAAGTGGTTTAGTAAGTTTTGGAGTAACGGTCAGCAATGAGAAGAGAAAGAGGCACTAACCCCTGCCATGCTTCTCACCTTCTCTCACTGAGCTTCCTTTTCATATCCAGGTGAAGTCAACAGCGATGGGAATGTAAGCAGACAGCCTCTGCTAGGATGAGCTGAGGGAGATGTTGCTCAGAAACACTGGGTACCCTGTCTGGGACTTTTCCCCTGAAGTGATGATAATGAGTTCAAACAAATGTGTAGCTCACACAACCAATATCTCCCAGGTTGACTTGTAAATAAAAATGCTGGCTTACTGATTTCTATTGGGAATTTTACGCTATAAAAACAGACACTATTGTCCAGTGTTCCAAGAACTGGGTAATTCAAAACTTAATTAATTCTGTAAAAATCTACTCAATGTATGCAGCACTAAGGAGACTATCTATACTCCAGTTGGCAAAACACTATGAATTCCATAGTAGAGTATTTTAGGAGTGTGTACCAGTACGTGATCAAACTACGAGATAAACAAGGTGCATTGGCTTGGAGTGTCAATTTCACTATAAGAATTCATTTTATAAATCAGGAATTGCTAATGTATTTAAACATACAGATTCAGAACCATTGTGTTTATGTTACAGAATATGCAGAGGAATGTAAAATGCAAGATTTAAAAATTGTTATTAGTGTATGTTTACAGTAATAATGATTTCATTCCTCATGAGAAGTTGTAAAACGTATCTTCATTCTGTTTTCCATCCCTCCTCCTCCCTCCCTCCACCTCTTGATCTCCTTCCCCATCTATTCCTATTATCTCTTAATTTGATATCTATGCTTTGATTGTCACATGACAAAACACAAAATAAGATTTCCTTTTGTAGAAGGGGTCTGTGACAGACAGTGAGGGGCAGCTCAGACAGGACCCTGCAGCAGGGATTCATCCCCTCCCTTCGTCATCAGGGATGGGAAGCTTGGAGCAGAATCCGTGTCCCTCCAGGGTGACTCAGCTGCAGGGAGAGGTGGCACAGGGGCCTGCCCTTTCCCTCCCTCCTGCACGTCCCAGGGCTGGGCCCCTACTGACCAGTGTACACCTGTGCTCATTTACTCCTTTCTGTATACCTGCGTAGCTTTTCTAAGTGAACGACTTCTTTCACATGGATTACATTGTGGGTTGATGCCTCCTGAGGATTTTTAAGGGCTCCTTAATCTCATGAATTACTTGTTTCTGCATCACAGTGCAGGGTCAGATTCTTCACAAATGGATGCCAGGTGCCATCTCTGTTCTGTGGGTTTTGATCAATCACAATTACACAAGGGGGGCCACTTTATAACCAGTGCTTTTGCATCTTCCTTAACTTTAACTATGCTCTGACTTAGGTTTTTAAATACATTGCTGTTTAGCTTTTTCTCTTTGTCTTCTGCAGTGACATATTTTTTGAATGAGTTTCTACCTTTAAAACATTTAAATAAAAGTAAAATCCTTCCAAAGAAGAGCAGATGTGTTAATCTGTATAAGTAACTGTTTATGTGAAAATACATTATTTTTTATCTTTATAAAATCAACTATAAGATTATCAAAATTCACCAAATCATAATATAAAAGGTCAGTAGTGTGTGTATTTAGTGTATGTTGTTTTGTGGGCTTTTAAAGATGTTTTATGCACTAAATTAAGGCCAAACTAATTGTATAAGAAGGGAAAGAAAAGATGGATTAGAAAGAATTTCATGCAGGCAATTGTGTGTTCTACTGAAGACATTTTAGTTTCTATCTCTACCCCCTTATTTCTTTCATCTATTTATCTATTTATAATTTTATCTCTTTATTCTATTTTAGAGCACTTGCCATCCTAAACCCAGCATAGGTATTATTTGCTTGTGTGTATTTTTCATCTTTCTCATTACAAGTTGAGTTACCAGAGACCAGAGGTTTTCCTTTTCTCTTTCACAGTATTGTTGTTACTGAGAATAGATACTAGATACTTTGAACTGAATAAATCTTTGGGGGTGAGGGAGTTCTCCTATGCACGGAATGATTAGCAGCATTCCTGGTCTCTGCCCTCCATGTTGCTCTAGCATCCCACCCCAAGACTTAGCAAACCAATACTTTGAACTGAATAAATCTTTGGGGGTGAGGGAGTTCTCCTATGCACGGAATGATTAGCAGCATTCCTGGTCTCTGCCCTCCATGTTGCTCTAGCATCCCACCCCAAGACTTAGCAAACCAAAACGTCTCCAAGCATTGCCATATATCTCTGAAAGGAGGACATGTGAGAAAATCAATCCTAGTTAAGATTCACTGGCTTAATAATGTCTGAAATAACATGCATCTAAATCTACTTACCTTCCCTTGCAGAGACATATGAAAACTAGACCAAAGGGGCTTGCTTAAATGGTGAAGTGAATTTAAAGATAACCAGTCCACTGACAGCGGGCAGGGAGGTCACTAAGGTAATCCAAACCACATATGCATGGTGAGTATTGAATTGCAAGAACTATTTAGACTGCTAGCAATGCTCAAATGCCACACTTGTGTCTTCATTTGATTCAAAGATAACACTACATGTAGATTAGTCAGAAATATTTTCATTCGGTACTTTCATATAATTTTTTAAATTGAGCTATTCTGAAATACTAGTCCTCCAACCCAGCCCCTCTTGCCAGGGCAGTGCTAACTGAATGAAAACCAGCAGATGCCTTGTCGCAGAGATCTTCTCAAGTGATGCCATCAGCTCAGATCTACACTGTCTTCCTTCCCACTTGTTAGTACTTGGACAACATTGTATTCCTGTTAATAAGAGATAAATACATGGAAAAATCCATGTATTAATGAAATACAAATATATGATACAAAGATAAAACAGCATTTTTCAAACTTATTAATCTGTACTTGTTGTTATTACATCTTAGTACTTAAAAGATACAGTAATTTGTATGTCTAGTATCAGACAAATAATGATCTGCATTTTAAACCCATGCCTTGTAAAGTCAAAGTTTTGTCACTTTAGTAGGTTATACATTGGTAAAGGATTCTAAATAATGTCCTATAATTGCAATTTGTTGAACTTGCAGATTACTTTCTTCAGTTTCACTAAAATAACACTCTGTAATTTCACCCTTAAAACATTTTGTTCAAGTTATGATCATTGGTCTGTTATTTAGTGTTTATAATGTATGCCATAAGATGAAATTATAGTGTGCGGGATGCTGTAAATGTGTTGCACACAGTACCTACTTTATGCTGTAATAAGAATACAATCCTAGGACTTGTTGATTTCAGATGATCCCTGTGGGTCGCTGGGCCAGATAGCTCACTCCAGTTAAATGGATGTAAACGCAAGTTTCCTTGTTGCTGGATTTTAACTCCTGCATTTATTCTCTACTACTTTTGGTTCTTGTGTGTATCAATTAAACGAAACTTGGACTTTTTAAAATGACATGCCTTCCTGAATAGTGGCCCAAATTAATCATTTCTGTAGTTTGTAAATTTCTCTTTCAACTTGTGTTTTCCACACAATTTTCTACTACACTGAAGTTTGTAAACTTACCGGAATATCTTATGGGCTTGATATCATTTCATTTCGTGTTTATCAACTTCCATAATACTTAGTCAAGTAGAGAAGCACAAATATCTTCAATATTTTGAGATTATTAAATGTGTTTAATCTATATTAAGAAAATTATATTATTTACAGGAAAATGGATAGAAATGGAGATCATCCAGTCTCAGAAAATTGAACATTGCAAGTTTTCTCTGATTTGAGTGATGTAAAAAGTAAATAGAATAGAGAAGAGAAGAACCTAGAAGTTAGACTTCAGAGATGAGTAGGGGATAGGAAGGAAGGAGAGGGTAGAGAATGCAGGGGGGACAAGAAGAATTTAAATCATAAAAATATGTTATTACTGCACATGAATGCACCAAAACAAATCCCCTTATTCTGATTTACTAATATGTGATAAGAAAATATTGTTGCCTACAGAAAACAAGTCATTTCAACATATCTTTGAAACTCGGTTGAAATTATCAATGAAACTGTCATTTGAGTACTCAGGTACAAACACAGCCTCTAAAGACATCCTTAACGTACTTTTACAGTAATATCAAATCAATATATTAAACCAAAAGAATCCTTGGATGTATGTGAAATTCAGCAAATTGTATTATGTTAAATTTTTATGATAGATTTGTGAATAAGATGAAAAAATATGACTATTAGCCAAGGGTAATTAGGTAAATTAGTCATTTGTTTAATGATAAAAATCAAAGGATGTTTAAGAATAGACTTTTATTATGATAGAGTAAAATTTGCTTGGTATCATCATTGTTTATTTTAAAATTTTACATAAAAATATAATTTCCAATGCTATCCATTAACATTGACTTCATCTTTACATGTATAAAGTATTTTCTAGCTGTTAAAAATTATGTATAAATAATAACATTAAAAATATATTATGTATATGTAGCTCAAGTATTCTTACAGGAGAATTTCTTAGGAAGAAGTTCTGAATATTAGTATCCAAAATAAAGATAATAATAAGTCGTGGCATTGTAGGTTTCTTTAACAAGAGATAATAAAATAGTTTCTAGTATCAGAGAGGCACCATTAGAAAAAGTATCCTTTTATCTCTAAGTTTTTAATAAGTTAGAATAGCCACTAAGATATGATGTCCTGAAACAAGATTTTTAAATATTTAATGATACATTAGATATTTTACTATTGCTAAATCAATAGTGTATTAGTAGTATTATATATTGTACATCACCATGCATTCTTAATTTTAACCTACTGTGTTGTGAGCAAATCACATCATTTATCAGTATTTTCGCATTTATATGTCCACTGCATTTTCTCAGTTGTTTTATATCACCTTACGTCATCTGTTCCCTCTGGGATAAGGTCTCAATTTGCTCTGATGAAAGCAAATTTCAGTGCAAAGTTTTTAATTCACATTGCTTTTGAAAAATATTTCAAATTGCATTAAAAAACCTCTCTATTGACTTCTGGAATCTGATACTGTGGGGAAAAATACAATTCCAGAAAAATTTTATTCACATTTGCACTTTTTGAGGACTCCTATTTCAGAATGATTGTTACATTCTTTTTTTTGTAATTTAAACTAGACTACCAATAGGATTCATAGGATGGTCTGTTTTACATTGATTTGTCTTTAATTCAGGAATCACATTACATGCTAAATTCTAGAACAGTAATATTGCCTTCCATGAGCATGAGGAGCTTTTATTTTTCCTTCGGAAAACAAATTATTCCTGTGCTGCTCTTTTCTTGTCAGGGCTCTATGTCTGACCTCTGTCTCCCTCATTACTAATAATTTTTGCTTTTCTTTTGAATTCTGTTAAGCAGGCATTTGTCAGGTGCAGACATGATTTTAAAATCATGTTTTAAAAATCATGTTTCAGGACATATCTTAGTGGCCATTCTAACCTACTGATTTGATTCTTTGTAAAGTCATGGATTGTGCCTTAAAAAGTTTTAAGTGTAGTTTTTAACTCTTATTTTAAATTTTTCAAGGTTACATATATCCTTTAAAATGTATTAAAATATATTATCTTCTTGTATTTCCTTCTTAATCTCTTATCCCCTAATGGATATGATGTTTTTCTTATACTACCTAGAGACAATGCAAAGCAGTTTTTAAACTTTTCTTCTACTTCTGCTAAGTTATTTTCTGAGTGTCCAAGAAAATTGTTTTTTCTTCCTCTGCTGAAAGTTGTGTTTTTAAAAAATTGTTGACCACATTACCATTTCTCCCCTTTATTCATAGTGAAGACCAGAGTGGCTTAATTATTTACCTTGGACCTATTGCCTCTTAGTTTGATCAGTAATTGGATCTAGTGATACTTTTCCAAGCAAAACATTCTCATTACTGGGACACAAGATCTGTAAAACAGTCCCGGTCCAAAATGTGATGACTGATTTTGCAGTTCACACTGTGTTTAGCCGAGTGGTCCATGCTGCAGTCAGTGCATCTCAAAGCATCTTGTCCCTAAGGTGTGTGTGTTCCAACCATCAAGCTGTTTGATAAACAGATTTTCACCTAATGGAGGATACTGTAAAATTTAGGTTATGAGTAACGAACTGATTTATTCTTAAGAGGACCAACAATAAGATAGAGGCATTGTGTTTGTAATTTTAAATCAGACTAAAGGAGCAAAGTAATTTTTTTTCTTCAGTTCAGAATGTACAAACAGAAAGGAGCATATAATAACAATTTCTAAAACATTTAACCATTGTGTTTGTGACTATGGATTTTAATGAAGATTTGTGTTTCACATAGAGACTACTATTGTGGTTGCTGTCTACTTGTGTAACACCTGAGTGTTCAGTACCCGAGGCTTTCTGTCCAATGCTCAGCAAACATCTAAGATCAACTAGAATCAGGTTGAAAAGGGAAGGAAACACGTAATTTCATAATAACAGCTGTCAGTATTGAGTACTGACTTGTAAGAGATCCTTTATTTATCAATTGTATTTACTCCTTCCAACCACTTCTACCAGAAAGGTATTATTATCTACATTTAGAGAGAAAAGAAGTAAGGTCTTTAGGAGTTAAACACTATTATTATCCTTTTTTGCTCACTGGTAACTTGCTCAGTAGTGGCCAGCTAGAAAGTAAGAGATTAAATGTTCAAACATAGAGGGATGGACTTCAGGAATCTTAAATCATACCCTCAGTTACGGAATTTAGGGATATGAATCCATTCATTCAAAGAGGGACACTGCTACTAAAGTTTTTCTAAGAGAGAGACAGAGACAGAGAGACAGAGACAAGGAGAGACACACACACACACACACAAACACACACACACACAGAAAGAGAGAGAGAGAGAGAGAGAGAGAGAGAGAGAGAGAGAGAGAGAGAGAGATGTAGAAATGTGTATGGATAAGTCTACCATCACAATTAATTTCCAAATATACTCTGGACAGCTACTGAGAAGGTAGTGAAATGCAAAATTTGATGGTAAGTTGGAAAAATATACTTTAAAGTTACTTTTAGTCCTGAGAGTCTAAATTTGTATGCTTTTCTTTTATAATAGTCTCATAAAATGTTTTCCACATTTATCTTCTTGTTTGACTTCGTTTTCTGAGCTCCCCCTGGTCTGTTTACCTCAGATGTTGCTGGTGCTGCCAGCTGCAGATAAGCCGATTTATGGTACTAGTGTACTGGGGGGATGTTGGCTGATACATTTTTGAAGGTATCAGCATATTACCGAGTAAAATTGAGACTCTTCACTCACTGTTGGATTTATGGGATAGAAGGGAAGAGATATACACAAAATTTAAAATATGAATCTGTGAAAGTCAACACCAATGCAATGTTCTCATTTTTTTCTTAGTCTGCACATTAGGATCTGTTAGTGTTGTCTTTTAAAAAGCTATTAAAAGTAATCATTAAACCTGCCCTTAGGTGTTGAGAAGAGAAAACTTGTCTCAGAATCCTGAGGATTATTTGATTCATCAGTATAAAGATAGTGGTCTTTGGTCATGAAGTGGGTCCCCGAATCTCATCATATATTTGTTATCAAATGTGTTATATGTTTTTGTGTGAATATTGGTTTAATATGTATAAGTTGAATAAAAAGTTAATTGATTTAGTTGTTAGAATTGCATATAGTATATATTATTTTAAAATATATGAGCTGGTTCCAATATACAGACAATAGGAAAATGTCTCAGAAAATTTACCTTTTTATGCTCATTAGTTTAAAAATATTCCAAAAGAGTTAATGATCCCTTTATCCAGTAAATGGAACAAAATAGAAAAGTCATTTATTAACTTTATATTCAAAAGGAGGGGAGAAAAACAAAATTTGCTATTTTAGAAAGTATTTGGTAAGGATGAATTAACACTGAGTTTGGGTTATTATGACAACGCTGAAGAATTAACATTTGATTCAGAAGTTTAAGATTCAAGTACCTGACTGGTAAAGTAGAAGCAAGAAGATTCTGGTCATTTCTGTGGCTTTTCTCAGCTTTCTTCTCATACTGGGCAAACACTCTTATTTTGGAAAAAGATATGAGTTCTCCAAACAGGTTTGCTGATCACTGCTTATCATAGAGTTCAGTATTTCTGCATGAAAAGCCTACTTTTACACTTTGATTATTAAAAGACTTATTTGATATTCTGGGAGCAATGAGTTCATGAGTTTATTTGAGAAACCTCAAGTAAGCTTTGCCCATTAAAATAGGATAAGCATCTTTAAAGCTTGAATTTTTGGCTTGTCATGTAAGCCCAGAGGTAAAGTAGTTTTCTTTCATGTGTTGGATATCGCGTTCAGTCCATTGCATTTCAAGAAAAAAAGACAAATCTGCACCAGATAATTAATCTCTTTGTTTTATTTAATGGCTTCAAACCAAAAAAAGGAGTCCATGTATCTTTGTGCAGTCTTGGATTTTCATATTGTTTTTTCCTTAAAGATTTTTGTTAAATTGTGCATACCATTTTTATTTCCTTCTTTGATCACTCTATCAAACACTTTATCTGTTTTTCACTTACTTTTCCCAGGACTGTCAGTGTGTTTATAATTTTGTACTTTGGTAACAGGTATTATTCTTTAAAATAATGAAAAATATCAGTATTGTGTGAATATCATACACTGTTTTCAAAGTACAATTAGACCCTGAAGACATGGCAGAATAATAAAATGTTCTCAAGCTTACATTTTCAACTTCCAATGTAGACATATATTAAATAGTTCTTTTTTGAGGATCTATTTTCATTACAGTCAAGGAACTGTGTACTCTGGCATGAAGTTTCATCAAATTAAGATATTTTGTGTATCCAAAAAGTATTTCTTTCTACATCAATTATTCATACCTATGATTTGTCCAAGAGACTGTTTTGTTAAGATCTTATCTTTGATTGGCATGAATGTGCATGCATAGTGCATGGAGAATTTCCTGAGCAAATAATGCCTTTAGCTAAACTATAGGCAAGGAAAGAAGTAAGATAACATTCTAGAAACAAAAATAATGACAAAAATTCTTCAGCATTCTTTTTAGCAGAACCTTGGGTTGTTAGAGTATATAGTAACTAAGGGAGATTGAGACCCATGCTTACTAAATTTTAGAATTTTATGTGACTCATTAAAGTCATTGGGGCTTCTGGGTAAAGTAGAAGGTTCAAATCTGGCCTGAAATGTAGGTTAATTATATTTTGTCCCAGATTTAATTATGCAGTTTTAATTAGAGAAATACCAATATGTAGTTGGCAGGTGCTTCAGCTGAGCCACTGAGTAATTACGCAGATATAATGCCCCCCAAAGTCAAGCATTCAAAGATGACAGAAATTTGTTTTGAAAATAACAGGAAAATTGTACTTTACAATGTGTTAACCTCTAGTTTTGTTCAACAAATATATGAGGAATCTTGTAATGGTGCCTAGAAATTTGATAACGTTTAAGGAATATATTTTCTAAAAAAATTATCAATCTTATCTTACTGCTTTTACATGTCTACCATACTTAATTTTGAACATAACTTCATTTAGTCTTTCCAATAGATAATAGTCGCAGCACAATTCTTTTATTTGTAAGATCAACCTCAAGTGCAGCTACATTTAGTTTGTAATACACTACACCTTCCTTCAAGATCATACTCATAAATTGCTTTTTCTTTTTATTCTCAAATATTTTAAAATCTCCTTTCTAGATAGCTGTATGTTTAAACTTTTTGAAATGTCCCCATATAGCAGTGACATCATCATCTTTCTCAGGAAACAAGGAAATAAAATTCAGAGAAGGAAACACTCATGGCTATATTATGATGAAGATCTCTTCTGATTGTGCCCCATTAGTTAAATATATGAGAAAGATACTGTTAACTAAGTTGGTATGATTTATTTAAGTGAATAATACATAGTACTTCAACTACCTGTGTGGCTATGTTATTCAGTAATAATTTTCCTGATGTAGCAGAATGTAAGACAAGTGGAACTATGTATTAGTTTACTAATACTTAAATATAGAAATAAACTTTTGTAAGATGAGTAATGTATGTATGCAAACACTATAAAGGAGTTGAAGTACAAAAATTTCATAGGAGAAATTTTTTCATTATGAGAAACATAAAAATACTAATATATGAGACAGAAAATTTCAAAACCAAATTCAAAGACTCTAATTTTAAAAACAAAACAAAATCTGAAATAAAATTTGTGTGGAGCATCATGGTGGGTAAAATACACCCTGACCATATCGTTTTAATGAAAATATACACTTTAACATAATGATACCTGGATGTGCATCTCCCTAGCTGTATGTTGTGCTCATCCAGTTGGTATGATGAATGACAAAGTGTGTGCACATATGTCAATCTGTAAATGTGTGAGATTTACCCATGCTGTGCACCATGTAACATTTCTGTGTATTTATAATTCGTTACTACTTGATTTCTTTTGATTTTTCTTGTAGAATTAGCCCAATTCAGTACAACATCACATGGAAAGCCACTTTTATAACTTTGGGAGGAGTCTGAAGGTGAGTCATCAGGTGACTCAGCTACTGATGAGGATTTGAATCATGTAAGCCAAAGAAGTTGTGGAATATGACAGCGAATTATAGAATGAAGATTTTCATTCAGATGAAGAAGAAAACAGTAATGTAAATAAATATTTGACTAGTCAAAATGATAAAAAATGGTCATGTGTATCAAAGTAATCAATTACAATTAAGTCAGGAAATGTTATTAGGCTTTTGTTGGGCTGCAACCTAGTGGATGGAATGCCAACACTGTGCCTCAATGCTGGAAATTGTTTGTAATGAACAATATACTACAAGGTGCTGTGAAATACAACCAAAACATTCTATATGCATCAATAATAGTACTCAATGTGTTTATCATGCTATCTTTCTGTTGGAACTGAAAGCCTTCATAGCAGGACTTTATCATTTTAATCATCAGAATCTGAAGGATTGAAGGAGTGACAGATATAGTGTTGAGATTTTTAGAACAACAGAGACATTCAAGAGATGTGGTTTCTTTCAAATTTGTCTAGTTTTGTTTTGTTTGGTACCATGGATTGAACTCACAACCTTGCACTTGCCAGGCAGGTGCTTATGCCACTGAGCTAAATCCCTGGCTCAAAATTGCCTAGTTTTGACAACAAAAGGACTCACCAAGAAAGAACAAGGAAAAAAAAAGTGTGACAATTTAGCTGCTATTTATTCATTTTCTAAAAGCTTTATTTGGAACTGTCAAGCAATTTGTACATCATCTGAATGCATGGCAATTGACAAATTGCATCATTGCGTGGTTGTTGAAGTTTTCTTTAATATATGCCAAATATACTTCCCAAATATAGTATGAAATATATACCTTGGTAGATGCAAAGACATTTTTACACCTTAAATTTGGAAATTTATCCTGGAATTCAATCACCAGATCTTTATTTGTGCAGTAATGAAATGTATGACATTGTGTAATGACTTGTTGTACTTATTTCAAAAAGTAACCCAAATGTCACATCCAAAAAATTGGCTCAAGAATTACCTATTGACATTACATTTGCTAAAAAAAAAAAAACCCACCAGTTTATTAGCACAGAAACTATTTCCAAGAATAAAGTGGAGATTCCTGAAATGATGCTGGAAGTTCATAAAAGAGAAATGCATAATAGAATATTTGGATTTGAGAAAGACATAACATTGACCTCCTATTGGTGAAGAAAAAAAAGTAGTAATTGTACCATCAATATTGCACCATGATAAGATTGATAGTGAAGCCAATCATGGGTGGTGGTGCACACCTATAATCCCAGCACTCAAAAGGCCAAGGCAAGAAAATCTATGAGTTCAGGTTAAGCCTGTGCTACTGGGAGTTCCAGACCAGCTTGAACTATGTAAAAGTCAAACAATAGCTACAACAAAAATTTTGATCCATAATCCTTAACAGAAATGAAGCCATAAATGGTCACATTTTATAGCAAAATGGAAAATGGAGCAAACATGTTGTTGACAAATTATGCAGCACCTATTATGTCATTCTAAACACAACGCATTGGCCTGTGATTATAGTTTACTTCATCCTAAACATGGCGGGTATAAATAGTTTCACAGTTTACAAAGAAAATAACAAGTGCAAAATACCAAGGAGAAATTCAAGATGTCAAGATATGTCTAACCAAAAAGACAGGAAAATGAAACACAAGTGCTATCAGTGTAAACCACACTAGTATATGAAATACACTGTTCTCATGTGTTAAAACTACCTTAGGTGTGATCACTGAAGCAAAGATTATTTTTATCTAGGGGGTTTATTTGTATGCTCACTGTAGTTTGCATTGTAATTTATTTCTGTTTTTTTTTTTCTATTTAGTGAGCAAACAGTTGATGAAGAAAATGTTAATGCTTATTCTAAATACTCAGTATGTATTTGATATTTTATTGTATTGATATTTCATTTTTCTCCTTAAGTGCATATCCTATAATAGGAAGCTCCTGACAAAAGAGGAAGACAAGAGAGATGACAGGTGTGGCCTGCCAAATGGAAAAAAAGGTTAAACACATGTGCCCTCACTGTAAGCAAGGCTTGTGTATGGAACATGTGGTTAATTTGTGAAGACTGCCTTAGGTCTTGAAACAAAGATCAAATTTGTGGTAGAATTTTGTTTGCATTTTCATGATGGTTCATGTAAGAATTTATTTCTGCTTCTTTTTTTTTTTAAAGATCTAAGCAGGTAGAGTTGATGTTGAAAATATTGATGTTTATTCTACACACTCATTATATGTTAAAATTTTAATATTTTGTTGATTTTTATTTCCCTAAGTACACATTGTTTAACATAATAAAATTCACAAAATTAAAATTAGTAATTCATCAATGGAAATATTTCTAAAAATAAATGTGGGCATTTACATGACCCTAAATTCTCCTTTAAAACAAAATGCGACATAATGCTCCATTAAAATGTAAACAGATGGACATTGCTGTAATTATACACAGGAATATCTTAAAGGTCACAGTCCTTGGCACTTACTTGCCTGGGTGGAAGTAGAGACTTCTCATATTATGTCCTATGTATGCATTGTACCAAAAACAGTCTTATAAACTCTAACATAAAATAAATTTTTAAAGAATGAAAGATGATTAGACATTCATTATTCTTGATCTTAAATCAAACAAACTTGGTAGGTCTTTTCTTGATGTCCTCAGAATTCAGTTTCCAAATTTACTGTCCTTATCTGAGCTTATACTGGAAAAAGACCTGACAAACAATTATCCTTGAATTGTGAAAATAGTATGTACATATCAAGCCATTAGTTTTGAAGTCTTTTCAAAATTTAAATGGCCTATAACTTTAAAATGACAAATATACATATCCCCTACTGTTTTAGTTACATTTTACTTGTTGCTGAAACAAAATACCTGAAGCCCAAAGTTGGGAAAGGAAAGGTTTATTTCTTACAGTTTTTGGAGGTTTCATTCCACACTCAGTTGGCTCCAAGGCAGGCGGGCATGGCTGGGCCCCAGTTCATGTTGGCCACCAACAGCAAGCAGGAACCAGCAAAGAGCAAGACACACTTTCTTCCTGCCATTACATCACATCCTGGCTCCACCCCTTTGTGGGTGGAGCACTGACACCATCAATCCAAGCACTAGACAATGAAGGAATAACAAGTGCACAATTCAAACCCCTGAGGCTTGGGGGCCACAGACATAAACCATGAAACCTACCTAGAAAGTAATTACTGAGTTCTGTTAACATTGTAAAATGTCTCTGTGAACTTATGTGTTAATAAACATAGGACATACATTTCTTTACACTGCTTTGAGACAATATCAAGTAGTAAGAGCTGTAACTCAGAAATAAAATAAGATCATGAATATAATAGATCAAGAGAATGACTTCTATTATTAGCAGATTTGGCTAGAAGACAGGTGGAAAAATAGTTCTTATAAAGTCCTAGCTAGGAAGGGAAAATATGTTACATTTACAATTAATATTTTACTCAGGCATTTATACTACATTTCCAGATATGTGGTCAGGAAGAGGATTTTTTGTTTTTTAATTTCATATTGTGAAGTAAAATTTAAATACTTTGATATGCACAATTCTTAACTGAGAAAAATCAGTAATTCTTAATTGAACAATATCAGTAGTTTTGACAAATGCAAACAATTCTTGTAACCAAAATTTGAATCAAAATATATTACCTGTGATTCTCATTAGTTAATTCTGGCTTCCTTGTAGCAACCAGTTTTGATATCTTTTGCAATAGATGCATTTTGCTAATTTTTGAAATTTACATACATTAAAATCATACAATGGATGCTATTTCGTCTGGCTTATTAAATTCAATGTGTATTTCATTCAATGTGTATTGTAATTTATTTATATTATTGTACAAATCAGTAATTTACTTTTGTATTGAAGAGCACTATGTGTTACACACATGCTACCATTTTTTACCCCCATTCCCTTGTTAGCAGTTGAATGGTTTCCAATTATTAACTTTTTCCCCCTCAAATGCATTTTATTTCAAAGAGAAAAAGAAAAAAAAAAACTGTCATGGTTTATGTCTGTGTCTCCCAGGCCTCATGAGTTTGCATTGTGTATTTGTGATGGTTCATTGTCTAGTGCTTGGATTGATGGTGTCAGTGCTTCACCCACATAGGGGCAGAGCCAGGATGTGATGTAATGGCATGAAGAAGGAGTGTCTTGCTCTTTGCTGGTTCCAGCTTGCTGTTTGCAGCTGCCATGAAAGGTTGCTCAGCCATGCCTGCCTGCCTGGGAGCCAACTGAGTGTGGACTGAATCCTCCAAACACTGTAAGAAATAAACCTTTCGTTTCCCAAATTGGGCTTCAGGTATGTTGTCTCAGTGATGAGTAAAAAGTGACTAAGACAAAAACCTAAAACAAAATTTCAAAACATGTAAGGACCAACTTCTAACTTCTATTAATGAAACTGCTATAAGAATACACACACACACATTGTTTGGGGTACATGGTTTTTATTTATATAATTGAGTACACAATGTATAAGTGCTGAGTACTGGAGCTGCCATAGGTTTCACTTTCTAAGAAATTACCAATCAGCTTTCCAAAATGACTGTACCACTCTGTAACTCCATTCATAATGTAAGAAAATGTATTTTGCTCTGCTTGTGGTCAATATTGGAAATATCAATTCATAAAATATTAGACATTTGACCTATTTAATTAAATCTTAATGTGGTTTAAAGTAATGTTTTTCCAAATCCTAAGAACACTAAATACTTTTTCCTGTGTCAGTTGGTCATTCATGTATCTACCTCTGAGAAATGGCTGTTAAATTATTTTTGATGCATTTTCCACATAACTACTAGGTTATAAAATTTGTTTATGTATTTTGGATATGAACTGTAGTGTGTGAATTTTTTGATGCTTTTACCTATTGTCTACTTTCTTAATGATGACTATTGCTAAACACACATTTCAAATTTGATATCTAATTTATCAGGTTCTAATGGCTACTGTTATCCATACAATCTCAAAGAATTTTCAGTAGTAGTCTCTTCATTTCTTTTGTATTTTAGGTTTTACATGTGTGTCCACGATTCACCTTAACTTGAATTTTTATAGATGATGTAGTGGGAACTTGAACATTAAAATTTTGTGAATGAAGGAGGAGAACTGAGGTTCATAATCAAGCCATTTAACATATCAAGTGCCTGTGTGTGTGTGTGTGCGTGCGCTGACGTTACTTAAGATCTAATTTTCTAGCAAATTTCACACATATGATAATTTATAGTTAATTGTATTCACAGTGTAAGTTTCTAGAAATTATTTCTCAAGTTTCTTTTTTTTTTTTTTTTTTTTTTTTAAGAGGAAAAAGAGAAAAACACAAAACAAACCAAAGCGGCGTAAGGGTACACGCAATACAGAACTACAAAACAAAACAAAACAAAACAAAACAAAACAAAACAAAACAAAAAACCATAACAGTAAGAAATTACCTGCTAGTAGATTACACACTATTTTCTTGAAAATAGTTCCTCAAATCACAGTATCAAAGAACACAAGGTGGACATTCAAACAGGGAGACTGCAAACAGCTGTGTTCAATGTTCCAAAAACATTGATAAAGTCAGCTATTTAACACCCCCAAACACACTTGCTGTTATATCCGTTAGAGCTCTTTTTCTTTTTTTTTTTTTCCCTCTCTTTTTTACAACAAAATTTACACATCTTGGATTTTATTACTCCTTAGTGCTTATTACTTTCTTTAAGGGGGGGGGGAAGAATACAGTCAACTATGGCAAAACAAAGCTGTCAGTCAATACCAAGGATAGACATAGCACATGGTGTAGAACAGAGTACAAGTTTATTAACAATGGTTATCAACGTTGTCCCTTGTTTCCTTAAAAAGAATTGTCTATCTTATTAGATATTATAAAGTTGGACAAAACAGTAGAGAACAAGACCAATAAAACTTAGGCATTGTAAACATTACAGGACTTCCAAAGAAGAAAATAGTCAAACCAGAATGGGTATCTTAGTGAATCTTATTGTCTTCAAAGTAGTTGCCTATGTCTTCAAACTTGATACTATCATATAGAATGGAACAGAGTCTAATCAGTCAAAACAAGATCATGAGAGTACTACAGGACTTCAAAACAAGTTAATAGGAAATCGAAAAGAGTTACTATTTATATATCCTAATTTTTTTGAATTTTTTCTTTAATTAAGACAAACATAAGAAATGACTAAATAATTTTTTTGAAACAATAAGGGGGAGATTGAGATAAAACAGGACATAACAATATAACAATAGAGGTCACAGCATGACTGTTTCAATAACCTAGTACTTCACCACCTTATAACCTGACTTAATAGTAGTTACCATAGTGTCTTTTTTCCTTGAAATATTTGGGTAAAACTTCATATACTCTAGCTTCAAATATTTTCATATCAAGAAGCCCAGAATAAAGCCTTTCTAGTTAATGAGTGAAAACTTTATAAGGCTTCAAGGCCACCTAATGGGGAATCATGATTACCACATATTTTTATATATTTGAATCATTACTTACATTAGGGAAACTATTCGGTATTCACACATGCGAGATTGATTTATTTCACTTATGAGTATGGTCTCAAGCTGTGCCCATTTATTGATAAATATCTCAATGTGATCCTTCTTTATAGCTGAATAATACTCCATTGTATAGAAATACCACAACTTTTTTATCCATTCCTCAGTTGATGGACACTTGGGTTGTTTCCAAGATCTGGCGATTACAAATTGTGCTGCTATAAACATAGGTGCACATATATCACTGTGGTATGATGCTTTCAGTTCTTCTGGGAATATGCCTAGAAGTGGAATAGCTGGAATAAATGGGATTTCCAGTCCCAACTTTTTGAGAAATCCCCAGACAGATCTCCACAAAGGCTGTACCAGTCTACACTCCCACCAGCAGTGCAGGAGAGTTCCTTTTTCCCCACAGCCTCTCCAGCATTTGTTGTCGGTTTTCTTGATCCTGGCCATTCTTTCAGGAGTGAGATAGTATCTCAGTGTGGTTTTAATTTGCATTTCTCTAATGACCAATGATGATGAGCATTTTTTCATGTATTTATTTGCCATTTGCATTTCTTCATCTGAGAATTGCATATTCACTCAGATGCCCATTTTTGGATTGGATCTTTGAATTTCGGAGGTCTGAGTTTCTTTAATTCTTTGTATGTTTTAGACAAGAGGCCCTTGTCTGAGAGAGAGTTCACTAAAATCTTTTCCCAGTTTGTGGGTTTTCTTTTCACTATGCTGGAGATTTCTTTTGACATGCAGAAACTTTTTAATAAGAAGTGGTCCCAGTTATTGATTCTGGGAAGTATTTCCCATGCGGTTTGAGTCCTGTTCATGAATTCTTTACCTACTCCTATGTCTCCAAGGTTTCTACCTATTTTGTCTTCCAATAGATTTAGTGTTTCTGTTTTAATATTCAGATCTTTGACCCATTTACATTTTAATTTAGTACATGGTGATAGACATGGGTCTAGCTTTAGTTTTCGGCAAATGGAGAGCCAGTTTTTCCAGCACCATTTATTAAAGAGACTGTCGTTCTTCCAATGAACCTGCTTGGCTCCTTTATCAAAAATAAGGTGGTTGAGTGTGTTCGTAGTTGTGGTTGTATCTTCTAATCTATTCCACTGATCTTCAGCTCTGTTTTGATTCCAATACCATGTTGATTTTACTACTGCTGCTTTGTAGTATAACTTCAAGTCAGGGATTGTGATGCCTCCTGCTTTGTCTTTGCTGCTTAGAATTGCCTTTGCGATTCTAGGTCTCTTCTGGTTCCAGATGAAATTTAGGAGTGATTTCTCTAGATCTATAAGGTATGTTGATGGTATTTCTATTGGGATTGCATTGAATCTGTATAACAGTTTTGGGAGAATGGCCATTTTCACAATGTTTGTTCTTCCTATCCATGAGCAAGGGATGTCTTTCCATTTTCTGAGATCATCTTCAATTTCCTTTTTCAGTGTATTATAATTTTCACTGTATAAGTCTTTCACTTCTTTCATAAGAGTAATTCCTAAATATTTCATTTTTTTGGTTGCTAATGTGAATAGTCCAGTTTCTCTTATTTCCCTCTCTGTAATTTTGTTGTTCGTGTATAAGAATGCTATTGATTTCTGAGTATTGATTTTGTATCCAGCCACATTACTGAATTTATTTATTGTATCTAAGAGTATTTCAATGGAGTTTAGGGGGTCTTCTATGTAGAGTATCATGTCATCTGCAAACAATGATAATTTAACTTCTTCTTTTCCTATCTTTACCCCTTTTATTTCTCTTTCTTGCCTAATTGCTCTGGCTAGTACTTCCAGTACTATATTAAATAGGAGTGGTGATAAAGGACATCCTTGTCTTGTACCCGATTTTAAAGTAAAGGCTTTCAATTTTTGGCCATTTAGTATGATGCTGGCTGTTGGTTTGTCATAAATGGCCTTTATTATATTGAGGTAAAGACCATTTATTCCAATTTTCTGTAAAGTTCTTATCATGAATAAGTGTTGGACCTTATCGAAGGCTTTTTCTGCATCTATAGAGATGATCATGTGATTCTTATTTTTGGCTTTATTGATATGGTGGATTACATTTATTGATTTGCATATGTTGAACCATCCTTGCATTCCTGGGATGAATCCCACCTGGTCATGTTGTATAATCTTCTTGATGATTTGCTGGATCCTATTTGCCAATATTTTATTGAGGATTTTTGCATCTGTGTTCATTAGGGAGATCGGTCTATAGTTCTCTTTTATAGTTGGGTCTTTCTCAGGTTTTGGTACTAGAGTAATATTTGCTTCCAGGAATGACTTAGGAAGGATTGCTTCCCTTTCAATTTCATTGAATAGTTTGAGGAGTGTCGGCATTAGGTCTTCTTTGTGTTTCTTGTAGAATTCTGCAGTGAATCCATCTGGGCCTGGGCTCTTCTTGGTGGGCAAGGACCCAATTACATTCTCAATTTCATTAGCAGAGATTGGGTTATTCAACAGTTTTATATCCTCTTGATCTAGCTTTGGTACTTCATATGCTTCTAAGAATCTGTCTATTTCTTCTGTGTTATCAAACTTTTGAGAGTAGAGGTTTTCGAAGTAGGTGTTGATGATCCTCTGTATTTCTATTGGGTCTGTAGTGATTTCTCCTTTTTCATTTCTTATTGCATGAATTTGAGCTTTTTCTTTCCTTTTTTAAATAAGGTTGGCTAGGGGCTTATCGATTTTATTTATTCTTTCAAAGAACCAACTCTTTGATTCGTTGATTCTTTGGATTGTTTTCTTAGTCTCTATTGCATTGATTTCTGCTCTGATTTTTATAATTTCCTCTCTTCTTTTGGCTTTGGGCTTAACTTGCTCTTCTTTTGCTAGCTGTTTGAGGTGTAGCATCAAGTTATTTATTTGTATTCGTTCTGTTTTCCTGATGTGGGTACTCAGTGCAATAAATTTTCCTCTCAGAACGGCTTTCATTGCATCCCACAGATTCCGGTAAGTTGTATCTGCATTTTCATTTTCTTTTAGGTATTGTTTAATTTCTTCTTTAATTTCTTCTGTGACCCACTGATTACTCAAGAGTGTGTTATTTAGTTTCCATGTGTTTGCGGAATTTTTGCAGTATCCTTTGTCATTAATTTCTAATTTCAGAGCGCTATGATCCGATAATATGCAAGGGATGATTTCAACTCTTTTGCATTTGCTTAAATATGTTCTGTGAGCTAATATATGGTCTATTTTAGAAAATGATCCATGTACTGCTGAGAAGAATGTGTATTCTGATGCTGTTGGGTGGAACATTCTGTATATGTCTATCAAACCCATTTGTTCACAGGTGTGATTCAGTTCTGTTATTTCTTTGTTGATTTTCTGTCTGGTTGATCTGTCCCTTGGTGTCAGTGGTGTATTAAGGTCTCCTGTTACAATTGTGTTACTGATAATTTGAGTTTTCATTTCTGTTAATAATTGTTTTATATAACTGGGTGCTCTGGAGTTTGGTGTGTATATATTTAAGATAGTTATCTCTTCCTCTTGGAGTTTTCCCCTTACGAGTATGTAGTGACCTTCTTTGTCCTTTATGGTCATTGTTGGTTTAAAGTTCACGTTGTCTGCAAACAGAATGGCTACTCCTGCCTTTTTTTGGATTCCTGCTGCATGAAGAATTGTTTTCCATCCTTTGACTTTCAGTCTGTGAGTATCTTTCTGGGTTAGATGGGTTTCCTGTAAACAGCATATGGTTGGATTTTGTTTCTTGATCCATTCTGCTAGTCTGTTTCTTTTGATTGGTGCATTGAGACCATTTACATTAATGGTTATTACTGTTAAATGCTGGTTAATTGTAGGAATGTTATCTCTCTGCTGTTGCATCTTTATCTTTCGGTTCTGTTTAATTATTTGCTTTGCTTAGTGGTTTTTTCCTTTGTGTATCTAAACTGTCTTTCAATATTTTTTGCAGGGTTGGTTTGGTGTTCATGAAGTTCTTCAGCTGTTCTTTGTCATGGAAGTATCGTATTGCACCATCTATTTTGAATGATAGTTTTGCAGGATATATCAGTCTTGGTTGGAAATCATTTTGCTTTAGGATCTGGAATACTTCACTCCATGCTCTTCTTGACTTTATCGTTTGTGCTGAGAAGTCTGCTGTGATTCTGATAGGTTTTCCTTTATAAGTGATTTGTCTTTTCTCTCTGACAGCTTTTAATAATCTATTCTTGTGTTGGATTTCTGGGATGGTGACTATTATATGTCTGGGTGTAGTTTTATTTTGGTTATGACTGTTTGGAGTTCTATATGCTTCACTGATCCTGATGTCAGTTTCTGATCTCATGCTTGGGAAATTTTCAGCTATTACTTCTCTAAATATCCTCCTGACATCCTTCATGTTGTCTCCCTCTCTTTCGTTAATCCCTATCATTCTTATGTTATTCTTCTTTGCATCGTCTTGCAGTTGTTGAATTGTTGTTTCCTGGTTCCTTGTTATTTTCAAAAGATCTTTCCTTTCCTGTTCACTAGCTGCAATCCTGTCTTCAAGGTCTGAAATTCTATCTTCACTTTCATTAAGGTGGTTTTTACAACTTTCAGTGGAGTTTTTTTATTTCCTGTATATCTCTGTGCATCTGCATTATGTATTCTGTTTGTTTCTTATATTGCTCGTCTAGGGATTCTATCTTTTTGTTTAGTTCCTCCAATTTTTTATCTGTGTTTTCTTTAGATATATTTAGAATCTCTTTCATTTCTTTTATCATTTCTTCTTTTATCTGGGAGATTATTTTGAGTTTGAATTTCTTTAAAGCTTCCTGGAGTTGCTTGTCAATTTCAGTGGCTATTGTGTCCGATATATGAGGTGGATGGGATATATTTTCTTCTATATACATCGCTCCTAGGGTTTCTTGAGATGGGCTGGAGGTTTGAGGTTGTAATTTGGTCTTTCGTTTTGTCATTTTCCTATATTTCTGTGTTTCAAGTGTTATTTGAAAGCTTCCTCAGGATCTGTTGAAAATCCCCTTCTATGTTTGGAGCTACTGGGACTCTGGCGCCGCGCTACTCCAAGCCATTAGGCCTACAGAACCAGTGGCCCTCCTCTGCCTGCTCAGAACTCCGCAGTTCCAGACAAGCTGGGCCTCAGGGAGACTGTGCGCCCACCTGCCCCTTGGAAGCTCCACAGTTCTTCAATCGCAGCCGGGTTAGGGTACTCACCACAGGCCGCAGTGCTTCAGGAACCTGTGGACCCTCCCTGGTTGCAGAGATATCCACAGTCCTCCAGACACGCAGAGAGGCCAGTGAGGGCACCCCAGATCTGCCCAGCCCCTCCTCTGCAGACCTATGTCCAGGCGCGGCAGCTAAACAGGCTGGGCTAGGCTGGTAGTGTGGGCCAGCCCACCTATCGGAAGCTCAGCAGGTCTCCAAATGAAGCCGGGAATGGGGAGGCTGATGTGGAAGCCTCAAACCCACCTCTCTCCTTCACTGCACCTGGAAGCCTGAGGGAACTCCAGCAGTCTGGGCGCAGAAATCCAGAGTTCTCCAAACACGCAGAGAGGCCAGTGAGGGCACCCCAGATCTGCCCAGCTCCTCCTCTGCAGACCTGTGGCCAGGCGCGGCAGCTAAACAGGCTGGGCTAGGCTGGTAGTGTGGGCCAGCCCACCTATCGGGAGCTCAGCAGGTCTCCAAATGAAGCAGGGAATGGGGAGGCTGATGTGGAAGCCTCAAACCCACCTCTCCCCTTCACTGCACCTGGAAGCCTGAGGGAACTCCAGCAGTCTGGGCGCAGAAATCCAGAGTCCTCCAGACACGCAGAGAGGCCAGTGAGGGCACCCCAGATCTGCCTAGCTCCTCCTCTGCAGACCTATGGCCAGGCGCGGCTGCTAAACAGGCTGGGCTAGGCTGGTAGTGTGGGCCAGCCCACCTATCGGAAGCTCAGCAGGTCTCCAAATGAAGCCGGGAATGGGGAGGCTGATGTGGGAGCCTCAAACCCACCTCTCTCCTTCACTGCACCTGGAAGCCTGAGGGAACTCCAGCAGTCTGGGCGCAGAAATCCAGAGTCCTCCAGACACGCAGAGAGGCCAGTGAGGGCACCCCAGATCTGCCCAGCTCCTCCTCTGCAGACCTGTGGCCATTTCTCAAGTTTCTAGAAATTATTTGTCATAGAGCCAAAACTTTTTACCTTATCACCAATGTTTCCTCTTTCTTCCCCATGTTCATTCTCTGATCATCACATTTGTATTCTCTGTGTCTAAGGCTGGCACTTTAGGTTCCACATATAGTGTGCTCTTGAAATATTTTACTCTGTGTCTGTCTTATTTCACTTAGCATAGTGACTCTCAAATGTTTCTATTTGGTCAGAGTTGCAGGATTGATTTCTTTTTTTTTTTTTAAGCTGAATTATATTTTGCTGTATATATGTACGTAGCGCTCTCTCTCTTTCTCTCTTCCTCTCTCTCTCCGTCTATAACTTCTGTCTATGCTGTACAAATCTATATTTCTACCAATGTAACTATCTACATCTGTCGCTCTGTCCATCCATGCATCTGTCTTTCTCTGTGTTGTATTAATATATGTTCCTACCAATACAAGTTTTGCACTGTTGTCTTTCTTATCTTTTGACTTTGTTTTAGTAGCCATTGCAATATGTGTGAGTCGATATTCCACTGTTGTTTTTTCTAAAGTTTGGTTGTTCTCATTTGCTAAATAATTGTATTTTAATGGGTTCAATGGATTGCTTTCATATGAGTGTTGTGGAGTGCACAAATAAGTTAATACATTTTGATTTTTTTGATGATCAGTGATATTGAGCATATTTTTATAAACTTGTTGGATTTTTTTTCTCTTCTTCAGAAAAATGCTTCTTAAGGTTCTTTGCCTATTGTGATTGGATTATTTGGAGGATTTACTTTTTTGTTATTTTTTATTTTTTGTTATTTATTTATTCTAGTGGATTTATCTTAAATATTAACTTCTTATGTGATTTCAAAATATACTCTTCCATTTTGTAGGTTACTTTTTCCTTTTTTGACTGTTTCTTATCAGAAATCTTTAATTTGAAGTCACACATCTTCCTTGTTATTGCTTCCTTTGCCAGCACAGTTAGTGTTTTATCAGACAATAATTGTCAACCTTAAATTCATGGAACTTTCCTTATATGCTAGAAGTTTTGTGAGTTTGGGTCATATATTTAGATCTTTGCATCATTTTGAATTAAATTTTGAGCACTATATAAATTAATAATCTAATTTCATTTATTTGCATGTGAATATAAAGTTTTCCCAGCACTATTTGTCAAAGAGACTGTCTTTTTCTCATCTTGTGTTCTTGGCATTCTGTTGACGATTTCTTGACTCTATGGGTAGAGCATTATTTCTGATCAGTTCCACTCTTTATGCCAGCAGTGTACAGTCCTGAAAACTGTAGCTGTGTGACAGAATTTGAAATTAAGTACTTAGTAGCACATTAATGAAATTTTTTGTTAAAAAAGAAGAGTACAAGGCCTGCTCCCTTGGATGCAAGGATTGTTCAAAACGTGCTAGTCAGCAAACGCGAGGTACCATATTGACAGAATTAGAGACACTAATCCCTGACCATCTCAGTAGACGCAGAAAAAATACTGAGGCACTGCAATGCTTTTTATTTACAAAAACTCTCAACAAATTACAAATGAGAAAAATGTACCTTAACAAAATCAAGGCCAGATGTAATGATTCCATAGCTAACATCATACCCAGTGGTGGCGGGGGAACAGCTTTTCTCTATAAGCAGGAAGGAGACATGGACACCCACTCTTACTACTTCTGTTCCACAAGTAGTAGAACTTGCAACGACAGTGATTAGGCAAGGAAAACATTTACCTTCCAAACCGGAAAAGAGGAGATAAAACCGGCTCTGTTGCACACGAAATGATCTTATATGTATGGGAAACTGTATGAATCCACCAAAACAAAATATTAGAACTAATTGATGCATTCAATAACATAACAGGAAATAAAAAAAGTCCACCAGATAAATTTGAGATATAGTTATTATTGATATAAAATTGTTTAGGTGTGTATACGCATAGCATCTGTGATAAGAACCATTCTTTAATTCTTGTAGTATTATTTTTCCTTGCATTGTTTCTGGGGTTTTACCAACTTTATTACTCAATATAAAGAATTAAATTTTTGATTTGATTTAGAATACTCTGCTATTTTATTAATTTTCACTGTGAAATTAACTGTTTTGTCTCTTCAATGTGCTTTTAAATTGGAACCACTTATCACTGATTTTAATCATTCTTCTAATATCAGCAATGAAAGCTTTCCTTCCCCCTCTACATACTGCACTGAGCACATTAGAGCCATTTTGACCTGATGCCTTTTAATTTTCAATTAAAGACCAATATTTTTTACCTTATAATGTGACATCTTTGATTTATCAGTTATTATTAAAATGTCAATTTTAAGCAATTATTGAATTTCTCAATTTTTATAATTATTGGTTTTTAATTCAATTTTGATTAAAGAGCATACTGTAAGGCTTAGGCTTTTGAAATTTATTGAAAGGGAATTGATGCCCTAAAATGTAGTTCATCATTGGTAACATTCTACATATGCCAAAAAAGCATCTCTCTTCAACACTGCATTTTACAATGTAAGTACCACACTGTTAAATAGATAGCATCTAGGGCCCTCTGCGTACTTACTGATAGGTGTTGAAAGGATTTTTTTGTATAATTATGTATTCCTACCATTTTTGGTTATGTGTTTGGAATAGTACTGTATATTTACACATTTATTATCTTATGTGTTCTGGATATATGGATCCTTCCTTATTATAAAATCTGACCCTTTATTTCTAGTGAAACCTCTCATTTCAAAATTTAATTCATTAAATATCTATATTACCACTATGATATATGTTTTTTATCTTTTACTTCCAATCTACTTCATATATACAAATATATATATACATAATGTATGTATGATTAAACTGCATTGCTTGCAGACTTCTACTTACATTATTTCAAATTCAAATTCTGAAAATGTCTAATTTTAAATATCACATTTTGTTCAGAAGTATTTTTTGCATATAAAGAGTTTTTTATTTTAAAGAGATAGGATTAAATATAACAAAACAGAACAAAACAGATCATAAGGAAACAACTTTAAGAAATACGGATTGCAGAGCAAGTCCACTGGAGATCTTCACTATTTATCTTATTGTCTTTAGTTTTCTTTCAAGTAGTTGTCCCCATCTTCACACATATTGAATACATACTGAACATTATGGAACTAATCTAATCATAACAGGATGATGAAAGCTTTTTAGATCTTCAAGATCTGACACTGGGAAAGTCAATAATGACTGCCATAATGTCTCTCATTTTCTTGGAAGTAGCTGTCTTTATCTTTATGTATGCTTTGAACAAAAGAGACTAGGTTAATATCACATTGAACAGTGAATAATAGTATTGCTAGATTTTATATCATAATGCTAAAGAATTAGCACTGTGTATCTTAGTGTCTCTTCTTCAAAGCATCTGTTCATTACATCGTGCATTATATAATTGGTTCCCATGAACTGTTTAGAAAATCTCCCCGGGTATGAATCTCTACCTGTATATCTATCCTTTCTGTATTATAGGGAAAAACAGATCAAAACAAATTCCTAGAAAAACATGAAATGAAAAAGACATATAAAACCACAATATTAGGTAATCTACAGTAGTTACTATGCTTTCTCTTGTTATTTTCAATAGAATTGTCTACATCATCAGACATAATATAATTGAACATAACATTACATAGCAATTTTAATAAAAACACAACTTTGGAGATATTGTAGGGCTTCAAAAGCAGGTAATAATCAATCTGGAATGGGTATCTTATTATATCTTGTCATCTTCAGAGTAGTTGCCTCTGCTCTTAGACTTGATACTATCAAGCATACCAAATTCAAATAAAATCAGTTAAGGCAAACAGCAGTCTAACAAACCAGCTTCAAATAAGATCAGTCATAGTAAGACAATGTAAGTAATACAGGGCTTCAGTTTAAGTTAATAGAAAATTAAGGATAGTTACCGTAATATAGCCTGCTATTTTTGGGATAGCTGTCTGTGCCCTCAAATCTAGTCTGAGTAGACAAACCAGAACAAAATAAAATCAAACTAAACAGAATGATAAGACTAATGTGGCTTTTAAATCCTGATACACTATTAACAATGTCTTCTGCCTTCCTTTTTTAGGCAATTTCTCATCTTTCCCTTTCTCAGGATGCTTTGCATATTTTGGGTCAGAGTAGCTCCTTTAGTTTTTAGATTAGGGGGTCAACCCATCATCTATCTGAGTGGTGCTGAACGTTTTTACCCCTGAGCTGTATTCCTTTACTTAGTAAAGCCACAAGGTATTTCTTCCTTCTAGCTGAGTAGTTCTCCACTGCACAGAAGTGTCATGATTTTCCAACCTATCTGCAGTTGCTAGATGAGTTGTCCCTCTTTCTCTCTGGTTCCCTGTCACATATAGCATCATTTTTTCATCTTTGACTTTCAGCTTATTAACCCTCTTTCAGGTTGAGTATATTTCCTATTCAGAGCATCTCAATGGATCCTGCCTCCTAATCTACTCTGCCTGTGTTTCTTTTCTGTTAGTGTATCAAGGCTGTCTATATTAAAAAATTATAGCTTACCATCTCTGCCTCATCTCTGCTATTCTATTTTTCTGCTATTATTTGTCTACTTTTTTCCTTCAATCCACTGTCTGCCCTGTTCATTGAGGCCTCTATGCCACTGTTGGTGGAATCTTGGTATTTTTTTTTCTCTCTCTCTAGGATATCCTTCAGTATTTTTTGTAGGGTTGGATTGGTGGTCATGAACTACCACAGTTCCTCTTTGTCTTGGAAACATCTTGTTTCTCCATTAATTTTGAGAGAGAGTTTTTCAGATACATCAATCTGTGTTGGAGGTTATATTCTTTCAGGGTTTGGACTATTTCTCCCCAGGCTCTTCTTGATTTGATAGTTTGTATGATAAGTCTGTTGTTATTTTGATGATTTTTCCTTTATAGTTGATCTGCTTCTTTGCTCTTTAATATTCTGTTATTGTGGTGGATTTCTGGGATCTTGATTATTATATGTCTGGGTGTAGATCTGTTTTGGTTGTAGTTGGTTGAAGTCCTGAATGCCTTATTTATCTGGATATCATTTCTTTTTCCTATACTTGGGAAGTTTTCCTTAATTATATCTGTGAATAGCCTTTGTAATTCATTTGTGGTTACTCCTACTTTTTCACTCATGTTTTTTATTCTTAAGTTATAGATCCTCTTTCATCTTCTAGCTTTTGAATTGTTTCTTCCTGGATCTTTGTTATTTTTAAGAGGTCTTTTCTTTCTAAATCACACATTGCAAATCTATCTTCAAGTTTCAAAAGGCTAACTTTAATTTCTATCAATGCATTTTGCCAGCTTTCAATGGAGTTTTTAGTTTCCTGGTAATCTCTTTGGATCTCTTTCATGTATTCTAGATTTTTTTTTATATTCTTCACCAAAGGTTTCTCTTTCTTTTCTGCATCCCTCCATTCTTTCATCTGTGTCTTCTTGAGAAGGGATTAGCATTTCTTTTATTAATCTTTTTATATGTTGCCTCACTTGGTTTAGAATTTCAGTTTTAAGTTCATCTATGAGGTAATGAATGTATTCCTTTATGCCCGCTGATGTTGTGGCCAATATTGCATGATTGCTGCACTTGTTCTCTTCTGTATTTACCTCTTCTGGACTTATTTCCCAGGGTCAGCAGCTGAAGGTTTTCTCTTATTTTTTTTTTCCTCTTGTCATGTTTCTGGTTTCCTTTAGACAGGTGGGTGGTGGAGGTCTCAGTCCCCTCTGTATTGCTTTCAATTTTTCTGAAGTGTGTTTGCTGGGGGCTTGCTGCCTTCTCCAATTTGCTGTTATCTGAGATACACCCAAGGACTGTGGACTGACCTCTCCCCACTGAGTCAGTCAACTGGTGAGTGCCTTCAGCAACTTAGGCTGTGCTGTGATGAATGTCACAGGGTTGGGACAGTTTTGTCCCTGGCTATTGGGTCCCGACTGGGATGTAGTTCAGCCTAAGCAGATCCCACCAGTCCTCTCTGGGCCAGGGGTGGCTGACTCACGTCACGGCAGCGCTGCGCTCTGCCCCACTCCAAGATGTCTTCCAGCTGGCTACACTGGCTCTGAGACCCAATTTCTAGCACTCACTGAGAATTAATGCAGCTCTCCATCTTGGCTCCACTTCATGCTGTGCTGCATTCTCCTACCAAGGACCCTGGACTCACCAACTCCTGTTATTGGTGGCCATGGCTTCAGTGTGACCTTGAATCACCTGATTCCTTGGCACTCCCAGCACAACACTGGATGGGCCCCAGTGAGCACGTCTGGCTGCAGCCCTCCAACACCCACGTTTTTCCTTTTTCTTCCTATTTTTCTTTTTCCTTCAGTTCCTTCCTGGGGTCCTGAGAATCCCTCTCCACTCACCTGGCCCTCTCCATGTTGTCAAATTCCAGTGTCTTAGCTGTTTTTCCCAGAGAGGCTCTCCATCCAGCTACCTAGCAAGCTGCCATATTCTTGTCTCCTTGGTGTCTTTATTTAAACCAATCATACTTTCTATTTGCTTTTTAGTGGTCTCATTTTTTTTTACCTTACATTCTTCACTCTTATTTTTGTTCAGACAAGTGTAACATTTTTAATGTGGCATTCTATTTATTTATTTACTTGAGACTATGTTTTGCTATGTAGACCAGGCTGGCCTTGAACTCACAGACTGCTGGAATTACAGGTGTGCACCACCATGCCCAGCCTAATATGAGATTTTAAATTTTTTCTTTGCATTTGACTCATGTTTTCATTACTTTTTCACAGCTGTTGAGATTAAATTTCATTACTGTATAACTATCTAATTTGATAGTTATGTAAAATGTCTGCTGAAATTTTTATTAGTGCTTATTTATTTACAAACTATTGGGTTTCATGGGGTATTTTCACACATGAATGTGACATAATTGATGATATCCATTCCCTATTTCTCTATTGCACTCATTGAAATCTTCTCCCTTTTCCCCGTTTTCCCTTGCCCTTGTGTAGTAATAGGCTCTCTTCTCTCTTCATTTCAGCTTTTTGATTTCACAGATTAAGGAAAACATGCAACACTTCTGTATATTTTTACAACCTGCTTTGGAGAACATACTGTTCTCCAGGTTACAACCCTTTATTGCAAATGACACACTTTCATTTTTCTTTACTGCTGAATAATCCTTTACTGCATATATGCCACATTTTCTTTATCTGTGATGAGCACCAAGGCTGTTTGTATACCTTGGTAATGCAAAATTTTATCTCAATAAGCTTGCCTATAGGTATCAACAAGTATGCTGAATTTAATTCCTTCAGTTAAGTTTCAAGAAACTGAACCTACATCAAACGGTAGCTGTTGGGTGAGTACCTGGCAGATATTTTCCCCCATTTAGTAGGTTATTTCTTCACTTTGTTAGTTAATTCCCTTGCTGTACAGAAACTTTTTCATTTGATATCATCCCATTTGTTGTTTCTAGTTATACTTTCCTGGCTGTTGGAGTTCAGGAACTTATTATGTCTTTGTGTCAAATATTTCTTCTGTGTTTTCTTATAGCAGTTTCACAATTTCTATTTGGACTAATTTTTGTACAAAGTAAGAAAAAGGATGTAATTTCAACCTTCTCCAAGATACTTAGTTTTCCCATCACTATTTAAGAGGATTTCTCCTTCTCCAGTGCATGTTTTTGGCATCTTAGTCAGGAATCAGACACTTGAGGTTTCATAGGTTTGCTTCTGTGTCTTCTAATCCATTGTCTTGTCCATTTTGTTGGCCTTTTCATGCTGGTTTTGTTACTGTTGCTTTGTCTTATAATTTGAAATTGAGTGTTGTATATCCCTTGTCTTACTCCTTTTGCTTAGGATTTCTTTGGGTCTGCATTGTGTTTGATTTCCATATATGATTTTTAGGATTATTTTTCCAGTTCTGTGTAAAATATTACTAGAATTTTGACAGAGTGTGCATAGATGTGTAGACTGCTTTTGATAATATGGTCTTTTAGCACTATTAATTCTACCAAGTCATGAATATGTGAGGTCTTTCTATCTTGGGTGTTTTCTTCATTTTTCTTTCAATGTATAATTTTCATTGTGGAGTCACTAACATTGTTAGTTAGGTTGATTCCTGGATATTTTCTGGTTTTGTAGTTATCATAAGTAAACTATTTTTCTTGGTTTATTTCTCAGGTAGTTCATTACTGGTGTATAAAACAGCTATTGATTTATATTGGTTTTATAACCTGTTTATAGTCTCTTGCATCTATCCAAATATTTAAAATTTCCAGTAATTTCATTGCCATCAATCCAAATTTCCCCCCAAAATTTTTAAGGATAAAAATAAAAAAACAGAAAAAAGGTACAAGTTATACAGAATTTCAGAAAGAATAAACAGTAGGAAATCACTAGTTAATAGATATTGTTATCTTAGAAATAGTTATTCAAGTTACAAAATTAAAGCATAGAAAGTGGACTTTCAAACAGTGAGACTGCAAACAGTTTTGTTCAATGATCCAAGAAAACTCAGTAATATTGTTATCTATCTTATACACTTAAATATATATGCAGTTATTTTAGAGCATTTTCTTTTCCTTTCTCTTATATAATGACAATTACACATTTTGGTTTTATTGCTCCCAAAGTTCTTATTACTTTTTTTTTTTAAGAGAGTAAAACCAAATGTGACATAACAGAACAGAGTCAGTCATATCAAAAGGATGGACATAATAGATAATGTAAAAACAAAATACAAAGTGATCAACAATGGTTACCATACTGCCTCTTGCTATCTTAAAAAGAATTACCTATATCATCAGTTATAAGAAAATTGAGCAAAATAGTAAAGAATAAAACCAAAACACTGGAGACATTATGGACTTTAAAAGAAGATAATAATCAACCAGACTGGACGTCATAATGAATCTTATTCTCTTTACAGTTGCCTATACTTACGAACATGGTACTATCAAGCAAAGCAGAATAGGGGAAAATCAGTCAAAACAAGATGTTGAAGGCAATACAGGGTTTCAAATCAAGTTAATAGGAAATCAAAGTGGGTTACTATAATGTATCCTGCTATTTTTTATTTATTTTTCCCTTAATTAAAAAGAGAAAATAAAAAGTAAATACTTAAAAAAAGGGGATTGAGATAAAAGACGGCATAACAACAAAACAGAGCAGGTCAAAGCATAACCACTTAAGCAAAATAGTGTTTCACCACAAGATATCCTGACATAAAAGTAGTTACCATAGTGTCTCTTTCCTTGAAATCTTTGAGTATAATTTCATATACTGTAGCACCAAACATATCAAGACAAAGTAAAACCATTCAAGAGAAGGACAGTATTACAGGGTATTTAGAACCAACTATCAGAAAATGAACAATGACTTCTGTATAATCTCCTTGTCTATAAAAGTTTTTGCTTAAATTATCACATATAATAAAATCCAATAAGTTACAACCTCTTAAGACATGTGGAGACAGAAGAACAAAAGCTTGATGGGACTTCAAAACAAGATGATGCTAAATCAGCACTAGCTATTATGATGTCTTATTTTCTCCAAAATATCTGTTCCTACCATCCAACCTTCTCTGCCTCATTTCTGTTGAGTTCTTTTTCTGTCGTTTGTTGTCAGTTTGTCTTCTTCATTTCACTTTCTGCTCCATTCATTGTGGCCTCTCTGCCACTGTTTCTGGAATCTTAGTATTTTCCTTTTTTAGAATATCCTGCAGTATTCTCTGTAGAGTTGAATTGGTGGTTCCAAATTCCGCTAGTTCCTCTTTATCCTGGAAGCACCTTGTTTTTCCATCAATTTCTAGGGACAGTTGTGCAGGATATATCGATCTTGGCTGGAGGTTATTATCTTTCAAAGCTTGACTTATTTCCCCATGCTCTTCATGATTTGATGGTTTGTGCCGAGAAGTCTGCTGTAATTCTGATGGGTGTTCCCTTGTAAGTGATCTGTTTCTTGTCTCTGACAGCTTTTAATATTCTGTTCTTATATTGGATTTCTGGAATTTTGATTATTATATGCCTCGGTGTAGCTCTGTTTGGGTTGTAGGTGGCTGGGGTCCTATATGCCTCATATATCTGAGTATCTTTATCTTTTGCTAAATTAGGGAAATTCTCTTGGATTATTTCTGTGAATAGCTTTTGTATTTCATTTGTTTGTGTCCCTACTTCTTCTTTTATGTTCTTAATTCTTAAACTATAGATTCTTTTATCATCTTCTAGCCTTTGTATTATTGCTGTTTGTTTTCTTGTTATTTTTAAGAAGTTTTTCATTTCATGCTCCCACATTACAAATCTGCCCTCCAGTTCAGATAACCTATCCTTAGTTTCTTTCTAGCTGTTATGCCAGCTTTCAATAGAGTTTTTAGTTTCCTGGTAAGCTTTTTGAACCTGCTTCATGTATTCTATGTTTTTTCTATCTTCTCCATCAAACAATTCTCCCCTTTTTTTCTGTTCTTCCATTCCACCACCTGTTTTTTCTTGGGTGGTGCTTAGCATTTCTCTAACTATTCTACTTATATTTTGCTTTATTTCATTAAATACTTCTCTTTTGACTCGTCTATGAGGCTCTGGAGATATTGCTTTATGTCTATTGGTGCTGTGTCTGATATTGCATGTTTTCTTTCCTCATTCTCCTTTGCATTCACCTTTCTTGGATCAGTGTTTTCAGGATTGGGAACAGAGGACCCTTTCTTTTTTTTTATTTTTTAATTTTTTTTTATTTTTTATTTTTTTTATTTAAGAGGAAAAAGAGAAAAACACAAAACAAAACAAAGTGGTGTAAGGGTACACGTAATACAGAACTACAAAAAAAATATAACAGTAAGAAATCACCTGTTAATAGATTACATATTATCATCTTGAAAATAGTTGCTCAAATCACAGTATCAAAGAATACAAGGTGGACATTCAAACAGGGAGACTGCAAACAGCTGTGTTCAATGATCCAAAAACATTGATATAGTCAGCTATTTAACACCCCTAAACACACTTGCTGTTATATCCGTTAGAGCTCTTTTTCTTTTTTTTTTTTTTCTCTCTATTTTACAACAAAATTTACACATTTTGGATTTTATTACTCCTTAGTGCTTATTACTTTTTTTGGGGGGAGAGAATACAGTCAAATATGGCAAAACAAAGCTGTCAGTCAAAACCAAGGATAGACATAGCACATGGTGTAGAACAGAGTACAAGGTTATCAACAATGGTTATCAATGTTGTCTCTTGTTTCCTTAAAAAGAATTGTCTATCTCATTATATATTATAAAGTTGGACAAAACAGTAGAGAACAAGACCAATAAAACTTAGGCATTGTAAACATTACAGGACTTCCAAAGAAGACAATAGTCAAACCAGAATGGGCATCTTAGTGAATCTTATTGCCTTCAAAGTAGTTGCCTATATCCTCAAACTTGATACTATCATACAGAATGGAACAGAGTCTAATCAGTCAAAACAAGATCGTGGGAGTATTACAGGACTTCAAAACAAGTTAATAGGAAATCAAAAAGAGTTACTATTTATATATCCTAATTTTTTAAATTTTTTCCCTTAATTAAGACAAACATAAGAAATGACTAAATAATTTTTTTAAAAGAATAAGGGGGAGATTGAGATAAAACAGGACATAACAATATAACAATAGAGGTCAAAGCATGACTGTTTCAGCGACCTAGTACTTCACCACAATATAACCCAACTTAATAGTAGTTACCATAGTGTCTGTCTTTTTCCTTCAAGTATTTGCATAAAACTTCATATACTCTAGCTTCAAATATTTCCATATCAAGAAGCCCAGAATAAAGCCTTTCTAATTAATGAGTGAAAACTTTATAAGGCTTCAAGGCCATCTAATGGGGAATCATGATTACCACATATTTTTATATATTTGAATCATTACTTACATTAGGGAAACTATTCGGTATTCACACATGCGAGATTGATTTATTTCACTTATGCGTATGGTCTCAAGCTGCGCCCATTTATTGATAAATATCTCAATGTGATCCTTCTTTATAGCTGAATAATACTCCATTGTATAGAAATACCACAACTTTTTTATCCATTCCTCAGTTGATTGACACTTGGGTTGTTTCCAAGATCTTGCGATTACAAATTGTGCTGCTATAAACATAGGTGCACATATATCACTGTGGTATGATGCTTTCAGTTCTTCTGGGAATATGCCTAGAAGTGGAATAGCTGGAATAAATGGGATTTCCAGTCCCAACTTTTTGAGAAATCTCCAGACAGATCTCCACAAAGGCTGTACCAGTCTACACTCCCACCAACAGTGCAGGAGAGTTCCTTTTTCCCCACAGCCTCTCCAGCATTTGTTGTTGGTTTTCTTGATCCTGGCCATTCTTTCGGAGTGAGATGGTATCTCAGTGTGGTTTTAATTTGAATTTCTCTAATGACCAATGATGATGAGCATTTTTTCATGTATTTATTTGCCATTTGCATTTCTTCATCTGAGAATTGCGTATTCATCTCAGATGCCCATTTTTGGATTGGATCTTTGAATTTTGGAGGTCTGAGTTTCTTTAATTCTTTATATGTTTTAGACAAGAGGCCCTTGTCTGAGAGAGAGTTCACTAAAATCTTTTCCCAGTTTGTGGGTTTTCTTTTCACTATGCTGGAGATTTCTTTTGACATGCAGAAACTTTTTAATAAGAAGTGGTCCCAGTTATTGATTCTGGGAAGTATTTCCCGTGCAGTTTGAGTCCTGTTCATGAATTCTTTACCTACTCCTATGTCTCCAAGGTTTCTACCTAATTTGTCTTCCAATAGATTTAGTGTTTCTGTTTTAATATTCAGATCTTTGACCCATTTAGATTTTAATTTAGTACATGGTGATAGACATGGGTCTAGCTTTAGTTTTCGGCAAATGGAGAGCCAGTTTTTCCAGCACCATTTATTAAAGAGACTGTCGTTCTTCCAGTGAACCTGCTTGGCTCCTTTATCAAAGATAAGGTGGTTGAGTGTGTTTGTAGTTGTGGTTGTATCTTCTAATCTATTCCACTGATCTTCGGCTCTGTTTTCATTCCAATACCATGTTGATTTTACTACTGTTGCTTTGTAGTATAACTTCAAGTCAGGGATTGTGATGCCTCCTGCTTTGTCTTTGCTGCTTAGAATTGCCTTTGCAATTCTAGGTCTCTTCTGGTTCCAGATGAAATTTAGGAGTGATTTCTCTACATTTATAAGGTATGTTGATGGTATTTCTATTGGGATTGCATTGAATCTGTATAACAGTTTTGGGAGAATGGCCATTTTCACAATGTTTGTTCTTCCTATCCATGAGCAAGGGATGTCTTTCCATTTTCTGAGATCATCTTCAATTTCCTTTTTCAGTGTATTATAATTTTCACTGTATAAGTCTTCCACTTCTTTCGTAAGAGTAATTCCTAAATATTTCATTTTTTTGGTTGCTAATGTGAATAGTCCAGTTTCTCTTATTTCCCTCTCTGTGATTTTGTTGTTCGTGTATAGGAATGCTATTGATTTCTGAATATTGATTTTGTATCCAGCCACATTAGTGAATTTATTTATTGTATCTAAGAGTCTTTCAATGGAGTTTAGGGGGGAGGACCCTTTCTCTTTGCTTCCTCTTCCCATACTTTTTGTTCCTTCCATACAAACAAAAATAGGAGGCCCAGGTTTTTTTTTCTCTTTGTCGGCTACAGTTTGCGCCAGGTAGGTGTTCCCGCCCATTGCAGTGTACTAGGAAAACACAGACCTGGGAAGCCTCTGCTGGGCCCACCCCTCCAGGTCGACCTACCGAAGGCTTCACTGCTAGGGTGCATCCCCAGGTGCTGGGACCTGGTTTGGGCTAGCCTACTGGGTCTTAGTCAGTGGCGTCACCCAGGCCAGGCACTCACCACCAATCCCGCTTGAGAGGGGCATATGTGACTAAAGTTACTGCAGCATCCTGTTCCGGCAAGTCTGCCCAGTCCTAGTATGTCCTTTCCTGAAGCCTCCTACTCTATGGACGTGTCCCCATTCCACTCACTCACTACAGGTCGATGCAGGGCTCCCTGCCAGTCCCGTTCTCAACTCCGTTTGCCGATTCCCACTCTCAGAGATTTTGTGCATCTCTCTCCCTGCTGTGCTGATTTGGACACAGCAGCAGCAGGAAATTCTAATCACGGCTTCCAGTGGCGCAGGATCCAGCTTCCGCGCTGAGATTTTATCTGCTCCTGTTATAGCAGTGGGATTGCATTTCAAGTTGGTTTCTCAGCTTAGTTCGTTCCTGGGTTGGAAGGGTATATCTCCCCTTGCTTAGGACTCCTCGCACCTCCCCATTCCTGTATTCTAAGTGGAGTATCTCAGAGAGCCTCCATAGCTGCTGCTATCTATCTGCCATATTCTCCTGGAAGTCCCAAATTTCCAAAATTTAATCATTTCATTCAAATCAGTTTTAAGAATATCTCTTAGAATTTCATGCAGTGAAACTAGTCTGGGGGTGGAGTCTCTTGATGATTTTTTTTTCCTGAAAACAAATTCATGTCATTCTTACTTTGCAAGAGTCTTTTCTCCAGATCCAAAATTCATGGCATGTATTCTTTACTGCATACTTTCAAGATGTCTTTTCATTTTCTTCTAGCCAACATTTTTTTATCGTCAGCCACAATTATATTTTGTCTTTTTGAATGACATGAATTTTTCTTTGATTTTGGAAAGGATTTCCCAATCTTTTTCATTCATAAGAGTTTACTAAATTGTTACTAGATATGATATTCTTTATACCTCTTCTGTTAATAACTTTTCATCAAATTTTAATCATTTTTTCTAACATTACTCTATAATTTTTTTTACTGGTTTTTGGTTCTTTTTGTATGTGTTTGGGGGAGTTTCTGTATGTGTTGTAAGATTCTCTTTTCCCACACTAATCTGATTGCCTGTGATTGGGAGACATTATTATGTCATTAATGATAGAATTTTTCTGTTTTCTGTCTCTCCAGATTATATACAATTTAGTATGTCTTCAAGTTCAATGACCTTGCTTCTATGATTAGCAATCTAGTATTTGTTTTACCAAGTAAATTATTGATACTAAGTAATTGCCTGTTTCTTTTCTCTCATTTAGTAGTCTAATGCTCTCTACCTAGTGTTGCCTTATTTATTTTGTCTTGTTTTGTAGTTTTCCACCTTATTTACTTAGAGCTAGTTCCAGCAATTCTGTGATGCACTGAGTGAAAGTCACCTATAATTTATTTATATTATCTGTAGTGTTCTTATATGATGCTACCTGTGATTAGTTCTATTTTTGTGCAGATATATGTGAAAAGATAATTAATAGTAATCAGAGATATAGCATGTGTTTTGATTATTATGGCTTGAGATTATAAATAATGCATAGCATTGTGCTATGTTAAAATACATTCTGGAAATATTTAATACTTGACATTAATTTTTTAGATAATTAAATTTGATAAAGTGTGAAATTATCTATCTCATTACTGTCCTTAATCTGTATACTCACTCAAATCTCCAACTTCCTTTCTTTTTCTTTTTTCTATATTTATAGTTTAATTTTATGAGCTTGAAGAAACTTTTGTTAAGTACCAATACTCTATGTTTTTTGTTTTGTTTTGTTTTGGCTGTTGGTACTGAGTATTGAACTCATGGCTTTGTGCTTGCCAGGCAAGTGCTTACACTGCTGAGCTAAATTTCCAGCCCCAAGTACCAATACTCTATGCTCATGTGAATTGTATCAACACAAAGTCACACTTTTCAAGGCAACAATTTTTCAACATTAGTTGGTAGTTGTGCATACTTCTCATGTATAAAATATGACATCATATTGTATTCATAAACATTCTTCCCTTCAACTTACTAAGTTTTCCTGGGTTTGTTTTTATTTATGTTTAAATTATAAATACTATGCAGGAAAGATTTCATTGGCAATTACATAATATTTCTCTGCCTTTCAAACGCTGAAGATTTAAAAATTGTAAACATTATTTACTCAACTTCAATAGATTTTTCTCTCACTTGATAGTTTGTATTTTAAGCCACGTGTTTCACCATTTACAATTTAATGGAAGCCAATGTGGTTCACTACATTAGAGTGATGGAAAGAGCATCAAATTATAGCCTTGGTTTCTGTTTCTGTATCTACAACTTTTCAGGATACAGAGTTTGGGAGCCTCTTCCTCTCTCCAGTGCTGATGATCACACCTATAAAATTGCTTTGCTTAATTAGATTAGTGTTCTTCACACTTCATTAATGCAAGCATAGATTTTCAAGGGAAATAACTTGCGAACATATGTGTTTAGTGTTTATTTCATTTGTTTTAATATTATTTGATGTAGACAAATAAAAAACTTATGAGGTAATTTAAAAATGATGCCTATATTTTGCTATTTTCAAAATGAGAAGTGGATTCTACTTCTCCTTTCTGATCTGGACTTGGTGACACATTTCCCTTACAGAATGTGACAAAAATAGAAATCTGGTTCTACAAGGTCAAAACATAAAACTTTTAGTTTCTACCAGAGTAACTTGGAACATGTTTTGTGAGACCAGAGCCAGACTGTAAGAAATATGACCTCTCTGATACCATCTGTTGGGAGAATACTTAGCTATAGTTCTCTAGTGTTACTGCATGCATGAATAACTACCTTGTTATGGGTTGCACCAGAAATGCCCCCCAAATGGCTCATGTGTTTAGAAGCAAGGCTTCTAGTAAATGATTACATCATGGGTACCATCCTCATGACAGAGAAGGCAGAGCCTCAGTGGAGGAAGTAGAGGATATTCCTGTCCCTCAGCCCTGCCTTTCTTTCTAGATCTTTGCTCTCTCTGTACTTCTCAGCTATCACAAAGTGGGCAGCTTTCCTCTGCCAGGCCTTCTCTTATGAGGATTCTGCTTTGGGACCACCTGAGCTTGGACTAAAACCTCTCAAACGCTAACCACAGCAAACCATTTCTCCTTTAAATTGTTTCTATTGGGTGATTCAGTCACAGTAAGAAAAGTTGACTGCCTATGTACTCTAGTTAGATTGCTATTATTGGCACAATGAATTCCAAGAAGGTAAAGGGAGTGGTGTGGTGGGGGACATTGATAAAGAAAATTGGGAAGAAAACTGCAGTTACAGGAAAACTAAAAAGAGAAAGCTCATTCATATAACCTGGAAAGATTAATTCAAACTTTATTCATCTTAAATGACCCAGGGAGACCTGAGGGAGGTTACAGATATGAAATTCATTGGTACAGTTTTCAACACTATCTAGTTGTTTTAGCTATGGTGACTTGGAGGCCCTTGATCTTCAGGTTTGTATCATTTTGTATGTACTATAGTATTTTTTATATAAATTAACAGATTAGGAGTAACTTATATTGTCTAAATATATATAATACAGGTAAGTTTATATGTAAGAAAAGGAAAAACATCCACACAAAAAAAATCCCCAAAAATTGACTGATAAAAATTGATTTCCATTTTTTACAGTGCATACTTTAGAGACATTAGTTTAGTATCTTTGTTGATTCAACCTTCCTGCAGTTTGACTTTGTTTCCAGGAACACTACCCACTGTGTGTGTGGACATTCAACTAGATGCCTCTGCCTTACACTATGGGATGTGGAGGCTTGAGGACCTGACACAAATATATTGGTGCTAATATTCTTTTCTGGATTCTATTCAGTGTCATTTATATGTGAGTCAAGAGTTTCATGTAGTCTTCTAGCATTGGGTATGCTATCAGTTCCTAATTTGTTCACTTTCTGGTTTTATAGAATCTCTTACATTATGTAGTTCTTGAAAGTGCTACAATGAAAAGTCTCTAGTGCTTATATTAGTCTTTCAGTGATATCTGGAAAACACCAGCCTCTCTGTACCAGCCCATCTGGAAATTGAATATGACAAAGTGATTTCAGGCAACACAGAAAGATCCAGAAAACTTGCCACTTGGGGAGCATGGCCTGTGGAGAGATGTTAAAGTGACCACTGGTTCAAACCACAAATGATTGTGGCAGAAATGGATAACTAGAACTATATGTTATAGAATCTTTAACAATATTCTTAATACTCAACAATATAAGATGCTAATTAAGCACAAATTCAATGTTAAACTTCAGACATTTTTCAAGTTTCTTTTAATAAATCTTTAATTTAATGTTTTCTTTCTCCAGGGATGACAGCTGTAATATTCTCTTACAGAGAGGCAAATAAGATGAACAGTCCATAAGATATTAAAGGTGAGCAGTGAAGAAAATAGAACAAGCAATGCATAATCAGAAACATGTCAGAAAGACAGAACAGAAATCAATTTTAGATAATTTCATACAAAAATACTAACAAGAATCAGATTTTTTCCCCCAAAGTACAGAGTGTAGAGGATTTCAGCTTGTTTGATTAAGGACAATCTGAATACCAATAAAGCACTCTTTCCTTCTTCTCCCCCTTCTCCTTTTTTCCAGTGCCCAATGTATGGTAATAAATTCTATCCTTGAGTTTCACCTCTTGCCCCTAAAGAATTATTTCCTGCTATGGCTGTGAAAGCATTCTTGGAAGAAAATGGCAAAATCAGTGATCTGAGTCAAGAAGATGCACACCACCCTATGTGGACCAATCTAATCATCTGATGTCCAGGTAAAAGGATGGGGCAGAGGGCCAGCAAATGTTTTATTTTTCATTTAACTTTCTCCTTCTTCTTCTCCTCTTTCTTCTCTCCTTTCTTTTTCCTTTCTCTTCCTCATGCTCCTCCTCCTTCTCTTCCTCTTCTTCCTCTTCCTCTTCCTCCTCTTCTTCTTTTTCTTCTTCATCTTTTTCTTTCTTTTCCTTAGGTCTCTAGCTGGGGCATCCTCTTTGTCCCTTGGACATCAGAATGGCAGGTTTCCAACCTTTGGACTTTCAGACGTAACCAGTGGCCCCTGTGGTTCTTAGGCATTAAGTTTGGGACTGGAAGTTATATCTCTGGTTTCTCTAGCTCTGGAGTCTAAAGACTCTGACTGAGCTGCCACGTGATGGATTGCATCGCCCTCCTATGCAAATGACCTATGGGGGAGCTGTTCAGCTTCTACAATTATGTGAAACAACTCCTCCAATGATCCACTCCTCTATTGATTTGTCACCCTGGAGAGCACTGACCAATGTAGGAGTCTTAAGAGAAAGTGTATTTTCTGTCTTACATCTCTTTCAAGACTAAGCATTGTGGAAAACTGTAGTACTAAGGATAAAATTTTGCTAGGGAGTCGATAGAACAGTGCTAATTTGTGTCAGATGACTTTGTATCTAAATCTAATGGTATTAGTGTATTAGAATTCAGTTAACTCATATTTACCTTTCAAGATGATTACAAGTCTCATAGATATCCCTTAAATGATCTAATAACATTATTTAAATATCTGAATATATGAAGCAGTATTCTTGGTATCAGACAATAAAAATAGTGAATAATCCTATAATATACGTTTGAGAACTGAATAGCTTAGACATAGGCATTAAAATTTCAGTAATGCCCACCTACTATTTAAAAATTGGTTTTCAAATTTCTTTTAATGGCCAAAAAAGATTGCTTTGTCTTGTAAAGATGTATGTGAAATAATTGGGAAGTGATAAAAATGAGGGTCAGACTAATGACAAAAAATAAGAACACAAGTTATAGTTTCTTTCACCAAAGAAGCATTTTGCCCATAAGGCATATTTTAATGGATGTTATATTTATAATCAGTAAGATGTGGGATCAAAAGCAGCCTTCCTGACAAAGAATTGAGACATAAGTCTATCAGGGTACAAAACAAGGAAGCAAGGGGCTATAAATACAACAAATGATTGTCTTTACACAAATGATTGTTTAAGAGGGATTTTTTGACACGGTTTGGGAATTTGACTTAGGCTATTTGTTATTTTCAGTTTCAGAAAGCAGAAGTATATCCAATTACATACAAAAACATTTTGCATTTATTACAAATATAGAGGGTTACCTAGCAGATCAACCAGATTGTCTCTTTAATGTTCCAAAATATTATGCTCTCTGATCTCTTTAACAGTCAAAAATGATTGGTCTTTCTTCACTCACAAGGTCAAATTCCTCAAAGAGAAAATGGTACCATTTCACCATGGGTTAGTGTTCTATCCCTGGCTCCATCCTGCTAGGTAAGTTCTCTGCAATGATAGTGGTGATAGGTTGTGCTGAAGGATAGTCTACACATTTCTTTGGCTGACAGTGAGAGTGTAGAGAACTTGCAGAGTGCATTCTCACATGGCCTGGGCTGGCTCTGGAGAACAGAGCCCCACTTCGGTGTAAGCTGGTGCAGTGCCATTGGACTTGGCCGTATCTTAGACAATCCCAGAACTCTTTAAGAGACGGGTAGTACGCTTGAGCAACAAGAATAAAAGAAAAAAAAGGGAGGGGGAATGAGAAGATTCCAGGTCCTACAGGATCAAAACAGAATGAACAGGAGCAGATATTGCAGACAGGGCTAAGGAGCCTATGTCAGTTGTTGTTTTAATCCTGTGGTCACTTCAATGAGAAGTTTTACAAGTGAGATGTATGCGCCAACTGATTTACTTGGGTAGAAAACAAAGGAGCCAAGATTCAAATGCAACTATGTTTTAGTCTATTATTCCTATCATTTCACTATTGGGAAGTGAAAAGAAAGGGAAGTACCATATATGTGTTTCAGTGGAACTTACACTAATTTGAATGACCTATTATTTTTCTTTACATATCAAAAGAAGCAAAAGAAATTAAAAAGCTTCTTACATTAGCTAAGTACCCCAATGCTGTTTCTGTGTGAAAGACTTAATGATCAAAACACTCCTTTGAGACAGGTAAGTTTATGTCCCTTGCTGGACTGTGAAATGGTGAACAATGGCCGAGCTACGATTCATGTCGTGATGTGGTTCTCTTTCACTAACATGATGCTGAGGTGTGCTGGTTAAATAATGTTCTCACACATTTCTCAGTAATCACCCTGCTTATTGGCAAAATATTAATGTTGCTGATCTTTGTCTACTGTCCTCTTGAATATTGTCTGTTTGCACAAATTAAATTATTTTAAAAATTCCAAAAATCTTTGAAATCCTAAAACAAATTTCATCTGAGAGCACCATCAGATCTTATGTAGGAGGATAGTTACGTGGCATGATAAAACTAATTTTAGACAAAAATTAAAAACAGTGTTTGAATCAAAATTGCATTAAGCATGGAAGGACCACTTGAACAAGAATTAAGAAGCTGAGGTGGCTCCTGGCTTCTGCTGTTAGGAGAGCATGTGATAGTGAGCTCTCTTTTAAATGCTTCTCTTTCTTTTTTTAAAATTTTAAAGAGGAAAAAAAGCAAAACACAAAAAAGTAGCAACAATACAGAATTCCAAAAAACAATAAACACTAAGAAGTCTTTAGTTGATAAATTACATACTGTCATCTTAGAAAAAGCAGTTCAAGTTACAAAATTAAAGCATACAAAGTGGACATTCAAACAGTGAGACTGCAAACAGTTCTGCTCATTGATCCAACATAACTTAGTAATATGGTTATCAGTCTTACACACTTAAACATGCATGCACTTATATCCTTTAGAGCACTTTCTTTTTGTCTCTTTTTACAATAGCAATTACACGTTTTGGGTTTTATTGCTCCTACAGTTCTCATTACTTTTTACACTAGAGGCACAATGTGATATTTATAAATATGATTCTTATTTATTAGAGGATATGTTTGAGGATAGTTTCAAGTTGCCTCCATTTCAATATGAAGGCATCAAGACCATCCCTTTTATAGCTAAGTAATATTCCATTGTATAAAAATACCACATCTTTTTCATCCACTCTGCAGTTGATGGGCATTTCGGTTGTTTCGAAGATTTAGATACTACAAATAGTGCAGCTATGAACAATGGCACACATATATCACTGTGACATGACCTTTTCAGGTTTTCTGGGGAAATACCCTGGAGGAGACTTCTGGTCTGAATGGAACTTCCAATGCTAGACTTCTGAGAAATCTCCATAGTGATTTCCATAGTGGCTGTACCAGTCTACACTTCTACCAGCAATGGAGCAGTGTTTCTTTTTCCCCACAGCTTTGCCAACATTTGTTATCAGTTGTTTTCTTGATGGCAGCTTTCCAGAGTGAGATTAAATTTCAACTCTGTTTTAATTTGAATTTCTTGAATGACCATTTCTTCATGTGTTTATTTGCCATTTGTATATCTCCACCTGAGAAATGTGTGTTCCTCTCAGATGCCCATTTTTGGAGAGGGTCTTTGAATTTGGGGGCTTGATGTTTTTCAGTTCTGTATATATTCTGGATATAAGTCCTTTGTCTGAGACGTTGTGGCTATAATTCTTTCCTATTCTGTGGGTTTTCTTTTTACTCTGTTGATGATTTCTTTAGAAGTGCAGAAACTTTTCAATAGTGTAAGATTCCAGTTATTGATTCTTTGAAGTACTTCCCATGAAGTTTACACTTTGTTCATGAATTCTCTGCCTACCCTTATGTCTCCAAGATTTCTACCTACCTTGTCTTCCAGTAGAGTTAGTGGTTCTTTTTTAATATTTAGATCTTTGATGCATTTAGACTTTAGTTTTATGCATGATGATAGGCATGGATCTAGTTTCAGTCTTTGGCATGTGGAAAGCCAATTTTTCCAACACCATTTATTAAAGAGGCTATCCCTCTTGTAGTGAACATGTTTAGCCCCTTTGTCAAATATCAGGTGGCTGAGTGTCTTTGTAGTTGTGTTTTCATCTTCTACTCTGTTCCATTTATTCTCAGGTCTATTTCTTTGCTAGTACCATGCCGATTTTATTACTGTGGCTGTGTAGTATATTTTCAAGTCAGGAATTGAGAATCCTCTTGCCTTGCCTTTGTTGTCCAGAATTGCCTTTGCTATTCTAGGTCTCCTCTATTTCCAAGTGAATTTTAAGAGTGTTTTCTCTAGATCTGTGAGGTATGTCAATGGTGTTTTGATTGGGATTGCATTAAATCTGCATAACAGTTTTGGAAGTATGGCCATTTTCACAACGTTGGTTCTTCCTAGCCAAGAGCAAGGAATGTCCTTTCATTTTCTAATATCTTCACAATCTCCTTTTTAAGCATAGGATAATTTTCAGCATATAGGTCTTTTACATTCTTAGTTAGGTTGATTCCTAAATATTTCATTTTTTTAGATGCTATTGTGAAAGGCTCTATTTCCATAATTTCTCTCAGTGAGTTTTTTGTTTGTGTACAAGAATGCTGTTGATTTTTGAGAATTGACTTTGTATCAAGCTGCACTGCTGAATTTGTTTATTACTTCTAATAGTCTTTTAATGGAGTTTTTTGGGTCTTCTATATAGAGTATCATGTCATCTGCAAATGATAGTTTAACTTTTTCTTTTCCTATCTTTAGTCCTTTTATTTCTCTCTCTTGTCTGATTTCCCTGGCTAGTATTTCCACAAGTATATTGAATAGGAGTGGTGATAGTGGATATCCTTGCTTGTTCTTGATTTTAGTGTGAAAACTTTCAGTTTTTGTTCATTTAATATAATGTTGGCTGGTGGTTTTTCATGGATGGCCTTTATGAGATTGAGGTAGACACCATGTATTCTGAGTTTCTGAAGTTTTTTTTTTATCATGAACATGTGTTGGTCTTTATTGAAAGCTTTTTCTACATCTATTGAGATGATCATGTGGTTTTGGTTTTTGGCTCTGTTGATGTGGTGTATTACATTTATTGATTTGCCTATGTAAACCATCCCTGCATTTCTGGAATGAATCCAACTTGGTCATGATGTATAATCTTCTTGATGATTTGCTACATTCTCTTTGCCAGTATTTTATTGAGAATGTTTGCATCAATCCATTAGTGAGATTGGCCTATAGTTCTCCTTTATGATTGGGTCTTTCTTTGGTTTTGGTATGAGAGTAACACTTGCCTTCAGGACTAATTTACAGAGGATTGCTTCCTTTTCAACTTCATTGAAGAGTTTAAGGAGTATTGGCATCAAATCTTCTCTAAATTTCTTGTAGAATTCAGCCATGAATCCATCAGGAGCTGAGCTTTTCTTTGTTCATAAGTTTTTAATTACATTTTCCATTTCAATAGCTGATACTGAGTTATTCAAAATTGTTATATCTTTTTGACTGAGCTTTGGTAGTTCATATGTTTCTAGAAATCTGTCAATTTCCTCTTTGTTTTCCACTCCTTGTGAGTAGAGATTTTCAAAGTAGGTATTCATGATCTTTTGAATTTCCATGGGATCAGGAGGAATTTACCTCCTTGTTGCATGAATTTGGGTTTTTTTTTTCTTTATAAGGTTAGCTAGAGGTTTGCCAATTTTGTTCTTTCTCCCAAAAAACCAACTTTTTGACTCATTAATTCTTTGTTTATTTTTAGTTTCAATTACATATATTTCTTCTCTAATCTTTACAATTTTTTCTCTTCTGTGAGCTTTGGGTTTAACTTGCTCTTCTTTGTCTAGAAGCTTGAGATGAAGCATTAGGTTGTTTAATTGTGCTCATTCTGTTTTCTTTATATGACAACTTATTGCTACATATTTCCCTCTTATGACCACTTTCATTGTGTCCCTCATGTTACGGTAAGTTGTATCTGTATTTTCATTGAATTGTAGGTATTTCTTTATTTCTTCTTTAATTTCATCTGTATCCCACTGGTTGTTCAAAAGGTTGGTACTTAATTTCCATGTATTTATGCAGGTTTTGCAATTTCTTTTGCCATTAATTTCCAATTTCAGTTCTATGGTCAGATATTTCTCATGGGATAATTTCAATATTTTGCATTTACTTAAGAATGTTTTACGGGATAATATATGGTCTATTTTGGGAAAATGTCCCATGTGCAGCTGAGAAGAATGTGTATTCTGATGTGGGGGGTGGAACTTAGTAGACATCTACTAAGTTCAATTGCTCATAATTGCTCACAAGTATGATTCAGTTCTATTATTTCTTTGTTGACTTTTTGTCTAGTTGATCTATCTCTTTGTGACAATGGGGTATTAAATTGCCTTGTTATAATTGTGTTCGTATGTATTTGGTTTTTCATGTCTATTAGTATTTGTCTTATAAGTATGTAATGATGTTCTTTATCTCATTTAATCATTTTAAGTTTGAAGCTCACATCATCTGCAAATAAAATAGTTACCCTTGGCTTTTTCTGGGCTCATGTTGCATGGAATACTGTTTTCCATCCTTTGACTTTTAATTTATGAGTTTCCTTTTGTGTCAGATGTGTTTCTTGAATACAGTATATTATGCGATCATGTTTCTTGATCCATTCTGTCAACCTATTTCTTTTGATATTTACGTTTAAGATATAACTGATACATACTGACTTGACTTTACCATGCTAAGTTCCAGTTGTTTGCTTTCTGCTTTTCTCCATTGTTACTTGATTGTCCTACCTGATGGTTTCTTTCTGTTGTTGTTCTGGAGATTGTGGTCATTTTTATCTCTATCTAGTATGTCTTTCAACATTCATTCTAGGGTTGGTTTGGTGGAGATGAATTTCTTCAGTTGTTCTTTTTCATGGAAGTATCATCTTTCTCCATTAAATTGCAATGAAAGTTTTTCTTGGTACATCAGTCTGAGTTGAAAGTTGTCTTCTTGCAGGGCTTGAAATACCTCACTGAAGGCTAGTCTTGACTTGAGAGTTTGTGCTGAAAAGTCTGCTGTGATTCTAATGAGCTTTCCTTGACAGGTGAGTTGTGTCTTTTCTCTAACAATTTTTAGTATTCTGTATTTATGCTGCATTTCTGAGATCTTAATTATAATATGTCTGGGTATAGATTTATGTTGGTTGTGATTGTTTGGTGTTCTACATGCATCAATAATCTGTATATCAGATTTTTCCCTATGTTTGGGAAATTGTCTTCTATTACTTCTGTGAATAGTTTACTTATGTCATTTGCATTGACTCCTACATATTCACTAATGCCTATTAGTCTTATATTGTTTCTCTTGGAATCATCGTGGAGCTGCTGGATTGCCATTTTATGCTGTTTTGTTATTTTTAAATGTTCTATCCTTCATGATCGCTAACTGCAATCCTGTCCTCAAGGTGTGAAATTCTATCCTCAGATTCATTTAAGTAGTTCTGCCAGCTTTCGGCAGAATTTTTTGTTTCTTGGATGTCTCTTTGTTTCATGAATTGTGCTTGTTTTCTATACTGATCATTCAAAATTTCAATCCATTTCCCATGCTCCTGTACTTTTTTTTTTAAAATCTATTTCTTCTATAGCTCCACTGAGCAGTTCCTTTACTAAGGTTGTTAGTTCTGTTTTTACATGAGAGATTACTTCTAACTTTATTTCCTCTATAGCCTCATGGAGTTGTGTTTTTATTTCACTTGCTATCTTTTCAGAGGTTTCCCCAGTGTGTTACTTTCAAAGTCTCCTATTTCAATGTCTTTTGTACTTGTTCTGGTGGACTAGATGTTTGAGATTGCATTTTGCTTTTCCATTTTGCCATTTTCCCATTTCAGTTTAATACTTGGTCCTTCAGTCCCACTAGTGTCACCTGCTGGTAGTGTGTATCTTGAAGTCCTTCTGTAAGTTTGATGTTTGTCCAATTGCTGGGTCCCACAGTGAAGAGGTAGGCCTGTCACTTGAATTCCTCCTGCAGGGCCTGTTGGGTGAGTCCTATGTTCTTCCTAGCTTAGAAGCCTAGGAGTACTGTTGAAAATCAACCTCTAGTTCCTGCTGTTATTATGTTCTCTAGTTGTTTAGAGTCACCAGATCTCCCTACTTACAGCGTTTGTCTCATCTGGGACTCTACTGTGTCTCTGGGTGTCCCACAGGCCCCCTTAATTTTCTCCAGGTTGGGGGAGGCCTTGTTGGCACCCTCTTCAAGCTACCTGATATTCTCTGTGTGGAGGAAGGACTCATCAATCCACTTGCCAAGTTCACCTTATGGCCTACTTCTGGAGGAGGCTTTTCTGTGCTCCTGTTTACCCATGGAAGTTAGCAAGCTCTATTACTTACTTTAGAGGCAAACTCACTTCATTGATGGAAGCCTGCTGAGTTCTTCTTACTGAGTCTCCCCTTGATACTGCCTGGTTAATCTACTGCAGTCCAAAGTTCTGGGGGGAGATGTGAGAGCTGAAGATCAACAGCAATGCTAGGTCCAGGAGGAAGGGAGGGTCCCTGATGCAGCAGTGGGGCTGCAGGGGCACACATCATGAGTTGGAGTTCCTAGGTCCTGAGGTGAATGGCCAGGACTGTGTGACATGGGAGTGGCCTGGTTTTGACCTGGCCTGTGTACACCTCTGGCTGAAGTTCCTGGGTTCCACGAAGTGGTCTGCAGATACCGCACGAGTCACAGGAGGGGCCTGGATCTATGCTGGTCCCGTGTGTGCCTCTGGCTGGAGTTCCCGGGCCCCACAAGTTCTTTTTTGGAGATGGCTAGAGTTGCAGGAGGGGTCTGTGTCTAGTCCAGTCCCGTGTATCCTCTGGCTGGAGTTCCCAGGTCCTGCAAGGTCATTTTGCTTTTCTTTCTTTTACAGTAAGCTGAAGATTAAGTATTCAGTTACAGTGTTTCAGGATTTGATAGTGATTTATTTAGACATTTCTCCAAAGAATATCAAATATTCTTGGACTCCCTACTTTACACAACAAACAAACAAACAAACAAACAAATGCAAAACCTATCTTGAAGTAGGTGGAATAATGTCCCCAAAATTGCACACCAAAATTCTAAGAACGTGTGACTGCGTTTTGTTGCCTAGCAAGTGGAATTAAAATTGTTAATAATCTGGCTTTGAGATAGAGAGATTACCCTAGATGCATATGATTCCAGTGAACTCACAAAGATCGCAAGAAGTGAAAAGAACAAGAGGTGGAGTGAGAATCAGTGTGAGACAAATGGAGAAAGTTTCAAGTGTCTCTGAAGATGAAGGAGGGGATAAGCCGGCAAAGGAACACAAAGGCCTTTGGAAGATGCTGAGACAAAGGAATAAATTCTTTCTTAGGGCACACAGTAGAAGCACAATTCTCAGAATACCTGGATATAAGTTTAGGAGGACTCACTACTGAATTTTGAAATCAGTTAATATAAATTATACATTTATGTTTTCTATAGTCATCCGACTTGTCACAATTTTTATACTGAGTAGAAAATTAATACATTGTGCAAATGTGAAAAACATACAACATCTGCCTTCAAGAGTTTATATTTTGTCAGAAAAGAAACTGGTTGTATGAGGAATTCGTGTCTGCTGGAATATGACAAATATCTAAAAGGAGATGTTCTAACATCTGCTCAACTCAGCCTGCCATCCATTAACTTCCAACAAGGAACACAATGAATGTTTCCACTTAGTGTAGTTCTAGAACAGGGAGTGATCCACACCAGCCTGGCTCCTTCTTGGGCCATATAATCTCATGCAGATGGACAGACATTAGTTTGTAAAAATCACCCAAATAAAATATTAAACTGAAAATAACATAGTCTGTTTTATTCAAGTGTGTATAATTGTGGAATTTAAAATATATATAGGAAGATCAGAGAAGACATTTCTGATTTCTGACTGAGTTGAATTCTTATTGATGAGTAAAGTCAAAGATGCTGAAGTAAAGCATTGGGAGTATGAGAGAGGGAAAGATAGACAAAACCCTGAAAGACAATACTGTGTGCATGAGAGAGGAGAGCTTGGCAATGTGAAGAGACTAGATCTATATGGATTTTGGTCTGATAACAGACACTGCAAAAGATTTTTGCATTATTTAGAGTCCAGCAGAAAAACAGCAAATCACTTTACAGAGAGTAATGAGTAATCATGTTTGGATAACAAGAAGAGCAACCTGTCTAAATGGTGACATTGCATAGATGCAAACACATAGGCCACCATCCACCTGACAATGACATTGGTTGTCAGCATTTGGGTAAGTAAAAGAGGCTATGGATAGGATTTAGGAAGCGTTTATGATTGTGAATTATCTTGATGTGAAATCAGGGGAAGAGAATGTTTTGAGAACCATAGTGATCAGTGCAGAATGCTGATCGGATCAATGCATCAACAATTGAAAATGAGCTCATATTTACTTAATGCTTAGAAGTTATAAAGGAAAAGAGAATGGCACTTTCTACTGATTATGTGATATAGCAGTCTTAAGATATGACTGCTGATATCTTCAATACTTTCACACTATAGGACACTGAATAAAAGAAACTTGAAGTAAACTCCCCAGGTCATATGTCTTTGAAGTGCAACACCGACATTTGATCTCATGCACTCTAAGTTTTGCTGTACTTAGGGAAATTATCTGGTCTGGCATCAAGGTAGTCACAACAGATTTTGGTGAGAGTTGTTTCAGTGAAGTGATGTAGATAAAAAACATAAAAGAGTAGAAGAAGAAGTTTTTGTTGCCTTTCATTTTCTCAGGAAAATTAGAGGCATGGACATTGTGAGGAGTTCTGGCATGAGTTGTTTGGAAAAGGGAACTGATCAAAGGTGTCACCTTTCCGGCAAGCCAGGCACTAATTTCACATAACCACAGCTCAGGTCTTCTGCCTTAGACTCTCCAGGGAGCAGCTCAACTACCTGTTGTGTGGCTCAGGTGTAACCCACAGTGCTGGGTAGAAAAAGAACCTTCAAAGTCCACAGCAGCAGAGTATTTTACTTGCAGAAAGAGAAACAATCTTTGTATTCCCAATTCTATCACTATTTGCAGTATATGTCTGAGCAAACCTGCAAAACTGAGAGGGTTACCTGTCTGTAGACACGTGTCCACTTTGGACAGGAAGACCTCTTCTTGTACTTGAAAATTTCACTTTCCATGCCATTATTCATTGGCCACGAGTCCCAAATCTTTGTCTTAGAGACATTAGGAACAAAAAGTGCAGAAATTACATATAGAGAGTTCTGTGAGAGCACTGGACATTTAGAAATTATGTGCACAGAAATTTCTAAGTACAGAAAACTTACAGTAGTAACAAAAAAGTTCTTTTGGCTTCTAATTCCAGTACCTGTTTTTTTAAAAACATTTTTAGCATTTTCATTTTATTAGTATGTGTTTGCAATACATAATGATAGCATTCATTGTGGAAAGTTCTTCATGTGTATGACACATCTTAACTGATTTTTCCATCCTTTTCTCTTCCTCCTTCCATCTGTGGTTCCTTTCTCTTTTACAAAAGATATATCCCCTTTGTAGTTTCAATATATGACTTTAGTCTTCTGGCAATAACGGTCCCTATATAGTACAGTTTGTAAGGGTAAGGATGTTTGTCTTTGCAAATAGATTAGAAAAGACTTAGTTACAGTTCCTGTTGTATATTAGCTACCTCAGTACCCAATGATCAACATTAAACTATTGCTTGACATTAACCTATGACTTTTTGTAGCATTAATCCTAAATAATAGGTCTGTGAAAATTAATTAGCTTCAGTCTAAAAGAATTCCATAACAAATTATATGTAACACTTTTAAAAACCAATAAAATAATTTTAAACTCCCTAAAATATTTCTCCAAAACTGTGTATTTATTGATTCTGAACATATCCAAGGTAAATTAAACTACTCTTCCAGAGAGAATTATTAAAGTTTATCATCAACAGCAGTTGAGCTAAAAGGAGTAGGATGCAAATCACTCTTGCCATGATTTATAACTTACCCATTAGCTTCTCAACAGGGTAAACTGAACTTTTGTGTGCTAGCTAGCTTGAAGCCACTTGCCATGGGCTAGCAATTAACCATTTGCCAAGGCCTGAGTACTTAATATGAATGAAACATGCTGCAAGATTGATGGAGACCATAAATTATGGGTTTAATTTTAATAGGGAAAAAAAAACTTTAAAACTTTACTTTTCTCTACTTGTCTGGGCACCTGTCCTACCTTCTACATCATTGAAGACAATTTTTTAACTGTGTACTTCAAATACAATAGATCTCATAAAGGAGGTTTACCAGCAGGGACCAACATGATTCAGAACAGAAGTTTATAAAAGATTTCACAACACTTGTTTCATTGTTAATCAAAGTCTTGCCTTGGTTTGCTTTAAGAATTCATATCTGTTGTAAGAAAGCATGAAGATATGAGATTCAACTGTGATTTTGCCTTCTATGGCAACTGTATAAACGTTTCCATGAGGTCTAATGCTAAAGATAAGCTTACATATGCTATTTCAACTCTCACTTGATTTTGCAAAATGATATTATACAACATCAAGTTTTACACCAGAGTTCCATCAAAAATATGCTTAGAGCAGTGCTCATTATTGTACAAAGGGAAAAAAATTGTGTTAGGTTTGTGCTGATGATCTGAAGAAATGCAAAATATATTTTTAAAAAATGCACGATAGTTTATTAAGTTTAAATCAATCCCTCATTTGTCAGAATCAAACATGGTTTCCTAAAAGTGAAAAGAAGTTGAAGCAGTATACTTTGTACCTGGGTAGGATGAAAATTTATCCTCTGTCCCTTGGTTTTATTTGCCTTTCCTTTGCAGTCTTGGTTAGAAAAGAAACTAAAAAGGATTTTTTAAGCAAAACGATCACAACTCCTTGGTTCTTTCAACAGTCAGTATTTTCAAGTTCGGTAACGCTAGTTCTTGAGGAGTTATCCTCTTGCTCACATGATTGGCTCCTCCAGGTAGGAGTTGCGGGAAGCTGTCTGCGGGAGGCACTGAGAGCCAGCAGCTGCATGGACAGAGGTGAAAACGAGGGAAGAAAATTCATCTACATACCCAGCAGGTATCGGTCATTTATATATTCATCTGTTTTCAGTTCTCAACTTGATAAGAGTGTGTCCATTTCATGGTGCCGTGCAGAGAAAATGAAGTGTGTAAGGTCATTCAATAAAGATTAAATTAAAAACATATTCTTATTGCACCCTCAGGGTCCATTAGCCTTGATGAGTGTACAAATACGTTCTTTGTGTTATGTGCTCCATCCTGAAAGGGACTGTGTGCTTCGCTCATTATAAATGTGCACCTGAAAAGATTGAACATTATCCCTTCTTTTTTAACTGACCTGTGGCCACCGCTGGGTTCATTAGTGCAGAACATCTTTTCCACTGGCTGAGTCTGCCCTATTGTTTGCCTTGGCCAGGGTCAAGTCAAGGGCACTCAGCCTAGATTGGACTCATTTGTCACAGGGTCCAGCAACAAAGCTGATTTCAGCAGAGACCGGGTGAATTTCATGGGGCTGAAACACAACCTTTGACACCAAGTGCCCAGGGCTGCTCCAAACTGCGCAGATGGCCCGCAACCCTTAGGCATCTAGGAACAAAGAATTGGTGAATTATCACAAAAATAAAGTTTCCACAGTCAGCATATATTTTAAGTGTTTAAATTATTTGCAGGAATTTTTGACAGTCTAAAATTGCATCTTGAGCACTTGTGATAATCGCTGTGCTTTTTAGACTATGAAGGAAAAAAACAATTCAGTTGGGGGCTTATTGCTTAACTGGTGTAACGGTGTAAAGTGTAGCAATTTAGTGTGGAGTGCAGGTTTTCCATGGTCAGCAGGAGCAGGCATGAACAATGGGTCGTGCTGAGGTAGCATGTGGAAAATGACTTTAATACACTATATAGAATGGCTTATTGCCTTGGTCAATAGGCTGCAGTGAAGATGGTGTATTCAGCCACTTGGGAAGGTTAAACCTGTCAGGGTGCACTGTGACTGATATGCCGGGGCTGCTTATGAGGTCTCTAATGGAAAAACCTGACAAGCAAAGTTATAAAGGTTACACTTGACACATACTTCAGCATTATGCCTTATATTAATCCATTTTTTTAAAGGTAGGGTACTTTATATTTGTTAGAAATTGATGCCACAATAGTATTAACACTCCAGAGGAAACATTTAAACTTTGCAGTAAAGTAAGGCGCAGGATAGGATGAGCTCAGTCCGTGGGTAGGGGCACTTGTGAAAGACGCGAGCCACATACTTCTCGCTTACAATAAATAATCTGCTACATCAGAATAGCTTATTAGGATCGTGTGGGATTCAGAATTTTAACAACACTGCCATGATATTTGCCTTTTCCATTTGAGGGAATATTTATTGTAATGGCATTATAATATATTCTAGGAGATACGAAGGGAATAGTGAATTTATGTAGGATGTGTATTTTGCTTCTCATTGGAAAAGAAAAACTACCAAATAAAATTATACCTTTGCACTAAATATTGGGGTTGCAGTGTAGTTCAGTAGAAGTGAATGACCCGATGTTCTAAAAATGATTTTCCCAGGATTCCAGTTTTTAGATTATAATGGTGATTGGCTATTTTAAGTGTTCTTACCCATTAGATATATATTATATTGGTGGAAGTATACTCAGGCTGTTATTTTTAATTTTACAAAAAATGCAAAGCAGTTAGCAATCCAAGCATTTATGAAAATGCTAATGCAACCTGAAGCTTTTCAATGTTTTTCCCTTTTCAAGCAGTGAATCAAGTATTTGATTATTCCCCTTAAGTTCACATAAAAATCAGATTTTCAAAATCAGCCATTTTGTTCTGAAGCTACTACTCTAATATGCTACTAAATTATGAGTAAACTTCAAGAATCACAATGTACACCAGAATATTCTATCAAATACAAACTATTTTACATGGCTTTCTCTGCTTTCCCCATTCTAATTCAGCGAGAATCATAGGAATTGTCATTTTTTCCGTCGTTGTTTTTCTACAGTAGACAAGCGTTGCCTCTTTGCGAAAAATATTAGATTGACAATACTAGTGAAGTCCCTCACATATATTTCTTAATATAAAACTACCTAAACTTTTACACTTTTATTTGTGAACTGGTATTTTTAGCTGAGAAAAAACTGTAATTGAATTTTAGATTTCTACCCATCTTTGACATCTAGACATACAGTGATAGGAATAATTTATAGTAAAAATGCAATTTGACAACGTAGCAATTTGAGGTATCTGAAGGTTTAAGGCAAGTTGTTCCTGGCTTACATCTTTGTGAATGAAAATGTCAAATTTACCCAAAATGAAAAAAGTAGCTGGTAAAACACTATGACTTGTCTATTTAAAAACAACTAATGTTAGATGTGTTTATAACAAAACATTTTAGCTGTCACAATATTAATGGCCTGTACAAATATGTACATTCAGATGTGTATAAAATATAATTTATGATTTTATATGCATATATGTGTGCACATACAATTCTCCTAGTTGGATTTAATTAAAGTTAAAACCCAGTACTTCAAATATACAACAATATGCTTACTTTACACTATATATTGACTAAATTACAGTCTAGTTTTTTAGATTTTGAAAAAAGTTAGACTAAAAATTTGTAGTGTTTTTTTAAAATGTGTGAATATTATCTTTTATCCTTAGTGAATATGTGGCATGTTTTCTGTTCTGAATTTTCCCCTGATCAGAGATAAACAAATACAATTCAAATGAGATATTTATATTCTCTTTATTCTTACTTAATGCATGACATTAACATTATATGAAAGTTACTAAATCTAATAATTTTGGAACACAGTTGTATTTCACACATTGTCCAAAATTTTCTAAAATATTTCTAATTAGAGAGTTAGTATGTTTCATGATACATGGCCATGTTTGTAGATATTAAATTTCAAATATTTCTTTTCTTAGAATATATAAGTGCATGTACTCCAAAAATTGCAAAGGTTTTTGTGTACAGAGAAAACATAAACTCATATAAAGTGAGAAAAGCAGGAATCACTTCTGAAACAAAAAATCAAATACATAAAATAAAAAGACCACTGTTGAATGTAACTAGCTAAACTGGCATCCCTCAATATAATTATGGGGACTCTACATGAGTACCTGGCTAAGGAGCATTATTCTACATTGTTTTCAAAGAGCTGGTTTGGATTTCACTGCAAAATATTTCAGCCAAAATAATCTAAAACTAATAAAATAAGGTCAGTCCACCTCAAGTACCTGCTATTGTGCTAACACCAAATAGTCCAACGTGTCAGACACTTTTCTCACTCACCAGAAGCTTAAAGTCATTACAATTGAACTAATCACACACTACTGCCTCCAAAATAACTTTTTCACTGTAAACAAATAGATTACTCTGACAGATAAGACAAATCAATTAACATATCTACATTTTGGCTACAAACAATTGCTCAAGTCAAACTACTGCATTTCAGTGGTCAAAAAGTTTGTGGGTCAAAATGTAAATCGAGATAGTTGATAGCTAACATTATAGATCAAACCATAGATAACCCCTTTTATGTTGAAATTATGGACAGTTTACTGTTTTCATGTGTATGTTTTTTAATCCAATGTTTGTGATTTCTTAGGTCATTTTTTTTTCTATATAAGAAACTGTGATGAAACGAAATAGTAGAAGTCAACTGTGTTGCTATGATCTATTTTCACTTTATAGCTGATCTCCCAATTAAGTGGAAACTAAAGGTTTTTCTCAGTTAACCGTGTGTAAGAAGTGGATTCTGCCAGTCCACTTCTCATAGAACAAAATGGGCAAGATGAAAAGAACATCAGTTTGTGTTAACCAGCGGTTTCCACAGCGGACTGAGACTGAGTAGATAAATAAATCACATTACTGTCACCGTCCTCAGAGTCATTATTAAAGTTTTTGAGGCTCACAAACAGAAAGAGCTTGTGTATCATACATGTCTCTGCCTTTCCTAGAGATTATCATAAAATTTTATTTCCACACGTTATTCTAGGTACTCAATTTTCTTAAGAATCAATTTTGGTAAATCAGGATTAAATGATTAAGATTTCACAAAACTCAACTGGAATTAATTTCTGGAAGACTCTATCTCGTAGTCCCTGATTCAGCATTTCATTCCTGAGAGTTTCAAAATAATGTCAGCCTGCAGGCAATTTTAACAGCTAAGTCTCATTGTATTTTTAGATTATTATTATGATAATATATATGATACATTGGAGAACGAGAAGCAAAATATTGGTTGGGAAAAATGTAGTGTTAATATTCATAAAGGTAAGTTTTATGAAATCCCAGGTTTAACTAATTTTATTTCAGAGTATGAGAAAGCACCCCTTAGGCACAATTGGGGTGTTTTTGAACACTCATCAAACACTTTAAACATCACTCTGTAAAAGAAACTGTATTTTCATAAGTAGTTTTACACATAAATCTGAAAAACAAAACTGATTATCTTACTCTTGAAACGAAATTGTACTGTTGTCAGATTCCTCAAAGATAAATATTATGGGAATTTTCTCTTACATGGAAGATGAAGGGTAACAAATTTTGCATAAACTTACTAAGAAGTACATTTCCCGGGGAGACAAGAGAGTCTTCTAATTCTTTTATTTTTAAGTCACTCAAAATAATCAAGATTAGTAAATGTATGGAACTTGAATAAATCCTTTTTTTCTTCAGCAAATATGTTACACTTTTAGAGACAGCAGGCGGGAAATCTGTATAAATATTGAATATAAATATCAATTAAAAATATTCACTGGAAATTGATTCTTTTATTACATATTGCATACTGGAATGGAGGTACTGTTTTATTTAAGCGAAGTCAGTGTTTTCCAATAAGGATTTTGAAAGTTAGGCTGGAAGGAGGACTATGTATGAGAAAAGACTTGATTTCAATCACCATATTTAAATTCACCCACAGTCTTTCTAAAGCAAATAAAAATCTGTGTTTTATCTTGTTTATAATTGGGTCAGGTCATAACCTCTGAAAATTACGTGATGTATGTTATTTATGCCACAAAACCTTTACGCTCTTTGCTTGACTTGGCGTTTTGACCTTGCTGCTGAACACGGGGCCTTCTTGTTAGCTGACATAGAGGTCATTGGGCTTACTGAACAGTTTGGGTTTGTATATGAACAGTTCAATAACAAGGCAAAGGGGACCACTTCTGAGAAAGACCCTAATATTATTACGACATTATTGTTGTTAACACCTCACAAGATAATTGTTTTCAGAACTATACTATAATATCTTTGGGACTTTTGGACTGGACATCAATTCCTGCTAGTCCTGATTCTCTTTTAACTGTTTCACCTTGTATTAATTTTCCTTAAGCTCATTATCTTTGAGACCACTTATAAGCTTCATTTAAAATGCATTTCTTGACTAGATATATATCTAATATTTCTTCTACTAAGAAGTAACTTATATTTTTCCTTAGAACTATATTAACTGTTTTGGTGGTGTTCATATATTGATGTTAATTTTGTGTATTGAATTACATATCTTTGAGATATAAATCATATTTCAAGTTATAGAACAGCTGATTTCAATCAATATGCTTTTCTGGAAGGTACTATATATATATATATATATATATATATATATATATATATATAAACATTGAAATGTTTCATTTCTAACCATCAGTTTGAAAGGAGGTTAGCTTTCACTAGAGCCATTAAGAACCTAGCTGACTCAAAACATTTGTTAATTTCTTCTAGATATTACCCTGCAAGTGAAAATTTGTGATTATTTTACTTATAGATATTTGAGTCTAGTGAGGGCTGCAAACATTGCGATTCATGGTGGTCCTCTCTAGAGAGTTATCTCTTGTGGTCCCAGAGCTATCAGCATAGTGGAAACAACTCTCAAGTGTTTGGAAGCAACAATACACTAAGGACTTTTGAACATTAAGTTTTTTCACAATTAACTATCATTTTTATTAGTCCTTGAATTTTGAAGGGCTTTATTTATCTCAAGTCTTAGGAAATGATTTTCCATATGTGATTTTTCTTTTTATGGATATGGCTCTTATTTACTCAATATTTTTATTTACTTAAATATTTATTTAATAAATATTACTTATTTACTTAAATATTTACTTATCTACTTAAATATTTTTAATACATTATTAACATGAGTACAAGAGATGACCTGATTTTTACTTTTCTTCTTTTAAAAAATTCATTGATGCATAATGATATATAAAATATATTTATTAAGTGTGCTGTTCTGTGAGTTTTGATATATAGATACTGTTTCATATATAGATGATATATAGATGTTAGTTTATAGCTATTTACATAGCTGCTCTGTGGTATCCAGAATCAGAAGTACCAAGAACCTTCTTTCCTTCTTTTAAGGAAAGTAGATCATCTCTGTCTTTCATCAATATTCAAAGGGGGATATGTTAACACAGGGGGCATTGCTTCATGTAATGTATGCTTTCAGGGCCTGGGTGGGGCTGATCTTATACATGTCATTTCCATGTGATGGAGTGCTGCTGGATATGCCCAAAATTTATGATTTACTGAGGTTAAACTCATACAGTTCATGATGAAGCCCTCAGGTCTCATGGCACCTTGATAATCTGTGGTTAAGTGTGTGGGCTCTATTAGGCCCAGGTGCCATCCTTAAATTGTTTATCAAAAGGAGAGTCATTATCCACAGAGGATGACTTTACTCCAAACCCCAAGGGGCACTAGAGTTTCCCTATATAATTTACCTCACACCTAGATCCCTTCTGACACTGGCACTTCAAGCACTGTGGGATCTGCTGGATGGGTTACATGGACCGACCAAGCGGTCAAACAGTGTGCTCAGAATCCTGGGTCTCTTAACAGCTTTGGCTTGTTCCCCAGCCCACTTAAAAGGTGAAGCTTTTCAGGCCATTCAATAAATAGGGCTCAGCACCACATGTATGTAAAAGTGATAAAAAAGCTTTATCTTAGTCTTAAACAAAATTTAGATGAGGTAAATAGTTTTCTAAGGAAAACATAATTGAGAAATGTTAACCAACACAGTGAAAATCTAATAGGAATGTAGTAGTGTCAAATTAGACTCATACATTGTGTTATTCCACAGATGATTTATTTTTAGGATTTATGCCATAATTTTCTAATTAGTTAAAATATATGCAAGGAAAGCATGTACTCATAGTCTGTTTAAAAAATAATTATTTTTAAATATGTCTAATAAATATGTATAATAGTTAGCTGTTAGGGTACATAAAATATTGACCATAAATCAAATCTTAAAAATATGGTGCTTAATGGTGAAAATTATACTTAGTATTATTTTCAAATACAGATGCTAGGAAATTGAATGCTGTATACTTGGAGGCATTATACATGCACAAAAAATCTTTCACCTGATGCCAAAATTTCCCTATAAGTAGTTGGAAATTAAAACTTGCAGAATAACCTAATAAGTAGAAGTTGAAGAATAAGTAAAAGAAATGGAAATTCTATGTCCTGCAACAAATAAGTTTAAGTGGTTTAAAATACTTAGAATCTGTGATAAGAAATTATATATTTCCTATAGGCACTTTTCAGTTGGAGGAAATAAGGGGCTTTCTTTCAATAGCTAAACAACTATAATCAATATTTTAGAATTGCAGGGAGATGTGATGTGACGCTTAAAGGACAATATACTAATAAATGTGTAGACTAGAAAAAAGTTACACCATTAATAAAATGAGAGGTAAAAGTTTTCTGTTTCAACTTGTATTTCTGAAGATAGGAGAGAAATTTTTTCATACATTAAATTATAATTACAGGTTTGAAACTACTATTTATAGTGATTGTTTTTGTCAGATATTGATCTGTGAATGTGTAATCTCACTGGTAATCCTGAACCTTCCTGAAGACTTAGTCTCAAAGTGTGATTCTTAATGGTCTGATAGATAAAGCTCCATTAAACATAAATTCCAAGCTTGATGCCAAAGGGCTCCCTGTGAGAAGTGGTGATGTTTCAATTAAGAAAATCACTGGAAACATTATACATTGTAAAATAAAATGATTGAAGTATTAAAAAAACTTATATAATCCTTAAAATGAAAATAGAATATACCAGTATGTTTGAAAAACTTTAAACATATAAATGCTTTAAAAATCATGATTAAAATAAAGTAATAAATTAGTATACAAATTAAATATTTAGAGAGAAAAAGAGAACTGGAGGTGAGAATTGAAGAAATTACCAAGAACACAATTCAAAGTAGATTAAATGGAAGGTGCTAAAGTGATGTTAAAATATATAGGGCATTTGGCCATGAGAGAAAAAAAAATGATCAGTAAATTTCCAATACATTTAAAGACACAGTTTTTTCAGACTTAAGGAGTTCTGAAACTTCTAAGCAGAACAAATAAAAAAAACCAAATATTCATACAATAATAATAATAGTTCGTAACATAAAAGACCAAATTTCAACATTAACAGAAAATCTTGCTAAAAATGAAACATGGTTCAGACCAGCACTTAATGTCAAAAGTAGATGAGTAGAAAAATAACTTTAAAATTACAAAAAGAGACTGGTAGTATATATTTTTATATTCAGACAAATTGTCTATTATAATAAGAATAAGACATTTTACAAACCAGTTTCTTACAACCCAGCAAATAATTAAAACAATTTCTAAAGTTACACTTCAGGGAGGAGAAAATGTTCCCATAAACTGTTTTGAAATCAAGGAAGAATATAAGCAAAAGTTAATAAATTCCTGGAAAATGTTATGTAACTATCAGGTTTATATTAAAGGTAGAAATTATTTTACAGGATTCTCTAGCCTTTCAACCTGCTATAGTAAAATACCACAAACTGGATGGCTTATAAATAACAGAGATTTATTTCTAATGGTTCTAGAGCCTGGGAAGTCCCTGAACCAGATTCAAGATATTTAGTGTCTGATATGCAATGACATTTTGGTGCATAGAACTTCTTACATGGCGGACAGGACAGCGTTGCAAGCTTCCTTTTGTATGGACACACTGACCTCAGTCAAGAAGGCTCCAAACTCACTGTCCCAGTGTCCAGTTTCCTAGGAGCATCACCTGAAACATGGCTATTTCAACATATGAATTTTGGGAGGACACATGCCGTCTGTTGCAGAGAATAAACTGATAAAGCATAAATAAATACCTAACCCTAATACAGGGTAAGGAAGTCATTATAAGCAAAACATTTAAAGTTCCATATATTGTGGTGGAGGAAAATATAAATACATTGATTAGTTTTAATTTTTGACACCCTCCATATTTAAAAATTTTAGTGATAACCATTAAAGGAATAAAAATGGATTACTGAAGTCTCAGATAAATACAAGGAAGCAATGTGATTTAAAAGAGGAATAAACACTGTATTGTCAGGATGAAACTTAAGGAATGCTTTAAGAGAAATTTACCGACTTAAATGATTAAAGAATTGTTAGAAATAGTTACTTTTTTAAAAAAAACAAAAAAAAATTCCAAACTAAATGCAATATAAAGGGCAGAATTTAAGAAAACATGGAGAACTGCAGGGCAAAGCCAAAAATGAGTTACTTATAGGATTAGAGAAACATCTGAAAAAATTAAGTTAAACTAGATAGAATACAAAGTAAGAACTGCCAGAAATGACATGTAATAGAGATGGACTGAGAAACATAGTACTGTATCTCTAAAACATGTAAATTTAGATTGAATTTATAACTTATAAACTAGGGCTTCTTTATTCAATATTGAACAGAAGCTATAATAGGGAACTTTCTTTTTCTTAATACTAATTTGAAGAAGACCTGTCATTTAAATTTATATCCAGTTTGGCATGGAGGCACATGCTTGTAATTCCAGCATTTGGGAGCCTGAGGCAGGAGGCTTTTTGTGAGTTTGAGGCCAGCCTGGGCTACAAAGTGAGTTCTAGGCCAGCCTGAACTGCATAGAGAGACCATGTCGCAAAATATAAATAAATAAATAAAAATCCAAAGTTAGAACTGTGTTGAGTGTAAGAAAAATTTAAGTGTAAGTAGCTTGATAAGAGTTTTATAAAGAAGAATGTTGAAAATATTTTCTTGATTATTTTTAATCTTTTAAACATAGAGAAAACACAGTTATATATTTCTTAAGCCATTTTCCAACCATAAAATTATTTATCATTTTGTCATAATGATAGATAGAACCAATTAATCATTAACATACTAGTATTGGTTATCTTTTTATGCTGTTATACTTTAAACATAAACATTATCTTTTTACTAATCATCATCATATTCATCACCATCATTTTGATGAAATAAAAGTCTCTATGATGAGAGAGATTCTGAAAATCAAATCTCATAGGGAGAGGAAAGTATTAATGAATTATTATTAAGCATAATGCATTTCATTTGATCAGTAAACTTGCTATATTTCTTTTTAAATGGCACAATTAAAGAAATTCTTTGTCCTCTAAATACCTCCCAGCAGCTTACCCTCAGACTAAAACAAATCTGTGATACTGAAGCAATCTTACAGTAAATATGGACTTAGTTAAGAAGATTAATTCATGATTATCACTGATTTGAAAATCAAATACTTGGTCTAGGGATTTAGTTTACCCACATTGTGCCTATCTGGCAAGTACAAGGTCTTGAATTTAAGTCCCATTTGCCAAAACAAAAACAAAAACAAAACCAAAAACAAAAAACACAACTAAATGAAAATCAAATACCTTTGCCTCTACTTTCTCTAGTTACGTAAAATGGAAAGGCAAGTGAACAGTAACAAGGTAATATAAACTTGCAAAGTCACTATCTGTATGATTAAAAGGAGGGTCTTGCCAGCAGTGATCACCATTCCAAATATTCTTACATATAAGTAACAGGTATCATTACTTTCTTAGTTTAGATTTATGTTAGATAAAAGTGAAACAAAAATTGCTCATATGAATGGGGCATCTTTTATTAAACTTTTTTATTTTAAAGAGATTAAGACAAAAGATGACATAACAAAGCAGATCAGATCAGAACAATGCAAGTAACAGCATTTTACCACAAGACAACCCATAATTAACTGTAACTCCCGTTAGTGCCTCTTTCAATTGAATTAGTTGAGCATAGCTTCATATATGATAGTATCAAGCATAACAAAACAGTATAAAACCATTCAAGAGAATGAAAGCATTACAGGGCTTTCAGAACCACATAGCAGAGAATGAACAATGGCTACTACATTATCTCATTTTCCATAGAAAATTTGTTTATATTATCACCCATAATAATATCCAAAAAGATATAACAGGATAGAACCAAAGGCAACAGAAAAACAAAAGCATAGTAGGACTTCAGAGTAAGATGGTACTAAATCAGCTCTGGCTATTCTAATGCTTTCTTTTCTTTAAAATAGCTGTTTATACTATCACAGATAATAAAATCAAACAAACTAGGATAAAACCATTCCAACTAATGAATTGGGTATCTTGTGATATTTTGATACACGTGTACATCAGAAATGGTTCAATCCGGTTAAACATTTCCGTCTCCTTTTATCAGAAATTTTATCATTTCTGAATGGTGAAAATTAAAAATCTTCTACCTTGGTTTGGAATATAGAATGTGTTATTGTTATCTATAGCGCTGGTACTGTACAATAGCATACCAGAATTTCTTGCTGTTTGTGACTCAAAGCCTCTTGATCAGTCTTTGCCAATTCCTCCCCACCCTCCTCCCTCAGTGTTACTTCCCTGGTGTCCATAGCCAATATGTTCTGCTTTGTTTGTTATGCAGAGCCTGGGATTAAACCCAAACCCTTGTGCATACTTAAACAAACACTCTACGAAGTGGTACTAGTACCGCTGGGCTATAGCACTTTTGAGTGAGTAAGTTCATGAACAAGAATGTTTAAGGAACACATATCCAATAAATAAGGTAATTTTCTAAACCAGTGGTGCTTTGTTTAAATTGTGAAGAATCAAGTGAATTTGACTTGGGAGAACTTTACATTTATTATGTCCTGAATTTGTTATTTCTGATATTTCTAATAACTTTTCAAAGAATGTCAGTAATACTGGAGAGAAGCCATGTTATTTTTATTTAACATAAAATACTCATGATTTATCATGAAGTTATATTATCTCACATGTCTTTTAGGATAAAACATTTTTTCAGAAATAGAAAAAACAGAGAAAAAGAGAGGGAGACAAAGTGAATGAACATCAGTTGTTAACAAATACCTACTATATGTAATTCCAATAAAATAAGAAGCAACCAAAGCATTTAAGTATTTAGAAATGGATATGGCAGCACATAGAAATATCATTTGATTTCATTAAACTTCTATGTATAAACAGATATTTAAATCAGTCTCAGAACTATGCTTTGGGAAAATTCATAAAATTTATTGCTATATATCTACTTAGCTAGAGGCACGGTTGTACAATGTTTTATAGTACAACACAGCACCCTGTATCTAATAAAACTTTAAGAAAATGGGTTAAGTTCTGGCAGAGAAGTGCTACCTCTAAAACATTTGAATACAAACACAAACTATGTCTGCTTTAGCACTGTCTAAAAATCCTCAGCCTGGCATCTTCCACAGTGCAAGGTGACAGTAGCCTTGATTGCAGGGATCACAATACCTCAGTTCAGCTCCGTGTCTTCCACTTTATAGAGCTGGGCCTCATTTGGTTATTTTTTTCTGATCCATAATGTCTTGACTGAAAAACTGGGTGAATTATTCAATAACACCATTCAACAAAAATCCATAGCATTTAGGATCGAATTTTTACGAATGTTTGGAATAAATGTCAAACATAAAACCTTCTTTTCCCACTTACTGATGGCTCACATAATTTAAAGCAAAAAGAAAAATGTACTGAGATCACTCATGTCTAATCAGAGTCCAAAAGAGGAAAACTTATAAACTCACTTATATTGGAAGATTCGTTTTTCAAATGAGTGTAACTACTGCATAAAATTTCGTAACAGCCTCAGGATGGATCTTTGGCAAATATTACTTGAAACTATTATAAAAAAAGGAGCTGTACAGAATATCAAAGCATGATAATCTTATTAGACGCTTACAGGTGTAAAAATAAATCTGTAAAATGGAACAAATTTTCCAGCGATAAATTAGAAACATGACCTATATCCCTTCTTTAAGAAATTGATTCTTGTGTTTATTTAAAAGTAGACATCTGTAACCACTTCACAGATTATGAGAATTGTGATCAGAAACGCAGCATATGGTAGCAAGTTATGAATCCAAGGAGACACAGCTAAGTTTAGAACTAAGGGAAATTTCTAGGTTTCACTTAAAAAGTAAATGGAAGAAACATTTTGACATCGTGTGTTGTAATATGAAGTTATTGTATGACATTCTTCCAAACTGGCCTATTAAAACCTAAGTATAAATAAAATTCACACTTTCAATTTGAAATCTCTATTTGCTTATTTTTGCAAAACATGTATTTTTTCTGATGTTTTATGGTGACAGATATATCAGAACAAGATTTAAAGTAAAAGAACAAAAGAAGGTGCACACATTATATTTAACTTCACTGGACACATACGTATGAAACGTAAAGCATCAGTGATCATCAAAAATATGGGAATATTTAAGTAAAAATATGTATTGTAATAATAGGCACATTACCATTAATTCTCTTCAACATATTCAAAATAGTCACCTTTACTTACCTCATCATCCTTGACTGTGTCTTTTATTGCAGTATTTTCAATTAAATGATCATTTTATTTGTTGTTGACCATTGCTTGTATAAATAGATTAAAATTTTACTTCAAAAGGAAGGCAAATCTCATAAAATCTGGATAATTGATTTTTTACTATTTCTTGATTGCTTTCCATATTCTAGACCAATCTGATGATATTCACTCATTTATTGAGAATTATATTACAATTGAATTATGTATAATTGAATAAAAAAGATAATGCAAAAATTTTCATTTTCTCAATCCTGAAAGTTTATTTTTAAGAAGTTAACCTAGAATGGATATAAGCAGAGTAAGTTATAAAATTTCTGTAAAATGTCTAATGAAAATAATAGATGAGATTGTTATTTATAAAATATTCCTCATATTCTAATATAAACATAGTAAGATGCAAGACTTGTATTCAAGACTGTCCTTTCGTATTTGTGGCATAGAATTGGAGGCAAATTTTGCTCCGAATGGTTGATTTTAGGATATCATTATGTCTAGCTCTGTGCTGAGTCTTTTTCTCTTTCAAAATGGTTTTATCATTTTGCTGAACCGCCATGGTTTACTGTAGAGTGATGGCCACCCATGCAGGGCTCTTCAGACTCTAGTATCCTCTGATGCCAGTTAGAGATGTGCTGCATGTATTATCATGAGGGCCGTAGACTGAGAGGATCTCTATACATCTTTAGTTTGAAAGCATCAGGGGCAGGTTACACTGCTGATTCTATCCCACTTACTGTTCTCCTTGATTTCCTGGAGTCTGTAATAGTATTTAAGAGTAAAACAAGGTGCTAGACCACTGGGACCAAAATCCTGATTCCTCTACTGATTTGCTGTAGAGACTTGAAAACATTGTTTAACCTCTCTGTACTTTGGTTTTGCATTGTTGAAGAAGTCACAACTTTATCTGTCATGCTTTTATGTTTTTAAAGTGCAATAATGAATGAAAGTCATTTACATCAATGTGTGACAAATCAAGCCCAGGAGGTTAACACACGTGATTTATTTACCGTGATTTATCAAGATTACTCACTCCATTCATCCTAGCATCTTCTAAAGAAGGGTGTTAACCAATCTGCTGCTCAGACACCGAGCCTGTCTATGTATACATGAATCCTCTATTTTCAGGCAAATTTTGGAGCAAGGAAAGGTGTCCAGTTTCTTTATTGAGAACCCATTACCACTGAAGGTCCTAGATACTTCAGTGCCCTTGTAATTTAAGACATTCCTCTCCTAGCTCATGAGAAGTTCATCTGATCTCCTCGTGCTGGAAAGCTCTAGGAGCTTTGAAGCCAACTTTGGACTAATATTATTCACTGTGGCCTGCATCTGCTCGGAGTGTAGGGTTTCCAAATTCAGAATACATTTTTGGCTTGTACCATAACAGCTTAACTTTAGTTTATTTGTTTCTTAAATTTAAACTGTGGGCAGCAAATTATCACAAACTTAACACCTTAAAGCAACACCCATGGTTCTTAGCTGTGAGTTTCGGCAGTTGAAGGTGGGCACCCACCATTCAGTTTGGGATACTACAGTCACAGTCAAGGTGTCGGTCACCTGAGCTCTGATTTGGAGACTAAGAAAAAGTCTGATTCCAGCCCCCTTTCTATGATTGCAGATTCATCTTCATGCAGCTGAAGGCTGAGTGAGGTCTTCTCTGCTTGCTGGTGACTGAGGGCTGCTCTGAGTTTCCAGGGACTTCTTTTGGCTTCTTCCCACATGATCCTTCCCTTTTGTGAACCAGCAAGAGTGTGAGGAATCTGTCTCATGGTTTTGTTTTCAGGCTTCTTCTACTACCATCTGGAGAAAACTAGCTTTTTACACAGCTCAGGTTACTGGGTTATGTGTTCCGAGAATTCCCTTATTTTCACTGCACTTACCTAGCATCCTTGAAGACATTTGCAAAATTTCTTTTGTCATGTAACCTCATGTAGTAATTAGAATAATGCAGAGAGATAAAGATCGTGGGAGCTGAACTGAAATTTTGCAAGTCACACTCAGGTATTGGGGTGTGATGATACAAGAATTCACTGCTGTGGTGATGAGTGGCATAATACAGACAGAAAAACATTATTAAATAATGTTTTAAAATATCAACATATTCATTGTCTTTTTATATGTAGCTGTTTAGAATAGCTTTTAAAATGAATATTAAATGAGTAGTGAAAGAATAAGTGACATTGCAGACAGATATCTGTCAAATTTACCTGCTTTCTTTATTGTCAGGATGATTGGTAAATACTCTATAAATTTAGCCATTTTTCTAAAGTAAATTAATCCATTTAGTACTATTATGCAATATTTCAATATTTTTCAATTATGGCTTAATTAAAGTTATTTTGAAGACTTGTTATATGATTTTTTCCTATATTTCAATTATTTTTCTTTGAATTTTATTATTTATAATATTACTTTTATTTTGTTATCAATTACTGCCTGGTTGCTTAATTTTTTTTTTTTTTTTTTGTCTTTTTCCTTTTTATCGGTACCGGGGATCGAACTTACGACTGCCTGCTTGCAAGGCAGGTGCTTATGCTGCTGAGCTAAATCCCCAGTCCTGGTTGTTTAAATTTTTAGTTTTGAACAAAAATATGCTTTCCCAATTCTAATTACATGCAGTAAGTTTGAATTTTTCTTTCAAAATCCATACTATTTGAGAAATCTTAGTCTAGTTTGTCTTGTGCCTTTTGGATTTCTCTGAGGACAATAAACATTTAGTTGAAAATTCATTGGAAAATTTTAATTTTCTTAATAATAGGAAATCAGGGAAATACAAGAAACCTATATTTTAAATGCTGTCTATGGTGTAACCTGAGACTGTTGCGAGGAACTAATCACTCTCAGGCTGGAAAAAAATAGTCTAACCCATATGCATTTTCATTTTCTAGGACTAAGAGGCTGCCTTTAGGTTGCAATTCATGCAGAATTTATTCTTCTGTAGCTAAGACCAATAGCAATATTTTAATGTAATACCTAGTAATACACATATACTCTGTTCAAGAAAAGCGGAATTTAGTATTTTAGAACTTTTGTCTTGATTTACCTCAGGCAAAGAGTTTACATATTTGTTCACAGAAATACATGACACTAGGTTAGTAGTGAAGGCCTAAATTTTCTGAGGAAAAACACAGGAAGTGTTTTGGGGGTTGTGGTTTTGCTTCAGTAATGTATTTTTAGAGGTTTCCTTTCTCACTCTCATTGATGTTGTTTATTTGCAATCCACTCAAATAATTTCTTTGTACACCTCTGCCTCAGAACCCATCATTTGCTTTTAAATCTTTTAGAATTTTACTCAAAAGTTTTTTATATATATATATAATCTCAACTCTCACCCTAACATGTTCCTTGACGATATTGATATCACAAAATGGTAAGATAATTCCCATACCTGCTGCTTACTGGAAATGTCTGAATTCGGGTGAGCATCTGTTTCCTTTTGTTACTAAACAGTGAGAAATCCAATTAAATATAGTGACATAGGTAATTCTTGATTTTTAAAGGCAGTTAGCCAATATAATTTGATATAGAGTTTCTGTTATTCAGGGATCGAATTATATATTAAACAAGATATTTTTATTTTAAGGAAAGAATTAGATGCAGAATATTTTTTAATTTATTGTTTTCTTTAAATAAAATTATACTAATATTGAATTAGCCCTTTTAGTCTTTATTATTTTAGGTGGAAATGTGGAAGGGAAAGGAAAAGTGTTATATAATATGAATGTCAAGACACATATTTTATAAAATTACAATAATTGATAAATGTAGAGGAGAGAAAATCCTCTAAAAGTAGTTATCTGGGGCAATTCTATGACCAACTAGAGCAGTATACTCCTATACTAGTCAGATAACATGCATATATATGGAAGAATAGCCAAATAAGTATAAATTTTATAAAAGATTTTCTCATTTTCTCTACTTAGATGAACTCCACTAGAATCCTTTTTTATGTCATAGGAAGGAAAATGTGACCATTACTGTAATTCCTCTTTTTTTCTTTCTGTTAGTAAAAATTGCAACACAAGGTAAGTAATGCGCCTCTACTGCTGCCCGTGAACAGTAGCACCTCGGCACATCTCTACGTGAAAGCTTATTTTACTATCACTTAAGGATCTCATTACCTTTTTATGAGGCTCGCATGCTGCTTTACAAATATAGCGCTCTAGTAACATTATGGAGGCATCATGATTCTTGCCAGGGGCATTTTTTTTAAAAGCAAGGAAAAACTAGTTTGAAAATAACTTCCTTAGTGTGCTTCATCTTTTGTACTATGCTAATATTTTCCCACATGTTTGTTGAAGTTTGAGTTTTATTTTAGTTTACCCGCCCATCTGGAAGTTATTAAAATGTGAGAAAGCATGTATAATTCTGATTTAATTGTTGCGATAAGAAACATTGGATCTTCTTTAATAGTATAGGAAAGGCTGACCCAGGAGCCAATGAGATTCCAGCACTAACATTGAATTAAGATATACAATATCTTGATTCAAATATCACAATGGGTTATTTTAGGCCCACAAAAGTCCAAGTAGTTTAGAACACAGAAATATTACATTAGCAATTATAAAATGAAAATCTGCACCAAGATGTTTGCTATTAGTGAAAACTAGAAAATAAGAATTTTAACTGATGTAGATTACATAGATAAGAACAGATTCAAAGTCATTTTTATATTATCCTTATCCTCACTTCATGACTTTTTACTGAAAAAAAAGAATTATAATAAATTCTTTATTGAAAAAAAAGAATTACAGCAACTTCTGGGTGTTAAGTGATTGCGTTTTTCAAGCACATGTTTTCTCTGATGTCATAGTGAAAATAAGAATGAAAAAAAGGACCCTCACCCTACACACCACTCGTCACCCTAATTAAGAGCATAAAATTTTAGTTAATCTTCTAAACCCATTTATCATTTAGGAAAGATAGTTTAATTATCAGTGATAAAGTGTTTTGCTAGGAAGATTTTTTGCAAAGTCAAAGTCAATGATAGCCTTTTATGAAACATAACAGTGTGTTTCATTAAGAAATAAAAATGGCTTTAAAAATTCTAGATACAGTGTCTTAAGTACAGCACAACAAAGAACTAAGGACTCTCTAACTTCTTTTGCTAGATGAATCTCATATAGATTATGGAAAAATCTGGGCATTCTGTATCCAAAAACTTAATATCCAACAATTGTTTCAAAATATGTATAAATTTGAATTATTTACTAAACTAACTAGTCATTCTTCTTAGCAATGAATACTTGACTACAAGGTTTTTATATTCTCCGTGGAAAAGGAACTCCAAGATCTACCTGTTTAATTTTGCTTATTTATTTATGTTTGTTTGACATTGATTTGACCCAGGATGTATACCACACCAGCTGGGACGAGATAACATTCCAGGATATGAAAAATTCATAACCATATAGTATCAGATGATGAATAACAAGTGTGTTCACTATTTTCTACATAATAGGACAGTTATCAATGTTATGATTTTTTCTTACAATGAGAAGTCATTGATAAATTATTAATATAAATTTATTGCCCATTCAAGACCTTCTAGAAGTGATCATTCTAGCTTATCACAGGATTGTTGATGCTAACACTCATATCACAGTTTATAACTTTATCATTAAATACAAAAATGTGTCAAGTAGACTTGTCTTAGTTTCCAAATATCCGTATGAAATAAAGCACCTGTATTTAGTAATTAATATCATAATATAATGTGATATTTCAATTTTATTTTAGTTGGATTTGAGATTTTTTTTAAAGCTTAGTCAATTAACTTTATAACACTCACAATGGACCTATTTTCCCTTTTAAACTAAGTAATTATTGGCAAAAATAAACTGGGATAATGTCTACTTGGCATTTCTACTAATCTGTTCATCTCAATTTATTCTTCTGCATCTATCTCCTTTCAAAAGATGGGTAATGTGCTTTGATTCTGAAAGAAAACCAGAGACAAGAAAACTTTTCCAATTTAACTTTCTGTTATGATTGAATAACTTATGTGTTAACTTATTTTCCAGTTACCCTTTAGTTTAACTCTATATTCTTCATACACAAAATATCACTGCATAGTAACTCTGCAGGATGTGAATACAGGTAATAACATAGAAATAAGCAGCAACATTGAGACAAACAGTTTCCATATTTCAGGAGATCTTTCTAGGAAAGGGTCATACAGCGCAGTTTTTATCAGAGGAAGTCAGAGAGAGAAATGGCAAGATTTGTTGTTGTTGGTTTGCTTTTGGTAAATGGAGTATTCATATTTGAAATTCAGGTTAAAACAGTTATGAGAAAGAATGAAGGGCTGATCATTACAATAAAGAGTCAGAAAATAAAGAATACTTACATTTCTGTATTTCAGACTTGATTCAGACTAGAAAGTAATACAAAGATGACCTACAAGATGATAGTAAACACATTCCTGAAGTTTGAAATATATTGATTTGTGTTTAGGTAAGTAATATCAAAAAAGCTAATTACTATATACTTGGGAAGGAATCATGATTTTGGGGGATGTTAAATATGACTCTAAATTACAGTAAGTTTGAAATATCTCATTATAACTAGAGAATGACTGAAAAATACATAATTATGTCATTTCAGGGAGAATATTCAGATCAGATCCCCAAATTAAATCCTAGATAATACAGTGAAAAAGAGAAAATAACAGAGGGTAATTTTGGAAGGATTATAGAATAAATAAACTGGAAGTAGTGAGAGCCAACATCTAAAACATCTGAAATACCAATGACAGAGCAATCAATATAAAGCTGGTGTTTAAAAATGTGAAGCCTCAAGGTTAATTGAGACAGATAAAGTGTCTTCTTTTTTCGGTTACTAGATTTTGAAAGAAACGTAAAAGTAAATGGAAAAAAAAAAACAATTAACCAAGTAAAAAAGTTTAGGTAAGTGCCCCAACTCCTGCCCAACAAGAAATATCTGTGAGTGACAGAAAAACTATTTGATTTTTCTTTTGTAAAGTTTCTTGTTTCCCCTTTAAGTGTGGTAGCATATTCTAGACTAACATAGACATCGAATTACAGATCATAGCAAATGTGGGACTATAGATTAGACTAAACATCACACAAACCCAGCATGCATTAATTTAGCTGCTGTAAATTAGTAAGTCTTAGAAATGTCTGTTTATTCCTACCCCTAGGAATGATTTGACATGACTGTCTTCTCTCTTGAGCTATATCTCCAGTCTATTTGCTCTTGCTTTGCTTCATTATCTGGATCTTAACATCAGATAGATGACATTTTCAGGGTAAGAAGGGTCTATCAAATCCAATTCTAATGTAAGCATTTCCAATGATTTCTTTTTATTGGTATACCTTTAAGATACACAAAAATGCACTCATCACTGAGAATGTATCCTTATCTGTAGCTATTTTGGTCCTTTCTGCTTTCTCCTGCTTTATCCTCTCTTCTTTCCAGTCTTCTTCCAGGCTCTACAAGACCTATCCTCTTCTTCTGTTAACTTTGTATTTTGCTCTGAAATTATTTATACTTTCACTTTTAAAATATTTGGTAAATTATATTATGAACCGTTCACTATGCAATTATATTTTTATTCATTTATCAAGAAACTCAGAACTATTACCATTGCTAAACTTAGGTGATGATAGGAAAAAAGTCCCCTTCTCTGATCAGGATAAAATTGATTGCCAATATTCCCACAAGAATTGGGAATCATAACATGTAGAAAAATGCTGATCACATATACTGGAATACGTTGGCGTAAGAAAGGTAAAACATGTTTATTTCAGGCTCTCTCAGAGGCCTGATAAATTGTAAATCTAGGAGGACATGGATTCTGCATTGCCCTTAGATACTAGATATATGGAACTCAAAAAACTAGTTATTGGATTAATAAACATCCTAATACAAGCTATGCGTCTCCAGGAAGATAGTAAGAATCTGCAATAATTCCTTAATATATTTGGCCACGGTCCTTTCCCCCACCCCCACAGAGCAAATCACTGCACAGAATTTGCTTTGGGAAATGCTAATGGTATTTAGTTCCTGGAAGAGAGTCTATTACTAGGAATCCCTTTCACCAAAACTTTCTCTAGCACAAATCAAGTTTAAAAGATGAATTTCTTTTTATCAGTGAAATTCAATAAGCACACACTGCATGCCTATAGTTCCAGTTATTGTGCAAAATGTTGGGAATAGCAAGGCGTGGGTGAAAGCCCTGTCTTGCAGGTTTTACCATAGTGTTCTGAAGTCATCCGTGCTTGCCTGCCTTGCTTTGGTGTACATGGGCAGAGGTCACACTAGGAGCTTCGGCAAGGATGTGTGAGGACAGCTTTGAGAGCACGTCCGGCAAAGCTGATTCTGTATAAGTAGCAAGAACCATGGGAGTAAGAGGAGGCCCAGTAGGAGGGACATCAGGATGGTGTTCTGTGGGTGAAAAAGCAAAAGCTTTGTGGGTTGGCAATGGTGTTGGAAGTCAGGGGATGGAGAGAGGTGAGGATGAATGTGCACCAAGGTAAACATGGCAGCCGTACACGGGGACTTAAGCAAGGACCCACCAAATACCAATTCTGCCCGGGTGTACTACTCTTTATCATAGTCCTGCTTAACAGTCCTGGAAGTTTAGCAAAATTTATAAATAACTGGCACAGCAATTGAGGCAATGCAGCATACTGCATAGAAGCACTGCTAAGGATTAGAGATTGGTGGTCAACTTAACACCAGCCAAATTAAATCAGCAGGTTGCTGCATGTAGATGGTTCACCTGAGAAAAGTGGCCAGTGTGTCAGTGTGAGTTCTCCTAAGAGTTGTTTGGAGCTATTGGTTCTCCTGGAGGAGCTTGTCATGCTGGCTCCTCTGATACAAACTCAGCTGCTATGAGAGGAGCTTGGGACCTTGTCGCTGAGTGGCTGTGATTCACTTTGGGGGAGCTCTGGTCCTTACGTTGAACATCACTTCCTGGCTCCGGAGGGGAAAATATGTACTGTTTAATCTCCAGGAGAAGCTTGTCATGCTGGCTTCCCGACATGTACTTGACTGTTCTCATCATTGGAGGAGCTTGGGACCTCATTTGTCACTGAGGATAGCTGTGGTACTTTTCAGGGGAGCCCTGGTTCTTATTTTGAGTGTTATTTTTGGCTCCAGTATAAAAACCTCATCCTCCAGGCACAGATCCTTCACCCCGCTGGCACAGACATTCTAGCTTCCATTGCTAACCTTGGGGCCTTCCCATCGCAAATGTTCAACACTTACATGAGTCATTGTTGTGGGCTCCAGGTCTTCAGCAGGACTCATGCAGGACACTGCAATGGGATCCCGGCCTTTGACTGGATTTTCCAAGTGTTTAGTGTTGTGGACAGATTTCCTGCACTTTCTTGTATTTAACTCTGGTTGACCATTATAAAATATTATAAATTCTGTGTCCTGTCTGTAATTGTTCTCCTTGCTCCTTGTAGTCATCCCCTGACTACAGCAAGAACTGCCACCAGGCTCCAGAGCTTGTGCAGCTTATAAACAATGTGGTCATTTTCTGTATTAGAGAGAATACTCTAAGTATTACAGAGAATACTCTAATAATTTAGAGTAATGTATGCATTACTGATGGTGAGGACTAGGGCTGTGGAGATGGCAGGGGTGACAGTTGATTCAGAGGATATGGGTAGGATATGGCTAATCCAGAGACCATAGAGGCAGAGGTCAGGGTGGCTACGGTTGCTACTCAGAACAGAATTACAGAGGCAATTATGACAACTGAGAGGCTTATGGAGCTGACACACCCACAAATAACACTTGTCATCCAGGGCTGTCCTTCCAAATCGCTGTGTAAAGGTTTTTGGAGCTGTGTCGAAACTTGTGTAGTAAACTACCTATTTTTGAATTGAGCTCCCAAGGAATCTTGCTAAAGACCTGTTCCAAAGCTCTGTGTTCTTTAATTTCTCCCCATTCAGAGATAAATTTCTGGCACATTTGTAGATATGGGATTTTTCCTTTGCAAAGGTTTTAGTTTGGTCTCTCTGGAGAAAAAAAAGAAATGAAAGAAAGAAAGAAAGGAAGGAAGGAAGGAAGACTGATTTTGTTTTTTAAACAACATGTACTTGGGATTATTTTTAAAACCTGTACATAAATCTTATTGCAACCAGAAAGTGATTTTTGAATGTACCTGTAAGCAGTCTGCATCAGGAATATGATTGCCGAAAGCTGTTTTTTATTGAAATTCATCATCATTGATTATAAGGGCTTCTTAAAAGTGTTTGCTAACGTCATTTTTTCTAAATACTAGAAGAAAAAATATTCTTTTATGTCTCATGTAGCGTTTAGGAAATCCTTCAGAACTGATTCAAAAGATGAAAGTTGAAAAAAAGTAATTATTTTGCTTATACATATTACATTTATTAACATATTTGCAAATATAAAATATTAACTGATATGCATGTAAGTATTCCAAAACTAAGAAAGATCCAAAAATGTAAGACATTATGGGCCAAAATCATTTATGTAAGGGGTATTCCAACTACGAGGCACTATAAGACAGTCATCTATCAATGGGATTCGCAAATGGCATGTGTTCTCTGGAAAACAATATTCACCTATTCTTCAAATCTCTTTCATGTCTGTGCTATGTCTAAGGACTACAAGTTTTTAACAGTTAAAATAGATTTGAGGAAAGAATAAAAGCAATATTTTTAAACTTTGCTGAAAAAATAAACTTATTCACTATTTTTATATTGAAGAGAAAATTCCTTGGAGTGAATAGCATAAAATTTTTAAAAGTCAGGAAAAAAAGGAATCAGAATCAGCTGGAGTTCATCTTAACTTCTTCTTCTTCTTCTCCCCAGAGTTCAAACAGCTTATGTTATGCCACATCGTCTCTGAGACTGGGAAATTCACGACTCAGTTGTCTCAGCAAATAATTTTGGATTGATGGGTGCAAGGGTGGAGGAGGACAGCACCTGGACAAGTTGGGTCACGGCAGTGGAACTATGGTCATATTTGTTCCTTCTGTTGAAAAGGGACTGTGTGTGGCTGCCTCATCCTAAATTCTGTTTTGTTCCAAAGATCTGAGAGGATTTTCTGGTAAGATACTTAAAAACACACTCTAGTACCACAGTGGGGAAAGGCTTCTGAGGAATTTTTGGATTTCATTAACCCATTATTTTGTGCTCTTCTAAATTTATGCAGGTAATTAGTTGATTTATTTGTGTATTTATGAATGTGTTGGCTTGCTTTTTGTTTTTTAAAGCACATCTGTCTCTAGTTCTGGCCAAACACAAAACCTGGATCCAGGTGACTCTTTTCTCTTTCATCATAAGTGAGGTAATAATACTGAATCCTAAGGTTACATTATATTCATTTTGACTAATGTGAGACACATAGATTTCTTAAAAAGTAAATCATCACTGTTTACTATACAAGAGAATTCTTAAATTGTGTTAATTTGACCTCTTCTTATACCTTAATAAAACAATTTTTGTTGTGGATCATATAATTTTTATATAAAATTATCTGAAAGAATTTTTCTTCTATTATGAATTTAAATTTATTTCAACTGATAATATAACTGTTATATATTTCATGGGATAGCATATTGTGTTTCAATATTGTATACATTGGATAATGTTTAACTTAGCTGAAACATTAACTGTTTCCTCAAACATTTGTGATTTGTTCTTGGTGAAAGCATTCAAAGTGCTTTATTGTAGATTTTTGAAATCTGTATTGTCATTATCCATTGCTACCTTATTGTGACCAGAGCACACCACAATTTTTTTCCTCTTAACCGTAACTTAGTATAGATCAACTCTTCTCCATCTCTCCCCCCACTCTTCCAAGGGTTTGGTCATGATCGTTCTTCTCCAGATTTGTATAATATTAATTTTTTTCAGATTTCACATATGAGTGAGATCACTCAGAATTTTCCTTTTGGATGCCTGATTTATTTCACTTAATCTCTAATTCCATTCAAACAGTCACAGTGACAGGGCTTTGTTCTTCTTTATGTCTGAGTAATATTCCATTGTATAGGCACACAATTTCCTTGTTCATCTGCCAGTGAGTGGGCACTTATGTCATTTCCATTATTCTTGGCTGATACGAACAGTCATGCAACAAATACGGAGGTGTGAATGTCTCTATGACACACCAAATTCAGAACATTGGGATTGATTTCTAGTAGTGCAGTTAATGGATCATATGTAGTTGCATTTTTATTCTTTAAAAAAAACACATGCATACTATTTGCCACAGTGGCTGTACAGATCTGCATTCCTACTAACGGTACACAAGGATTGTCATTGTCCAGATCCTCACTAGTGTGCGTTGTCTCTTATCTTTTTGATAATAGCTTTTCTTACTAGAATTTAGTGAAACTTCATGTTTTTGTTTTGAATTTTTCTGATAATGAAAGACAGTGAGCACTTTTTGAAATGACAAGTATCACAAGTTGATACTTGTGTGTACTGCTTTGAGAAATGTTTACTTAGTTGTATTAGCCATTTTTAACAGGTGGAAATAAAAAATACCCTGAAGAGACTGCCTGGTCTTCAGTCCCCTGTCTACTTACATAGGTTTCTGAAATTGCAGTAAACAGGGACTTTACCTCATTTAAATAGATGAAAAACTACATTCTACCTACATTACTACTTATAAGAAAAGTTGTGGTAAAATGACAGCTATTTTACTTTTAAAAATAAATTTTGCATAGTTGATTGACTCTGTTTCCAGATAACAATGAGAGCTACAAATTAAAATGGGTGATTCTGTGTAATAAGGATATTTTGGAGTTATTTTATGTTTGAGAACTTTTATAGTTTTCAAAACAAGCTTATGAAATAGATACTTGAATCCCCAGTTTACAAATGCTAAAGTGACTTGTTATCTAACATTGCACAGATAAAATCTCAATACATTATGAAATTTGAATATAACAAGAACTAAAAACCCATGTTTGACCTATTAAAAATGAAAATTTTTAATTTTATGAGAAGGGTCTCTATCGTGTGCTGTAGCTGTGATGATTTTTATTCTTACTTTTTGGCATCATATTAATTTTATATTTTCTCTTTAATTTCAAAGAATTATTCTTCAGTCAACTACTATGAATTCCTCTAATGCACATCTGAATTGATAAGAAAAGTAAAACACTTTTTCTATGTTCAATATTTTGGTTCCTGTGAATATTCCCCTCAAGGGTTCTCTTTCACTATACCTCATAAATCACATAATCGCTACCCAAGTCTGTCATCCCAACTAAGTAGCTAGAGACACATCGCTAAGTGACATGTGATTTATAGTCCTGTTAGATAATCTTTGATGGTGAATATCTTTTAATGTTTTCCTTCATAGGAATAAGTACCCTTTATTAGGGAGGTCTAGAAGTTTTGCAAAATTGAATAACACATTCGGAAAATAGACCATGTAATCAGAACTTCTTCAATGTATTCCAATGCACTATACTTGTCTGTTTCAGACGACCTCTAGCCAGTATTTCTAAATATTTTCTCATTTCACGAATTTAAAAGTACATTGCTACAATGTCTAAGTACGTCCAGAAAGAAGAGACATTACTAAATTTTCTAAGCTTTAGAAACAATATAAGCATATAGAGATTGAGTAATATACTGGTGTTTGAAAATCTGACTTTAAAACTACTGCACTTAAAACATTCTGCGACCTACATTTTTCCTTTGTGTGATCATTGTTTACCCTTTGTCATATTGATCCTCTCGTACTCAAACTCCTATTCTTGAGATAAGATGCCACCTGTTTGGAAATTATAATTTTCTAACATTTTTATCTGTTTTTCCATCATTGCCTTTTAATTCATTGCTTAGGAAATGGCTTGGTTACTGACACAAAATACCTGATGTCCAAAATGAAGGAAAGAAAGGCTTATTTAGTTTGGCAGGTTTTGTAGGTTTCAGTCTATACTAAGCTGGCTCCAAGACAGGGTGGCTAAGGGGCAGCTTTTAATGGCAGGTGCAAGCAACAAGACTAAAAATGGTAAAAGGGGAAAACATGCCTCCTTTCCTCTCTTATACTGTATATGAGTTAAAATAGAACTTGGCGGGTGCAGCACCCACATTGCCAGTCCCAGCACTAGACAACAAAGCAACCAAAAATGCTAGGTTCAACTGCTTTTGAAAGCCCTTTGCCCCACGACTGCATGAGTATTTTGGGGGACAATCAAACACAAACCATAACAGGAAAATACTTTGTTTTCCATATATTGAAGTATTTTATTTTTATAATGTTCTATTTTACATCCAGTCAAATTGGACAGACCTTGCCTCCACAGCTCAGAGTTTTTCATTCTCTGGAAAGGTCCCTTGTACCTCATTCTGGACAGTCTCAAGTCATTGTGCAGGTAACTGGTAATCTGATTATCTCTGTAGGTAATTATTACCTATTCTTGGATTTGATCAAAATGAAAACATAAAACACATTTTTGTAGCTGATTTTCATCATATTTCTATTATCCATCATAATTTATCAATACTCGGTTATGCTTATTACTATATGTTAATTTACTTCACAGTTATACTACAGTTTGCATATTCATTCTTTTTTTAAAAATTTTATATTGAAAGTGGTAAAATACAACAGAACAGACAGAATAAAGCCAACTAAGATTGTACAGTGAAATTGGTACAGAACTTCACAGCAGGTTACCGGGATAACAGTAATAGGTATCACAGTATATTTTGTTATCTTTATAATAGTTGTTCTTTCAATCACATATATCAAAATGAGATGAAATATGGAATATTATAGAACTTATCAAAACATAATATTGAATAAAGCAATACCATTAATCAGAATAGAGCAAAACAGTAATAAAAATATTTGTCTTCAAAGAGATGGTAGAAGGAAGTCCCCCTTATTTGCTATTGTCAACCTCCCAGGAGATGCTCAGATTTCTGGTTCCCATTTGCTAATGGGGGGACAAAAGAAGGGGAGTAGGGGAAGTGGGATGTTTAACTCTAGGCTGTGCATCAGTAGGTTCACTAGTGCTTAGCAGGGAGGTAGGCTGGTTGTTTGTTTCACAGCGTCCTAAGTTTCAACATAGCGTGGAATCCAGGAGCTGCTGGTGGTTCTCCCCCTGGAAGGGCTGCAGTCTGCCACACTGCCACTGCTTACCTGGGTGAGGAGGTGCTTGCTTGGCTTCCCAGTGTCCTAAGTTCCAACATGGAGTGGATCTCAGGAGCTGCTGCTGGTTCTCCCCCTGGAAAGGCCGCAGTCTGCCACACTACCACCGCTTACCAGGGAGGGGAGTTCTGCATATTTATTCTTTTGGTGACAGACATCTGAGCTCTTTCTAAATTTGGTTATTTCAAATAAGGCATCCATATACATTTGTTCATAAGTCTTTTAAGGACATTCATTTTTATTTGCATTGGGTAAATAACAAGAAATAGAAAGATTAGCTCTTATTGTGAATATACCACTAGGTTTCAATATTTTAATTGAAAAATACAATTTTAAATTTATAAATTTAAATTTTATTTATAAAGAAAAACGCTTTGAAATGTGCATACCTTATGAAATGACTCCATAGAGTTAATTGCCATATGCACTAACTTTTAAGAAGCACTCAAACTGTTATCTAGAATGATTTTCCTACTTTTGTTCTGCTCAGTAGTTTGTGGGCCTTTGAGTTCTGCTAAATCCCTACCAACAATGGATATGATCTGCCTTTTTAATCTTAGATATTCTAGTATGCATGTAGTATATCATACAATGGTTTTAATTTGTTTTAACCTAAAAACTAATAATAAATATCTTTTAATATGGTTATTATTCATATATCTTCTTTAGTGAAGAGCCTATCCAATGTTTTTAATTTTTTTGTCAAGTGGGTTGATAACGTTTATTCTATTGAAGATTGTGTGTATTATGAACACGATTGCTTTATCAGAATGCTGCTCACAGATATGTAATACCTTCTTCCATTATGTGGCATATATTTCTATTTCTTAAGAGAGTTTTGAGAGAGCAAAATATCTTAATGTTAATATCTACAACATCAGTTATGTGTTTTACACGTCCTGCTTCTAAAATCGTATCAGATGAACATTTGAGTTACCACAAGATGGAAGATAGTCTCCATTGTCTTCTCACAATCTTTGGTACGATATTTAGGTCTGTGATCTATCATTAGTAACTTGTTAATGCATGATATAGATCAAAGTTGGGTTTTCATATGGATTTGAAATAATTCCACTAATAATTATGTAAAATGATGATCTTTAGTGAATGATTTTGAGTATATGTTTACCATATATGGTATCCATTTACTATATGAGTGAGTCTTATACCTGGACTCTCTGCCAGGCTACAATAAATTATGTTAAAATTTTTTTATCTCATTTATTAGAATTTTATCATACTTATCAAATTTGCATAAGTCATCTCATTTGGTTCTTCTTGAAAGACTTTTGACAATTATAGATCCTTTAGATTTCTTTAAAAATTTAGAATTAGTTTATAAATTCTTCAGAAAAATCTTTAGGATATGATCATAAAGTTTTTGTTACCTCAGATAAAACACAGAATTCCTGTCTGTTCATTTGAATCTTAAATTTTTTTCTCAATAGTGTTTTATCATTTTAATATCATTTAATTTTTCTGTTAGAAATATTATAATAGTTTTATAATTTTATGACTTGATAAACAGTTATATATAATTTTAATTTCAATACACATAGAAGCAAAATGTATTTTTCTATACTGATTTATCTTATAGTGTTAAGTAGCTTCATTTCACCATTCCAGTAGCTTTTATGTAGATACCCAGATTGCCAGAGTTACGTCATATACTGGAAAAAAGTTTTGTTTCATCTTTTTGTTCTATATTCTCTCTCCTGCTGCATAAGAAATTATTCCAAAATTAGTATCTTTTCTATATAAATAATTAATTTGCTAAGAAACAAATCACAAGAGACATAAACACATACACTATCTAGGAATGAACCTATTTAAAGAAGCAAATGATCTCTACAATAAAAATTAGAAAGCACTGAAGACATTAAAGGAGATATCTACAATCAACTGATTCTAGAGAAAGTTGTCAAAGATCTATAAAAGAAAGGACAGAATCTTCAATATGTGGTGCTTACAAAACTGTCCACATGTGCAAGATTGAAACCTGACCTTCATCGCTCACTCTGTACAAAAATTAAATCAAAATTAATCAAAGATCTGACACTCTGTAGACACTAGAAGGAATAAAAGGAAACTCTTTAGGATACTGATATAGATAATAACTTTTTGATATAGAAATCCAAAAGCTTAAGGAAAAAATGTAAAAATGTAACAAACATAATAACATCAAATTAACAAGACTTGACACAATGAAGGAAACATCCAACAGAATGAAAAGACAAGCTAAAGAATGGAAGGAAATATTTGTCAGCTAGTCATTTAACAGAGGATTAATAGGCAGAATTCATAAAGATCCTAAAAGAACTTTAACAATAGCCAACTAAACTAATGAAATTGGGTAAATTATTTTAATAGTTGCTTCTCAAAAGAATAAAAGTAAATAATCAATAAACATATGGAAAGTATTAAATTATAAGTAGCTATTAGGTAAATACAAACCAAATTACAGTGTAATACGATCTCACTTCAGCTAGAATGACAACAATAATAATAATAAAAGCTGCCAATAGTGTGTTGAAAGAGGATCACATATAGTATGATGAAAAGTTAACTTAAGGAACCATTATGGAAAACTGTTGAGAATTTCATACACAAAAAACAGAACTACCGTATTCTCTTGCTGTCTCACCCTTGAGTATATATATCCAACAAAAATGAAATCAGTACACATTATAGATATCGTATACCCATGTTTATTGTTATAGTAGTCACAACAGATAAAGTGAAATTAGTCTATAAGTCCATATGGATATGTGTTTTATTAAGATATAAAGCATGAAATCATCATTTGTAGCAAAATATTTGGAAATAAAGTATATCTTGTTAAGTGAAATAAACCAGGCACACAAAGACTGTATTTTTTTTCTCATAAGAGAAACTAATGAAAGGAAGGAAAGCAAAAAAAAAAAAAAAAAAAAATAGAAGAAAAAAATGGAAGCAAGCACTTTATAAATAAGGAAGGAAGAGGGGTCAAAGGGAGAGAGAAATTAGGAAACAAAAAAAGTAAGATACGAAAAGTAAGATACAATAACATACGAAAAAGAAAGTATGCAAAAATAAGGTGACTTTAAAGAACAAAGAACACTGATTTATCATTTATTATAATTTGCATTTTGGTGAGGTGACTTCGCTGTTGGTTTTGTTCATATTCATGTAAACGGCTGGAGGAAAACTGCTTTGTGTTCCACATTTCTGTAAACAGGAAACAGATTGAAAAAAGTTAGTAAGAAGCAACTTAGCTTCTTGAGGCACAGGAGAGATGCCTGGGCTTTCTTGGTCAAAGGAGTCACAAGGACTTTTCCCACATTTAATCAATCAGGATATTGATATGTGGGGTTTTTTGAATATATTTGATTTTTTTCTTTAATAATTTTTAAAAGCTGACTGTATTTTTGAGATTTTTGTCCACTTGGTCAAACGTGTTGGCATAAAATGATCATTTTCCTTCAACAATCGGTTAATGATTGCAAGATCTTTGGAATTATTCTACTTTTCTTGTTCATATTAGGCTTTTACCCTGCTTTTCTGCTTAGTCTTGCAATATTACTTATGTAAAATTGGTTGAATCATCAATTTTCATCTTCATTCCTGATATAATAATACAAATGATATTCCAAGATTTCCCCTTCACTTATATATTTATTATTTCTATTTCTCTTTGGTCTGTTTTTCTCTTTTATAATAGACTTTTTAAGAAAAGATTAAAAAACTTTACTGCAATAGCAACAATGAAGTGTCAACTTTCAAAGACTTACTGAGAACGTTTTACACATTTTTCATGTCAGTTTGTAAGATTTATACCATTTTTTTCGTGTTTTATATCTTTGGCTCATGAATTATACAGAATTACATTTACTTAAATATTTGAGATTTTCTATTTTTTCATTATGTGTTTCTAATCCATTTTATGAAATCAGAGCATACTCTATGATTTCAAAGCTTTGAACTTTACTGAGATTTGTTTTATGTTCGTATAGGGACTGTCTTTGTAAGTGTTCCGTATGCACTTGAAAAGAGACCATGTTATAACTGAAAATAATTTTCAATAATTTGTTTCATGATATTTGAGTTTTCATATCATTTAGATGCTTATATTTTCCCTACCAATCTAATTCTTTTCATTTAGATTGTCGATTAAAAAATGATTACTGTATAGATAAATGTTGTATTTTAGTGTTACATGTTTGTGATACCTAAGGATTACATTTTCTCTGGGGAAACAGTGTATGTGTATATCATGTTTTGAACATTTTCAATCCATTTACCACTATCCATTCCTTCTATACCCTTCAAATCCCCTTCACTAGTTTCAATGAATCTCCTTCCTTGTTTGCTATCATCTCTTCTTTTAGTTTTCAATTTGTTTATACTTTAGGTTTTTCGTATGAAAGAAACCTTTTGACATTTAACATTGTGTCTAATTTATTTCATGTAACATCATGGTCTCAAAATCCATCAAGGGTCATGAAAATTTTCTGATCTCATTGACTTTTGCTGAATAATATTCCATTCTATAATGTAGCCCATTTTCTTTGTCCATTTATCTTTTAATGGAGGTCTAAGCTGTTTCAAGAGCTTAGATCTTATGAATGTGCTGTTATAAATGTGCGTTTGTGAGTATCACTACAGCATAATTAGTATAATTCCTTTGAAAATATATCCAGGAAATGTATAGTATCTGGGTTGAACTGAGTTTCTATTTTTAAACTATTCAGGAATCCATGTACCAATTTTGGTAGTGACTGTACTAGACTGACTTCCCACTAGCAAAGGAAGGGTTCCTTTCCCTACCTCCACACCAGCATTTTCCGTATTTAATTTTCTTGGCGATGAGCATTCTGACTGGGGTAAGATAGACTCTCAGAGTTGTTTTGGCTTGCAACTTTCAAGTAATTAAAGTTTATAAACACTTTCATGTACTTATTGGTCACTTGCACTTATTCTTCTGAGAACTGTCTATTCTGTTGGTTTGCATATTTTTGAGGATAATTTGTTTGTGGACTGTTAAATTTTTGTGAGCCCTATCTTAAGAGCCAGTGATCAAAATATGCAGAGAACTTTTAAATTAGGAAATATTACACAAAAAGGACATACTGCCATTAACTGTCTTTAATGTTTTTCCTGGTATTGAGCACACTGATTGCACATTATAATAACTTTAAAGTGTGTATCTATTCCCTCCCTTCACCCCCATGGTACTTCTGGTTCTTCCTGGAAGTTAACATAACCATGAAAGGGAACTGTTTCCAGTCAAACCACAATAGCACAAGCAAGGCGCTCACAAAATGAGAACTTCCAGAACTGCTTCCAAAGTGGCAAGAATGTTGGAAGAAGTGTGTCTAAATTGAGAATGTATATTTTTCAGATTAATAATAGCAATGTGACTTTTACTATAATAATTAAAATGTAAATATTTTTTATATTTGTTGATCACACCTTTAATATTCTAGATATTAATTATTTCAGATTTAACAGTCCAAATATCAGTACTTTATTAGATTAGCAGGCATAAATTTCTTCCTATTTTGCAAATTATCTCTTATCTCAGGGTTTTTATTCCTTTGCTGCAAAAGTTTTATTTAGATGTAATGCCACTTGTTGGTTCTTGATCTTATTCTTGGACTATTGGAATTTTGTTCAGAAAGTCCGTGCTTGTGCTTGTGGTGTCAGTGTTTTCCCTATAGTATTTTCCTACAGTTTCAAAGGTTTTCTTTTTTATATAGTCTGTTTGTTCCATTTTAATTTGTTTTAACAGGGGGTGAGGTAGATAGGTTTTATATTAAGAATATTTGGAACTGCAGCTTACTAAGTAGAGAAAGATTACTGTGTGACAGTTTCTAGTATCAGTGTGTTCAGACAGAGAAGAAATTAAAGTTGGAAAATTTGAGAGACTAAATTTTCTTTAAATAAGAAGTAATTATTCCACCCATGTTACTGATTTCAAAATAGACTTTCTAATAGCAATTTCATTCATTAGCTACCTTTTAAAAAAACTCTTTAGCAATTACCTATTAAGCTGGAAATGTACTATTAAATTTGTTGATGTATTACTCTCATATATTTTAAATTTTTACCTAAGTCTCTCAAATGCTTTAAAAGAGAATATATTTGCTCACTATTTCTGTTCACTGTCTTTACCTGGTGCCCAGAGTTTTCTGATCTGTGCAAATGATGATCTTCTCAACACAAAATGTCTGTGTTGAAAGAGACATAAAAGTCTCCCCAGCGGACTCCTATATAATGGTGAGAATCCCATGACAAGATCCCCTGAGGGGACCTCCAGCCTTTGCCAGTGTATTTCTTAAGATGTATTTCCCTTGAGACACCCAATTCTGTAGTTGGTCGACTGTAAAATAATAGTAACTGAAATTAATCTTAATTACTTTGTAAAATTAATCAGAAGGCAGGTGACTACAACTTTTAGTAAATACTTCATTTATTTAAAAAATTTCAGTTCACAAAATAAGTAGCCATAGAAATGTTAATTTACTGTGCAACACTACATCATTTAAGGTGTCTCTGCACACAAATGTATGCATGCAGGCACAAACAGATCTAGACATTCAAGGGCCATTTCCAGTGAACTGAACAGAATCTATCCAAGCATAGGGCAGATATTATCAAACTACACAGGAATACACAGGAATTTCAACCAAAACATTATTTCAGCAAAAATGAAGGAATAATTTCATGAATGTTTAATGAATTCTGTATTGGATGATTTTGCTGAAAATCTGGTTGGTAAATCTAGCAAGTGTCCTAACTGATTGCTAAACTATAAGCATTGCAAATAAGGAGAGGATTTCCCTCAGAAACGTGTGTTTATACCTGCTCTTTGGCAGGTTTGGGGAGAATAAACAAGAAAAACCAACAAATGTTCTGTCAGTCAACATGAATTTTGTAACCAGATATGGGAAGAAAGTTAATTTTGTTGATAAAGAACAGGTGAATCAACCAATAGCTTCTTTGTGATCACTCTAGCACTCTATTGATCCCAACGGTATTGATCCCAAACATACAAGAAGAGGGGTTGTCATGGCCCTGTTCTCTAATTACATGACAAGGATGACCGATTTCAGGCACATAAAAAGTAATTTGAGAGGCAGAGCTCAACTTTTGCTTTCCAAAATATAGATAGCATTTCATAATTGTTATTATGCAACAATTGACATATGCATTCTGCATCTGTGAAAATGGAATTCACTTGATGTATTTCATTATGCAATGCATTACAATATATAATTTAGTTTACTATTCATATATGGCCAGATGCTCCAAGTATTATAGTTAGACTAGGCAAGTTAACTGCCATCGAGTGTATAATGGTGTTAAAACAATTTTAGCAAACAACACTTGTCCATTATAAAAATTCATATTACTCTTTTCTTTTGCAAATACTGATCTCGTTTAACTAACACTTGATTCACTGGACCAAGATTAATATTTAATATTAGCTTATATTATTGTTGCACAAACGTTTCCATTTTGCTGCAAAGCAGTTACTTTATCGCCCTATAACCTTGTTTAAATAAGCAGTTCTTCTTGCGGGCTCTAAGCATTTCTCCTGCTTTCTTGGTGGGATGGTCATTTAGTGATCAAATTAGAGCTTCCCCAACCAGATCTGTGGCAGCCATGGTTAGGAAGCTGCGTTTAGTTCTGTTCAGATTTACAGAGCATCCAGGTGGAGTTCATTACTGTGAATCACCCAGCATGGTCCCTTGGCAGCAGATTAAGAAAACAGTCTAAATTAGAGATGGCTGCATGGCTACACTTACTCCTCGTTCAAAATGTAAGGACCCCCTATGCTTAGCTACTACATCTTACCACTAGCGGCTTGCTATCCAGGGAGGTCTCTATTACTATTTGCTGCTGTGTTTGTACAATACCTAAAATATTTATGAATCTGAAAGCTAAAAAAAAATTACAGATCTGTGACTAATACATTCCACAGCTGCAAGTTCTTGGTGTGAAAATTTATAACTGGGAATGTGCTACTAACTAATTCCATCTTTGGAACAATTGGATGGATTTCTCTGCCTTGTTCTGTTGCCCGGGCTCTGCAAGGTCCCCTCCCCAGGCTGGGATGGCTGTGATGGTGGAAGAGCCTCTGGGGAAAGAGCGGATGGACATGCACAGGTGCACCATCAGTCACCAGCAGCCCCTCTGGCTGATTAAGTAGCAGGTGTTAATAGGACCCCAAGGGAGTGCTCGCTGGTTCCCTTTAGCTAGAATGATAGTGACACAATTCCAAGCCTGAAGGGTTTGGAGCCCTTTGAGGGAGGAGGCAGGGCAGTGGACTCCTAAAGTGGGAAATAATAGAAAGGTAGGTTGTTTGCAAAAGCCCCTCCTAATGCTTAAAAGATATGCAGTTTTTGAAGACTTCTGTAAAGAAAATTCTGGTACAGATGTGACAGGCATTTGAAAACGGGGTAAGAAAAGTACTCGTCTTTAAAAACAGTCTCCACACTCCATAGATTTGGTTTTATTGGAGCCAAAAATAATATAATATTTGATTCTTATTTCTGAATAATCATTTATCAAGCAAGTAGACCAGCAACAAAATCTTAAGAAAATATTGTGAAAAGATTTTATACCCTTCAAAAAATCAAATGTATCTTTATATATAAAATGCAGACAACAGATGAGGCTGATATTGGGAGTCAGTTTTGTATGTTAAATGTCATTGAATCTCAGATTTTATATATAAAATGCATTAGTTTTTTTTCTCTGTGTCACAGCAAGGTACCAGAGTTTTTAATTTGAGATACATGCAGTTTTAAAATTCTTTGAGGACTTTTTGAGATTAGACAAGTTTGTGTATCATGAATATACAACAAAATTAATTGATCCAAAAGAGATACACTCACATCACAGCCAGAAACCCTCTTCAGTACCCTAAAGGCATCATCTTGCTAAAGCCATTTATTAATCTTTTAATGTTATAAACTGAATAATATGTCATTTTCTTTGGAGACTTATTTATTTTACTTAATATGTTTATGAGACTTAGAGATATTGCTAAGTGAAATTATAGTTGATTCAATATTATCTTGAGTAGAACGTTACTTGGTGGGTGCATCACAATTTATCTACACATTACATAATTGATGGTCACTTGGTCCTTTCTGGTTGGAGGATAACAAACATAGAGTTGTTTCTAGTTCTCTAATATGAATATTTTGATAGAATACTAGGTTAGTTTCTATTTAGAATGAACTGTTGACAAGTAGGGTATATACATGTTCAAATTCAGTAGATGTGGCTGAAGACACTCACTAAAATCTACCCATTCTGATTGTTTCATGTTCTTGCCATTTTTAAATTTTTAACAATTATGGTGAGTGTATGTGATACTTCAATGTGATTTGTATTTGCATTTTCCTAAGAAAGAATGAAATAGATCACTTTCTCTTATATGCTTAAGGAATTTACAGATCCTCGTATAGGAAACATTTTGTCCATTTTCTATTGGTCTTTCTATATTTTCCTTATTAACAAATAAGGGATATATATATATATATATATATATATATATATATGCATTTATATATGTGTATGCGGATACACACATGTTTTAGATTTAGAAATTGAGAATATCTTCTCCCACACTGAAGCTTACTTTTTCATTTTCTTAATGATATAATTTTTAAGAAAAGCAAGTAAATTTTACCCAGCCTGCTAATCATTATTTTTGTACAGTTGGTACAAATTTGCTTCTGATAATAAAAAAAGGAAATTTACCATTGATTTAGAATAACTATCATGAAATATAGAAACATATTAAACATATTAGAGGCTGTGAAAAGTGGCCAATTTTTGTTTTTAAACCAGAAAGGAATCAATTCATAAACTTTGAGAGATACATTGTGCAAATTTGTATGTGTCCATTTTTAATCTTCACTAGTTTCTAGTCCACATCGCATGGAGCTGCTGAAGCAGAAAGCCATAGCTTACTAGTACTGATTCAGAAGGAAAATCTAGGGCTTTTAGAGGGAATGGAAAATAAAGGACCTAAGAAGGGACATCCCAAGGCTTTAATTTTTAAAGAGAAAAAGTATAAAAATAGCAATAAAACAATTTCAAAGCAGGTTAGTAGGAAATTTATGATAATCAATACCTTGCATTTCTTTGTCTTCATAGTAGTTGTTTAGAGTACAAGATATAGGAATGATATCTTGCCCAAGCACTAAGAGGACAAACCTTTCTTTTCAATGAACTAAGAAGAACTAGCGGTATAACTATCTTATTTACTTTGTGTACATTTTTTTCTCTTTCTTTCATCTCAGTTTGTCTTTTCTTTTGAACACTTTCTGCCCAATTCACGGTTGCTATTGCACATTTTGGATCTTATTTACCCCTTAGTTTCTCACACTAGTGAGACAGTATGATGTTTACATATATGAGTCTGATTTATTTCACTTATGAGTATGGTCTTGAGTTGCATCCATTTACCTGCAAAAGTTTCCAGTTTATCCTTCTGTGTGACAGAGTAGTACTCCATTACATAAAAAGAATCACACATTTTTATCCACTTGAGTGGTTTCCAATATGTAGTTATTACAAATTGTACTGTCATAAACATTGTGTGCACATATATCACAATAGTATGATGTTTTTAATTCTTCTAGGAAGACACACAAAAGGGAAATAGCTGAGTCAAATGGGACCGATTCACTGTTGAATTCTACAAGAAATTTAGAGAGGAACTAACGGTGCTAATGCTGTCTTTAAAGAGGGTGAAAGTGAAGCAATACTTTAAAAATAATTCCTGGAAGGAGGTATTATCCTGATTCCAAAACTAGAGAAGAACATAATCACAAAAGAAAATTACAGTCCAATCCCTAATGAACATAGATACAAAAATCCTCAATAAGATATTGGCAAATAGAATGCAGAAAATCATTAAGATTATAGACCTTGACCATGTTGGATTCATCCCAAGAATGCAGGGATGGTTCAACCTATACAAGTCAATAAAGGTATTACACTGCATTAACAGAACTAAACACAGAAATCAGAAGAGCATCTCAATAGATGCGGTAAAAGCATTTGACAAAGTACAAGACCCACTCATGATAAAAATCCTGTAGAAAATTAGAATAGACAGTTGTTACTTCAATTTTATAAAGTCCATCTATGACAAACCAACAGCTAATGTCATAATCAATGGTCAAAAACTAAAAGCTTTCACTCTTACTTTAGGAACAAGACAAAGATGTCCATTATCACCACTCCTATTTAATATAGTTCTGGAAACATTGATGAGAGCAATTAGATATGAGAAAAAATAAAAAGAATAAGGATAGGATAGGAAGAAGTTAAATTATCATTTTTTGCAGATGACATGACACTGTACTTAAAAGACCCCAAAAACGCCACCAAAAATCTTGTAAATTTAACATTCAAATCTTATTTGTATCTGTGTTGGCCCTCAGTAGACCTTGAAGCTAACTATGTTGCATAATATTTCTGGTATTTTAATGCTTATTTTCTTACATCATTATACTTAATTTATTCACTAATACATTATTAAATCCTAGTAAGTTACATCTTTTTCTTGTAATAGACTTCAGTGAGAACATTATGTGTGGTATTTAGAATGTGATTTAAATAAAATCATATTTGTCAGACTAAGGAAGATCTGAGTTTTATTTTCCTAAGAATTTAGGATTTAAATAAGTGTTAAAATTGAGATTATTGATTTAATGATGTGATTTTTTTATTTTATATTGTGACAAACACCACTTAATCTATAAATGTAAGAGTCGTAGGACTATAGTGTCTCAGGAATTCAGGAATACATACATGACATATATAATTTGATATTACTTATCATTTGGGAGTATCGAATCTATGTTTTGTGAATTTCTTTTAGGATGATATATTGTGTTGAAGTCAATGATAAAATGACCTCTGTTGCTGTTTTCTGAGATGCTAGGCAAGTCTAGTCTTCCAATTTTAAAATATTTCAGAGAATTCAATGGTAAAGCCATTTATTCCTAACTGGGTATGTGTATGTGCGTGTGTATGAGAGATGTTTTAATAAGATGCTTAATATTTTAACAGATATATAATATCAAATATTGCTATATTTTCTTTCAATTATTGTAAGGGCTACTTTTAAACTGTTTTTCTACTTCATACCAATTGTGTGATCTATTTGCATGAAGTTGTGAATGATGCCTTCTACTCAATTAAAATAATGCATATAATATTGTGAATTTTGTTATTGACATAAATATTTTATTTTGTTTCTCTTTTTAATTAAGTTTATTGGTACAATTTAAATATACATAATTATGATACTCATCATAGGGTACTTGGTCATGCTCATGAGATATCTTTTTCCTCTTTTTTCCTTTTCCTATACCCTATTTTCAACCCCTCTTCCTCTCTTCATCTGCAAAACTTTGATTCCATTTTATCCTTTTTTTCTCATTTTTTCTTTTCCTCCTCTCCCCTATTTCCTCTTTCCTTTTGAAAAATCTCTTCTTATTTCACAGTATCTCTTATACATTTTGGTTGTTATTTACATTTTTAGTTTCTCCCACCAGAAAAATTGCAATGTTTACACATGTGTCTAATTTATTTCACTTGAGAGTATGGTCTTAAGGTCCATCCATTCACCTACAAATGCCTCAAATTTATCCGTATTTATGGCTGAGTGGTACTCCATTCTATTAACAAACCACATCTTTTGTATCCATTTCTTGGTTGATGGGCATTTGGACTGTTTCCAAGATTTAGCTATCACAAATTCTGCTGCTTTAAACATGGGTGTGCTTCTATCACGGTGGTATGATGCTTTTAATTTTGGGGGGAAGATACCAAGAGAAGGAATAGCTGGATTAAATGACACCTTTAGCCCTTTTTATGAGGAGTCTCCAGACTGATTTCCACAATGATCGCATCACTCTACACTCCCACCAACAGCAAGAAGAATACCTTTTTCCCTACAGCTCTGCCAGTGTTTGCTATTCATTGATTTCTTGCCAATTTTTTTTTTTTTGTCTTTTTCCTTTTTTATTGGTACCCGGAATCGAACTCACTACTGCCTGCTTGTAAGGCAGGCGCTTATGCCGCTGAGCTAAATCCCCAGCCCTTATTCATTGATTTCTTGACAACAGCCCTTTCTGGAATGAGATGGAGTCACAACATTGTTTTAATATGCATCTCTTGAATTTAATGAACAAAGCTTTTTAATAGGATGAGATCCCAGCTGCTGATTCTCTGTAGTATTTCCTGTGCATTCAGGGTCTTTTTCAAGAACTTTGCTTGTCTTCTCTCTCTCCTTCTTCCTCTTCCTCTCTTCTCCTTTTTTTTTTTGTTCTTATTACCCTACTTTTTCCAGATACAATTCAATTATTTTTTCTTTTTGTTTTTGTTTCCTTCACTTCAACTAGAATGCATATAATAGCGGCTTTCTTCTAGTCTTTTCTTTTGGTTGCCTGGCTTCTGGAGAGTATAGGTCGATAGATAATACTGGTTTTTGGAAATTCCTCCACTATGACTTCCTCAGCCAGGAGCACCCTCCTTCTCTCCCTCCTGTGCTGCTGGAGTTTTGGATGTTCTTTCTGGTTACTTCTCAAGCTTCACTGTCCTTCTGTTCATCTACACACCGTGCACTTTTTAATCACTGAGATCATAACACAGGCACTGTCTTTTGCAAGGCAACAAAGATCATTTATCTTTCTCACAGACTGATCTTTTATATTAATTCTATCATTTTTCCTGTACCTTATTCAATGAACTATTTATGGATCTTTCCATGTGTTTTTCTGATATTTAAATATATCAAGCTACTAACGAGGCCACTTCTATTTTCTGTTTATTTGCATTTTAATACAATAACAGTCAGCTTTTCTTTGTTTTTCACATTTCTAATATTTTTGAACATTGAAAATTTTGTGAATTTTATGGAGAACTTTGTGTTATGCATACATCACCAGGGTATTTGAGTGTGTTCTGGTTTCCACAATGATGTTCTTATTAATATGTATTCCTTCTTGCCAAGTTAGTTTTTCGGATTGTCTTTCAGGTAACTGTCCACTTTGCTTTGGGAACCACTGGTGCTTATTGATTTTCTTTTATAAATTTCCAATTAATTGCAATAAAGGACTTATTTTAAAATATTCCTCTAGGCGACTCTATACTCTGGAGTTTTGATTTGTAATTGCGTGTAACACAAATATTCTCAATGAATTTGGTTTCAGATTGTCTAATGATAATGCTTTGATACTTAGTGATAAAGCCTAGTGCATATGCATTTAGACTGACCCTCGTCATAAGTATATATCCTATGCAAATAACGTTTTGTGCACCAATCCCTTCCCCACATGGCTTACCTTTATAATTGGAGATATTTCACCCCCTCCACTGGAACAGAAGAATTTTCTACCTCCCAAAGTCAGATAAAGATTTCTGAGAATGATGCATTTCATAACACGTTCATACATAAATATTAGAGTGGATCTGAAATTATAACATAATATGTTTTTCATTATCTCATACTTAAGTCTTTGAACTTTACCTTTAAGACATTAAGGATTAATTCATACAGGAAAATTTATTTTTGGAAAGAAAAACTTCATTAAAATTGAAGAAATTTGGAGCCTAATCACTTCAAGTTTACACAATTATGCCTAATTGTATTGAACAGGAAGGCAATTGATATATTAGCAAATTCTTAAACTATAGCAGCTTACCAATTATACTTTTTAATAGTTAGTTACTAAGCTTTAAAGGACATTGTCAGCATAATTACAAAAGACCACTATAAGTTCATAAAGGTGAAATCGGTAACACATTTAGATATACAGAACAAGGTGACTTGAAAATAATAATGTTCTTAAGCAAAACACACTGCAAGGAAAATAGATCCTAAGAACCTCTTTTCAAATAATAACCATATGAAAGATAAATAGAATTTTGTTAGTATTTGTACACAAAGACATGGTTCTTAATAGCTACGGAGTAATGGGAAAACATTTGTTAAAATTAACATTAATGAAAATAAAAATTTAAAGGTACTTTGGGTGTTCCTTTGAAAAAATTAAACCTAATCTGTATCCAAGCTTTAACTCCTATTTGCTGCCTAGATCAACACAATTTCTTTGGCTCTAAGGTAAGAAATAAAAAGGGAGGCTTTTGCTTTTCTGGGGAAATGACAATGAATCCGTAAATTAATCTGTAACTGGAGGATAATAAAAACTTCAGTGTAAGTTCAGAATTTCATTTCTAAGTAGTTCTGTAGAATCTGTGAGCTGAACTCTATCTCATTTTATGGCTTGAAGAAGTACCTCCCAGTTTAGGGATTTTTTCCATATTCTAATACATCCCATTAACATTGTTAACATACAGGTCATAATTTCTCAGAATACATGGTGATGCATAAACATGTCAGTAGGACTCCAGGTGAATAAAAAATGGGTAGAAAGAGACAAGTTTCTTTACAGAGAACTTTCACAACCTCTGCTGTCCAATGTGCTTTGAAACAGTCAAGACATGCTAAGTATGGTGGGGAAGTGGAGGAGGTAAAGTTGTAGCACTCCAAAATGATCTGAGCATGCTTTTGCTCACATATATTGCTAAAGTGTTCAAACCATTTATTTTGAAATAGGAACCATGTTAAATTTTACCAACTTTTCTTCTGTCAGATTTGTAAATCACTCAGTTCACTTCAATTCTATTTCTCTCGAAATGTAAGAACTTGCACCTTAATGAGGCTCCATATTGCTCAGACATCCAAAATCTTCAAAATATTATTTGTTGATATTCCCTGCCTTAGAAAGATTTCTCTAATGTTTTTTTGATAGTTTTCCAAAAGTGCAGGTGGCCAATCATTTCTTTTAGAAGTATGCAGATTGCAGCTTCTCAAAGCCTGCTCACTCAATGAGGCTAAATGCATATCTATGAAAGATGTGGAAGATATTGAGTCAGACAAATCTTGAAGGACCAAGAGACCAAAATAAACATGTTTTCAACTCTTCTGACATCTGGTACTCAACGCGAAATAGCAATATTGAAAAATTGCTAAAAGATGCTTGTCTAGAAAATTTGATTCAAATAATTATATATCAGTGTCGACCAGTATCACTGATGTAGTGATACAGAGAAAACTGTTCACCAGTATGTTCAACTTTACAAAATCAATCTTAAAATAATGCCTTATTATGTTACAATTTATCCATAAGATTCCATTTAAAAATAGTTTTTGTTCATAGTGTGAGGGCATTTCTCCTTCACTCCTGAACTCAAATACATTGTTTGCACTTTTGTGGTTGTAAGATAAAGTTTCACATTGCTTATTTACACATGGCTCAGTGATATTTTCTAGAATTGTAGTACAATAAAAATATTTGAAATGTAATAGTTTAAATTAACTATTTGGGCATACAGTTACCTTAACTTAAACATTTTACATTCTATTCAAAAATTATAAAACTATTTTGAACACTGTACATGTGCACAACCATAATTCATCAATGAACAATAAAAATAAATTTGACAATAACTAATAGAAAGTTTTTCTTTGAATTTGCTCTTTGATAATTTGTATTTTAAAAATCATTTGTTTAGCAAAACTTATACAAATATTCTTGTTTACTATGTATCAGACATTGTTATAGATGCAAAGAGTAAAGTTGTGTTTATTGAGTTTATAAATCTTTTTTTGTCTTTTTCCTTTTTAGGAAAAAGGACAAAAAGAGCAAATAGTATCTAATAATGGTAAATTCTGTGCAAACAGATCTTGGATGGTCAGTCCACTGTGACACTGGGGTAGAATCTGAGTGGGACAATAAACCAGAAATATGAAAAGTGTGAGAGCATGGCTGGCAGTATAGAAATTTGGTGTAATGCACTGAGACAAAAAATTGACTTGGAGAAAGAGAGTCGAACGAGGAAAAAAATAAGTGGAAAGAGAAATAAGCAGCAGACAGGGCATTGCCAGCCAGTTTAAGGAACCTTTAAGTTTTTGAAGTGTTTAAGCACTGAATGATGATCCATGTGTAATTTATGGCTTGTGGACAGCTGTCAGAAATGAACTGAGAAGCATTACAAAAGGCAAAGATGCTGAAATTCCACAGCCTTTTAGTGCTGGAGTTGTGTGATGTAGATAATTTGAGGAAAAGGAGCCTATCGGAAGTAACTATTGGACTGGGTACTGTATAGTTAAATAAAATAAAATAATTAAAGTTAAATGAATAATAAGAAGTCACTGAAACAGTTTAAATGTATCCTGATTGATTTATTATTTTAGCACCACTTATTTTAATAGATATTGATAAGTTATCATCAAAGTTCTTATATAATTTTTCTGTTACCTGATTAAGAACAAAGAAAAACACATTTAATGAGAAGACCAAGATGAAGGTTTAAGAACTCAGCAAATCGTAATGAGGCCAAAACCAAACTAATAAAAACTAGTATGAGGCAGTGTGATTCTCTGATTAATGTATTTTTTGCATGTACTTATTGCATGTGAAGGCTGGCAAGTTTTGACTAGAAAATGGTACGACAATAATGAAGTATAACTATGAATTTATCTTTAATACATTCATCAAAATGAAAATTCACAATCCCATGCTCTTCCATTATCTTCCTCAGAACACCATTTTCATGGGATGGTGGTCAACATATTTGTGTGAAATATTGTGCATCTATACATTACACACGCACAGATGAAATAAGTCACATCGATATTTAAAATGCAAGGGTTCTCTAGGAAAATTTGACATAATACAATATTGGCCTTAGACAACTTTTAATCCTTGTAATATGGAGTAGCAATTTATATTATCCTTCCAGGAAAAATAGATTTTGGAGAAACTTTGTTCCTGGTAAGCAAATTAACTTGGATAAAAATAGAATGTTTATCTTTTCTAGAGGTTATTTTATGCAATTAAGCTTTTAAACCACCAATAGGTAGAAAATGAGGTCACTTAATATGAATTATTAGTCAAGAATTTTGACCTCTGTTGTATTCTTAAACCAATAAAATAAAAGTATAAAAGCAATTTAAACAATAGAAGTACATAGCAATAACTGATATCAGGTCTAGAACCAAGACACAGTTTCAAGAATCAAAGAGAAAGTACAAAGCATTCATTCCATACAGCATATGACAAAACCTATTTAAAGTTGCTCCTGAATCTCTGGTTATTTCAGTATTTCTATAAATGTGTCTTATCCTGTATTTTTGGCATTTTTAGAACTTTTTAAAACTGGGATTTGTATCTAGGGCTTTGGATGTGTTTAGCAAGGACTCTGTCAATAAGCAAAACCTCCACACTTTTACCTTTTGCCTTTTTTAAACTTTCTGACAGGTCTTTCTGTGGTGCCTACCTTGGTTTCTGACCCTCTGGTCTCAGGCTCCTGCGTAGTTGAGATTACAGGTGTGCACCACTGTGACCTGCTTGTTAAAAATGTTAAATTAGTCCCTCTTCTCTGCATCTGGTTTATAGAAATAAACTTACTTTAATATTTGAGACTAGAGTGGAGAATGTTTTTGTGATTTGGGTTTTGATAGACTTTTAAGACTACTTGAGAAGTGTTTGTTTCTTTATTTTGTTTTTGTTTTTTATTAAAGTCTTGAGTCTGGACTTTGATTTCATAACACTACCTACCAGTTGGCAGTCTTGGAAAGCCAGATATTTCTAAAATACAGCCAGATAACTCATAAAAAGTTTCAAAATATAAAGTTCCTTACCTCTTGTGTGATATTGTTCTCAGCATGATTATATTTGCTTAAGTTAGTTAAGCTGTGAACCTTTGGCAAGACAAGCATGAGGCACACAGATAGTGTACAGGCATCAGATTGTTTGTATTCTGAGACACACTAACAATTTAAAACACTCAAGATCCCTTAATACTTAAATTTTTAGCACCCCAATGTGATTTTGTTTATATGTCATGTACATAGTGATATTTAACAAATTAGAAATTAATCAGAAAAAACATTAAATTATTTCATTCCTTTCAAATAATAATAATTATCCTATGGGCTGATAGTGCAAATAACATTATTTAAATGAAAAGAGATTATTTCTAAAGTCAACTATTAGTAAAAGAGTGGAATCATTTTAATATTATCAAGTTCTATTAATCCATGGCTTAGCAGAAAGCAGGTATTAGTTTTGTGCTTTTCTTTCACTTCTTCATTCAATTTGGAATGACGTCCTGCTTTAGTTCAAATATTTGAAGGCAGTCCATTCTCACATACATATGTAACCTAAAAAGAAAGAATTTCCCAAAATGCGCACAAATTCCTGTAGAACACCAGTGTTCTATCATCAACTTAAAGAACTATTAAGGTTTGAGTTTATTGCTTATTGCATCAGAGCTATAGTAGAACTTCTACAAGGATGAGGTGTGATTGCAGAAACCTGATTACAGAACTCACGACTGCAGAGTGAGTACGGGTTCAAAATTTCTCTGTGCCACTTCATTTTGTGCATTTATTTTGCATTGTAAACGTTCTAACATACTATATGTATGTTGGTGACAGACCCGTTTGGCTAATTAATATATAACCTGTCCCCTAGGGAGAATGTGCTTCTCACTTTCCATAAAGGAGAATTTGGCAAATTAGTATGACAATTGAAGATCAAGTTCACCAGGGGATGAGAAGTGGTGATCGAGAGTAACTCCTCGCCCGTGTACATTAAATCTAATGTTATTTCTGTCTACTTTCCAAAACATTCTGGGAGGAGATTTGTTTTGGCCTTAAAGGGAGAAAACAAAGGGCAGAGACTAGAACAGATGAGCATTTCTCTCAGGAAGCACAGCTTTGAGTGCGTTGAGGCTACAAGGACCACGACTTTTAAACTTTTAAGGATAACTGATATCGTGTCTCTGAGCCATGGAAGAATTTTAAAGTGACTGGCATGAATGAAAATTTTACTTTTGGAAACCTGGTTGAAAGTCTAACAATGTGTATTTGTTAGTACACTCTGTGAACATACCATGTTTTAATTGCCTAATAATCCAAGGTACCAGAGTTTCATATTCACCTCTAGACATGGAATAGGACATGTGACACAGAAAGAAATAAACTCCACAAACATTCACATACACTAAGAATTTAAAACTCAGTTCATTGTAACAAGAGTTCAGCAGAATTAGAACACTCTGCCCCATGGTATAGAAACATTTTCCTCTCGTCTCTTTGTCTTGTTTGAGACTACTCAAGGTAAAAAATAAACTCTATGAGGTCTTTAGATAAGGCAGCCCAAATGGTGAGATAAATAGTACATTTAGAATTTTATTCCAAGTTTTATCAGGAAGATATGTGCAAGTTCAAGGTGTGTTATTAATGAGACCTAATTTTCCATAGAAGTTTGCCCCTTGCTCACTTCCTTCTTTCCTTTCTTTTCTTTCTCTTGATTTCCTTCTTTTTCTTTTTTCTGCTTTATTTCTTCCACTTTTGTTAGTAAAATTATCAAAATGGCAAATATTGCATTATAACTGAAATTAGAAATGTAATGCTGCACAGTGTACCTACTGTAGTGTCTCATTTCTTAATCAGCAGCATAAAATAGTAAGGGTTTAGTGAGGAGATTAATATCAGAAAAGCAACAGAAATACTTCCAAAAGTAATTATATGGACACAGGATATAGAGTTATAGAACTGAAATTGAATTGAATTGTTTTCCTCTCATAAAATGAGCATTTTAGAAATTTCTTCCAAAAATTAGGAGGTTTTTCTTATTAGATCTGGAAGTTTACCATGTTAATAAGAAATACATCTTAAATAATGTATGAAGATTGCAAAACTTACTTCTTTTCTGATAATCCTAGAATGAGTACACTTGTATTATATAACAAAAGCTTTTTGGCTGGTTGCAAGAAATTATAGAACAGAGATGAGATTAAAATAAAGTTAACTTGTGAATGACACTTACCTGAAACTGTGGTTCCATATTTTTAAACTGCAACTGAAATCTTAGATTATGTTTTATACATTTTAAGGAACGGTAACTGTATTATGTGTAAAGAATGAGTAGTTTTTTCTCTAGTATTTGAGACTTTTTAAAACTATTTTAGACCAAAATCTAGATTAACTATGGATAAAACAAAACATCATTCCATTCCAGGTATGGAAATTCTGAGGAATAAAAATCAAGCAGTTAAATATTTAATACAAATATGCCAACTTTCTCTTCAATCTAAACTGTAATATTGACATTTCTATGTAACTACTTCAAAAATGATTAAGAGTATAATTTCTTCATTTATATTTACAGTTTTCTTTTTACTTTTTAAGGTGGTTCACTTTATGTACAACTTTCTCTGGAGTTAAAATTCTATCATCAGCTAGCTGCATCAGCATCTGATTCATAGCTATTATTCAGAATCCTGAGTGATGGGTGTTTTATATTAATTTAGTTCAAAAACACTTAAGCAATCATTACCTTTTGTACTGTAAAAAATTTAAATCCCTACCTTTTGTACTATAAAAAATTTAAATGCTTTTTCTATGCCATCAATGTTGCAACTTTTAATTAAATCAATATTTAGTTAGTATCTCACAAAATGATGATAAATCACATTTAACTACAATATTTTAGATAGTAAATGGTAACCATTTCTTGAAATCCAACACAATTTTATCACAGGTTTAATGTGACAAGATAGTATTTTATACTGTTTTATATTAACACTATAACAAATGGTAAATAATAGATTAATTACCAATCATGAATAGCACCTTTGTTAAGATGGTCAGTTACAAAATAATATGCTCTTAATTTCTGTGGTAATGAAATAATGTTCTGATATGCTGCTGTGTACTAGAGATACCTTGAAGAGACAAAGGACATATGCATCCTCTTATAAAGGAGTATTTAATAGACTGCAAATGTATAGTGTTTCGTAAATGCTTCCTTTAAAAAAGCACAATAAAAAAATAAAAACGTGTAGTAGAGTCAGTCTAAAATATAATTCTGGAATTGCTACTTATTGATGATATATATTTGAGAACTTACTTAAAGCAGCTTGCTACCAGTTTTCTAGTTAATAAAATAAAGCAAGATTTTTAATACTTAATGAAATAATATACTTCAATTGCCTATCGTTGTTTGCTCTAAGATAGTAAAATGGTCTTATTTGAATATATTTCCTTACAAAACACATTAAAATGAGAAGAAAGGTAATAATAGCAAAACTGAAGAGGAAAAGGAACCATTAACAAGTCTTGGATTCTGTGTAATTGTACCTGTTATTTAGAAGAAAGTGATCTTCTGTGTAAAAATTACTAATATCTGCACCCTCCCAAAAAACACTGGAGAAAAATCCAATAAGATAACAACACAGTATCTCTATTCTTGTAGGTCTACAAGAAAAAGTTTTTTATTCAGAAGAAATGTTTATGTATTCTTCTTTAGAACATTTCCCTAAAATAAATCTTAAACAAATCCTACAACTATCCCCATAGCTTGTAATATTTTACTGCTTATTCTTAAATGTTGTATTAAATTTCCAGCACTGCTACAATAAATTGGCAAAAGATAGGTAGCTAAAAGCAGTAGAAATTTGTTTTGCTGCAGTTCTTGAGGCCCGAAGTCTAAAGTCAACATCATCACCAGGACAGTTTTCCCCTCAATCTTGAGAGACAAATCTTTTCTTCTTTTCAGTGTCTGGCAGCTCCAAAGTTTTCTGAGCTTGTGGCTGAATAATCTGTGTATAACTTTCTCTTCATCTTTTTATCTCAGATGTCTCTCTGTTCTCTTGTAAGAACATAGTGATTATTAGATTTAAGGCCATCTGCTTACTCTAGTGTGACCATCTCAAATCTTTAATTCTACCGCAAAATACCCTTTCGCTAAGTAAGACTATCTTCATGCATTTGGGGTGGACATATGTTTTAGAGACCACCCTCTAATTAATTTCAAATAGGAAAAGGTGACCAAAGAATAGCAAATGTTTGAAAAAAGTATTAGAAAACCAAAAGACCCATATATAAATATAGTAAAAGTAATTTTTGTTATAGTAATTCTAAAGTATTAAATCAGTCCACCTATAAACATTGGTTGTAACCTGTAAACAAAATATACACAGTACATCACTGAAATTTTGCAAATAGTCAGAAATGGGTTGATGGCAAGCCCTTAGAAAGAAAAGAAAAATATTTGTTTAATTTTACTTTTTTATGTGTTCTTTTCCAGCATAATGAAAAATTTATCTTATGTAAGATTTATTAAACTGAACCAGAAACTTTGCTGAAAACTGCCCTTCCTAACATGATACATTAACACATAGAATTGCACATAGCACAGAGAGCTCTTCCCTAAAATTAATTTGCAATTAAACTGCATACCTGTGGAGAAACTTTAGCAGATCTGGTAGAAGTAAGTAACTAGAGGGCAAAAGAATTAGATTATTTCAACTTCTTCCCATAACAAAAGTGATAGAATTCTGAGCCCCGATCGTTTTAACTGCTCAATAGTAAAATAAAAAGACAACACAAGCCACATAAACAGCTGAACAAATGATTAGCTTCCTCAAGGTACAAAATGAAAAGCAGAGCTTCTATAATATACTATTCCAAATGTCTAGAAAAAATTAGAAGTCACAGACCTGCCAAGACACTGGAAAATGTGATGTGTAGTCAAGGGCAAATAAAAAAGAAATTTAATCTTGGCATACATCAGATGTTGTGATTCTTGAACAAATTGGAAAGGAGGTGGTGTAATCCTTCTTCCTTAAATGTCTTTTAATTGTTTATAAATACTTCTAAATATAAAAATCCCCTATTATAACTAATAATTGAATAAAATAAGATCAGTGGATCAATGGACATATGTAAGTTGCATGAATAAAACATAAGAAATGGAACATAAATGATTTTTCTAACAGTATCAAAATAAAGTCCTAGGAATCAATTTTTAAGTAATTTAAGAAGTCTTTAAAATGGATCAAAGGTAAAAGTTCATTGAGATTTCAATTTTTACCAAATTGACTGTAAATATAGCATATTCTAAATATCCATTTGGCCTTTAAAAATAACATTTAACAAGTTCTACTAAAATTTATATGGATCTGAATAGGATAGTGTATAGAAAAATAAAATAGAAGGATTGGAAAAGAAATAGAGGTAAAAGAAGATGGGACACTTATAAAATATGATTTAAGACCACTAAAAATTAATACAGTACGCCAGTGTGTCAGGACAGTAAATGGAATCACTAGAACACAGTCGACTCTAGAAACAGACCAGCATATATGTGGTTAATTCAGTTAGCAGATAATACAGTGGTCAAAAAACACATTTTCAATAAACAGTACTGCATTTAGAAAAGAGCATCAACATTAATCTTTACATTACATTATTCAATAATTTAATTTAAAATGTATCTTAGACTTAAGTACACAGGACAGTACAGATTCTCAAATGAAATACACACTGATAGAGAAATCTGAGACAAATCAGTGAAACTTTAACCCTTAAGGAAACTGATGATAAATTGAATGCCTTAGTTGCTTTTTACTTATCGCTGAGACAAAATACCCAATGCCCAAAGTTGGGAAAGGAAAGGTTTATTTCTTACAGTTTTTGAAGGTTTCAGTCCACACTCAGTTGGCTCCAAGGCAGGGTGGCATGGTGGTGCCGCAGTTCATGGCGGCTGCAAACAGCAAGGCAGAAACCGGTAAAAGAGCGAGACACACCTTAGTCCTGCCATTACATTACATGCTGGCTCCACCCCTGGTGGGTGTAGCACTGACACCATCAATCTAAGAATTAGATAATGAACCAATCACAAATGCACAGCGCAAATGCATGAAGCCTGTGGGGCCACTGACATAAACCATGAGTTTTCTTAAAATTAAAATACCCTCTTCCTTCAGAGATTCTATCAACAAAATGAAGGACAAGACACAAACTAGAAAAAATATCAAAAATATATTTAGCAAAAGACTTGTACTGCACATATACCAATACATCTTAGATTCAAAAAGACAAGCAACACAGTCAACAGGGAACAATTAATTTAAAAAACTCATCGCACAAAGTACATCTGATGTATCAGCATATGAAAAAAGTACTCAACTCCAGCAGTCATCAGGAAAATTCAGTATAGAATCATGCCCCGCTGTCTCCCAAGAAGGCAGAAATTAAAATGACTTATATTGAAACTATGAGAAAAGATTGTAAGCAACCAGAAATTTCACTGTGATTCAAAAAGTAGAATGCTGTTTAAAATAGTTTGGATATTTCTAATAAATTTTAAAATGAATTTGTCTCAGAAGCCATTAATTCATGTCTAGGTTTCTACCAAAGAGAATACAAATTTATATGAATAAAATAAGCATCTAAGCATGGTATCGATAGTTTATTCAAATGTAAAGTACATGAATAGCTACCAGAGAAGAGTACAAAAAAATTTGATTTACGTATACACTGGAATGCTACTAAGCAGTGAAAATGAATGTACTTCTCCAACACACAGAAATATGGACGAAGGCACCTGTTTACAAGGACTAATCCAATACTGAGCATGGTAGCACATTCCTGTAATCCTATCACTTGCAAAAAGCTGAGGCAGAAAGATTGTTATGAGTTTGGGGCCAGGCTGGACCAGATAGTGAGCTCAAGACCAGACTGATCTGCAGAGCAAGACCCTGTCTCAAAAATCGAAGCAAACATGTAGAAAGAGTAATGCTGCTCCTGTAAACTTCAAACTACGTAAAGTTCTAGAACAGTTAAAATTGATATGTGAGATTAAAGAGTGATAAAATGGTTGCCTCTAGTAAAGAAGATGGATTAGTAAGGAGCACGAAAGGATGTCTTTGTGTACTAGAAATGTACTATACCTTGATATTATTGAGTTACACATTTTTACACATTATTGAAAATCATTGAATTAGACATTCAAGATCTGAGTGTTTCCCTTTTTTGTAAATTTTACCTAAACACAAAAACTATAAGCACATAATGAGCTCTAGTTGAATTGTTTTATCTTTGTATTTTATTAGTGGTATGGATTGGCAATTCTTAAGTCTACTGCTATATATTTTAACTTTGAGGAAATGACCAAATTTGTTGCATATAATAGAAAGTAGGTATAAAGAGGAATAATGTCTCCATAAACTCTAAGATAATTCAAAAAAACTATATAGATCCTATGCAAAGAGAGGTAGGAGAGAGATTAAAAATGATACAAATGACACAAATAGTAAGCATAAGTATTTATGTAACCATATGGCAAATATCTAAACATTATGGGATTGTCTGGGAACTGATTTTCAACCTGTTGATAAAAGAACTGAATTTTTTTCAAAATAAAAAAAAAAAACCTAGAAAAAGTTTGAGCTGAATTGCATAATTGCCAAAGCAGAATGAATCTTGAAAAAAAAACTCAGATGAATATTCAGAGATGAATTTGAGAAAATACTGAATATGTAAAATAAAAAATATAACTATATGAAATATAAATAATTCAAGAAAATATATTTTGGAAAAATTTTAGAAGTGACATTACATAGAGTTTCCAGCAGGAATGACTCATTCAGTTATCATGTTTTCCTCTTCTTGTCTCTTACACCAAATCAAATTTGGTAAGTACAAAGTGTAATACATCCATCATAGAAGGAAAAGTTTTAACACACATCTGAAAAAACCCAGTGGCTGAGAACATGTGAATGAATGAGACAGTGACTGGAATCCATGTCACATCATGTGTATGTCAGTGAGGTGGAAATTAATCCTCCCATGAAATTCTACATGACTTCTTCATGTAGGTCAGCAGGCCACACACGAGACATATAACATCACCAGACTTACGGTGAGAAGATTAATGTAAGATTTATTCCAGGAAACAGATTATGTAGAACTACAGTGTTCACTTCACTCTTTAGTGCATAGGAAGCTGTTACTAACAAAAAAATTTTAAAGAAAATAAATGCTCTCCCTGAAGAAATCTGAGACACTCTCCAGAAAATTTGTCTTTGTTTGAAGATCTACATTATCACTATACGTCCTTCCATATTGTTGCTTATTAAGGCTGAAAAACAGAACCATCTGAAATCAAAAGCAAACCTGATGTTCATCAAGTGTAAAAGTTATATCTTTATTCTACATTAGACACTATTGGCTTATAGAATTTCCTAATGGAATTTTAAGTAAGGATGGATATCAAAATCTATGATTCACTATTTAAATTGCTGCATTAGGGAGTTATTCTCTGTTAAAAGGAGTATATGTAAAAATAGAAAATAATCTTAAAACTAAGCTGAGCAGATTTGAACATCTTCAATTATTTACAAATAGAAGATTTGCATATCTAAAACTTTCAACGTCAAAAATAGCTCACATTTCACCTGAAAACAAGAAGGCGATTGTTCTTCAGATACAAGTCTTCACAATTTCTAGTACTTTCCCTCTTAAATCTTTCTCATGTCATTCTCATGGATGACAGATATCAAAAGATATCTTAAATCTTTCATTCATTCTCATGGATTACAAATATCAAAAGATTGAAGATCCAGCATTTATGTGTTACTCAAGATACATTAATACAATAGCGTTTCTTTTATCTTCTTCTTTTTTTTTTTTTTTTTTTTTTTTTTTTTTTTTTTTTTTCTTTTCTGGTACTGATTGAACTTAGGACGTCTCACCTGCCAGGCAGGAGCTTGTGCCACAGAGCTGAACCCCTAGCCCTGCATTTCTTCCAAATATAAATAGATGCTACATTTCTAGTAGTATGATGCACACAGTTGGAAGGATCTAAATCTATCTCCAAAAACCAACAAAAACTACATAGCAAAGGTTAAGACAAGGGGAACACTGTCTGAACACTGTCTGATGATTTTAGCAAATTTAATACTTTTATTGTTTGTTTGGTTATTCAGTGTATAACAGTTTCGAAGGCATCTCAGTGTGTGGGAGAAAAATGAGAAGAGATGTCTTGGAAACAGGAAAGATAAAGCTTTCCAAAGATCTGTAATTTTATTAGTATGGTTCAAAGTTTTGTTGCACTTAAGTGGAGCTTGATTACAGCAAAACAGACAAACGAAAAACAAACAAGTCCTGTTTTATCTCAATCTCTCCCTTATTCTTTAAAAAAATTATTTAGTTATTTCTTATGTTTGTTTTAATTAAGGGGAAAAATTTAAAAAAAATTAGCAGTATATATAATAGTAACTCTTTTTGATTTCCTATTACCTTGTTTTGAAGTCCTGTAATACTTCCACGATCTTGTTTTGACTGATTAGACTCTGTTCCATTCTGTATGATAGTATCAAGTTTGAGGGTATAGGCAACTACTTTGAAGGCAATAAGATTCACTAAGATGCCCATTCTGGTTTGACTATTGTCTCCTTTGGAAGTCCTGTAATGTTTACAGTGCCTAAGTTTTATTGGTCTTGTTCTCTACTGTTTTGTTCAACTTTATAATATATAATGAGATAGACAATTCTTTTTAAAGAAACAAGAGACATCGTTGATAACCATTGTTGATAACCTTGTACTCTGTTTTACATCATGTGCTATGTCTATCCTTGGTTTTGACTGACAGCTCTGTTTTGCCATATTTGACTTTATTCTCTCCTCCCCCCAAAAAAGTAATAAGAACTAAGGAGTAATAAAACCCAAAATGTGTAAATTTTGTTGTAAAAAAGAGAGGGAAAAAAAGAGCTCTAAAGGATACAACAGCAAGTGTGTTTAGGGGTGTTAAATAGCTGACCATAATAATGTTTTTGGCTGGATCATTGAACACAATTGTTTGCAGTCTCACTGTTTGAATGTCCACTTTGTATGCTTTGATACTGTGATTTGAGCAACCATCTCTAAGACGATAATATGTAATCTATTAACTGGTGATTTCTTACTTTTTTTTTTTTTTTTGTAGGTCTGTATTACTTGTACCCTTACACCGCTTTGTTTTGTTTTGTTTTTTCTCTTTTTCCTTTTAAATAAAATTAAAAAAAAAAAAAAAAAAGAAAGACAAACAAGGAGAGTTGGAGTTGTTTGCGGCTTGGTGAGTCAAATGCTTACACTTCCTTGACTGCAAGCATTCCAGCATGTAAGGGATGAGACCCTTGGGCCCTGGCCGCCTTCTTCTCCTCTCCGAGTGAAGAACAGCAGCCTCCATGCATAAATCCAGTGGGATTTGGTTGGTTGGAAAAAGGAAGGAAAGAGTTTCCAGCAGTCCTCTGTCCTGCTTCCTTCTGTTCCTTCGCTTCCCCAGGCTCTATTTTTCTTTCTGCTTCTCCCCTCCTTTTCCTGGTCCATCCTCCACCTTCTCTCTGCTGCACTCTTCCCCTCACTCCTATGGTTCACCAGAAGTAGCTAAAGCCTTCTAAAGGGAATCGGAGTATAATTTCTTGCCACTTGATTTGTGCGTTTCCACCGAGAAGGAAGTTATCATCTGGGCCATTTGATATTGTATCTCTTATTGTTTTGTGTCCTGTAAAATCCTGTATCTTATATGAATGCTACATTTTGTCAGTGGCATTTATGATTAATACATCCTGTCTGTAATGGATTACTCTTTTGAGCTCTTTTTTCAAATGTTTTCTAATTTGTATGATCTAACACTCTCTTCCCTCTCTTGTTCTTGATTTATTAGTTATTTTTAGAAGTTTTTGAGCTCTCTATGAAAAACCACTAGCCAGAGATGAGACACTTAATCATGAGAAAAAGTAAAACATTGAAATGGATTTTAATGACACATTTTTTTGAATTCTATATATCTGAAATGTTAGAAAAATGTGCAGTACATATAAAATATAATTTTTTTCAGTATAAAATTTCACAAGTATTTATGTTCCATTTATATTATGTTTGTGTTAGCTACCTTTGAGCTACTTAGTAGCTACATGAGGTTATTCATTGTTGAGGTTAGTTGAGTTGGAAAAACAAACAGAAGACTATACATAAAACTTTGATTGTGGATTTTTTGAAAGATGCATAAACAAAATAGTTTGTGTACCTATAATTTAGGTTATAGATACAATTCAATTTATACTTGAAGTAACTATTCTATAAAAGATTAACATAAATATCTTTTAATAGTGAGAAATATTTAATTTTATTTCTTGAGTCTGCCTTACCAAACTATGGCTGTAGTGTTGTTTGCTGAGAAGCTAAAAAACAAACAAACAAAACTGTATCCATTTCCTACAAGTGACACTGGAAGACATCCTGTAAATGCTCGTAATTGGTTCCTTTGTTCCATGGGATAGCATGGCCTGGGTCAGCGGAAAACTGCCACGTTTCTATATAGAGAAATTACTTTCTGCTTGCATTGTATTCAGAATGGGCAGCTCTACTGGGACCTGTGGTTGGATCACATTTCACTATATCTCTTGGTATTGGATAGATGCCTGGTCTTGATCATATGCTCTAGTTTGGTTAACTGGAATTTTCCCTTCAATGCTGAAAATCCACGGAGTACAGGAAAGATACAAGAACAAAAGGAAACAATTCTAGATGTTAGTAGTAGGGAGAGAAGTCAGGCTGTCAGGATTGTGTTTTAACAGACTCAGCTCCAGCAATGTCATTTTAAACTTTTTCTTTTCTATGTTGCTCTAGGTTTGCCGTTTCTTACTTTTAATTCTGTCCATTCCCTAAGATAAGTCAATACCTTTTTAGCTTAACATTAACCATTTTTCCCTTATTATAAAACTTACTTAAACTGTAATGTATTATGTTGAACATGAGGTTTCTGAGAAATCATGAAAGTTATTGGATGTAGACAATGCTCAAATGTCTTCACACAACGAGCTGTAAATATTTTGTTACTTTGCTTGCTACTTTAGGGCTCAGCGAAGGATGCAGGAGAGTTTCCTCACCTGGGGCCTGTGCCCTCTGCCTCAAAGGATGCTGGTGATTTTCCCAAAGTCTTGCTGTGATTTTCAGGTACCTGTTGAAGGTTGATAACCTTATATAGTACTGAGACCCACTCGCTACAATAAATGTGGGTTCAGTATGTTTGATTTTATTGTATTTTTTCTTCAATAGATTTAGGTACAGATAGGCACAGGATTCTTAAAACATTTCTACTTTTTTAAGTGAATTTTGACTCAGATGATTACATGAGAATACTCACTTATCTTAGGCTACTATTTCTGAAAATGGTATATAAATAACTTTAGGCCTGTTAAACAGGCCATGCAAAGTACTTAAGAGTTAGGAAATATTGACAGATTAAAGATGGCCTGAATCCGTGTCTTAATGACTGGATTTCAGGGGGAAACCATAGTGCTGTCCGTCATGGTTAAAGTTAGGATACATGCAAGGAGACCTGTCTTGTCTGCAAAAAAGTTAGAAGTGGAGGAAAGGCGGGCAGAGGCAAAGAGAACGTGGCTTGCACTTCTAGCGTTGAACAGAAGTGAGAATACTGGGAAGAATGACAAAAGCCCCTCACTGAAGACAGAGCAAGGAGTGGTTTTACTTGTCTCCTCGGTTTCCTTTAGGACACTGCAGCCCAGAATTGAAGAACCTAAAGGAATATTTGATTTCTCACAGCCACCAAGCTACGCTCAGGGACGCACTTACCACTAACTTGCTCCTGAGTTTATAGGAAGCTGACGATGTTCTGATTTTCCAAAAGCAGAAGTAGCTAAGAGGGTCAGCGGATCTCTAATTGTCGCCCAGCATTTAACACCGCTGTAATTAAAGCCACATCAGCATTTCCATCGCAAGCCAGCATTTCTCATGTACTGAAACTCAGCTGTAATGATTCAGTCTGGGACAGAAGTTGGCATATAGGGCTCAGGAGCCCAGCAGGAGAGAGGACAAAGAAGAGAGATTTTTAAAAATTTATTTACTGAACTGCCAAAGACAAAATATTGCCATTAAGATATGTTGAGAGAATAATAAATAATACATTCTCTCAAAATTAGTATGCAAAGCAAGTTCCTGGGTGCTGTAGGCATGGGGAGAGAGAACATTTAGTCTTACAGATTGGAAAAAAAATCAAACTAAAAACAACCAACCGAAGGATGAGTTTCTAGTCCTGTGAATATGTTTCTCTGTTTCAGAAGATATTGCTAAAACAGATGTTACTAAAACATATTTAGTGTCCTTAAATATTTATTTTGCCCAAGAAATGTAGATGAGTCTGCCAATGCAAGGGCTGCAGGGTGTACCCAGCACAGTAGGTTTAGCTACAAAGGATGTTATGACAATTTTTCCCCCTCAGAATCCTTTGATAGATAACTTTAATCTAAATCCCTTTATTTCTACAAATGTTAACACCACCATGTTAAAACATGACTTATGTGTATTTTTAGTAATGATATAATTTACTATGATATGTAAATCTTTATTATATATATATATATTTTTTTTTTCTGAAGGGTAAAACTAATAGAAGATGAAGGAAAAAAATAAGAGATTGAGGACTACTATGTAACAGACATATATTTAGGAGTCTGTTTTTCCATTTCAATATATTTCAATTTTAAATGTTACTGTATAACTTTTGTTGCTTTCTATTATTACTGTTACTTTTGTTTTGTACTGAAGCACACATAGGCCTTCAAAGTCTTTGTTTTTAGAGCACAATGATCTCCTTAGATAAGGTCGTGTGTTTCTTCTCATCTTGTTAGTAACTTTGTTGGGATCAAGATTAAACCCATCAAAGAGAATCTTGATTGAAAAGTGATGGCTGCCTCCTGTCAAAGCAAATAGGTCAGATGTTCTGTGTCTGTTTACAAATATCTAGGATCCTTACCACTCTGATAAACCTGGCCCATGAGAGGAGACAAGTGGATAAAAACCAACATGAAGGATGGTAATCTAGGTGACATTAAACTTAATTGTACCATTTTATACATTTATAATGTGTATTTAAAGGAATTCAAACAGTAACAAAATAAAGATGACTTATTCTAGACCATCTAGAATTATGTGAATGGTGGATAAAAACACTGTGTGTGTGTAGGAATATCATTTCTACCTTCACTGATGACCACAAGCCCTTACAGGCACATAACTGTAATTATGTCAGCCCAAAGGGATATGAAAGTGTACTTCACGTAGTAAAAGCAGTCCATTACTACAACATTTTCATGAAATCATCCAAAAATATTTTCTATTTTGTTTTAGATCATGTTAATAAACTTCTTCTCCAATTTGGGTGGTTTGTTGCAGTTGAGAGAGAAGCAGCTGTACTAGAGATCAGATGCATCTCCACTCACCCTCTTGGGCTCTCTGTTTTCATACATGTGTTCAGAAGTGTGCTTGGGTCTCTTTCCTCTATAGGGAAGTCACTCCATGAACAAACTCATAGGAATGCTGACCTAGGTAGCTGATCACACTGCTCATAATCTACCAGCAGGAGAAAAGTGGTGGCTAATGAAAGTTAGCTAAGAAAAAAGACCAGATTTCAGAGGGTGAGGGCATGGGGGGGGGGGGCTGGAGTAGAGCCAAGCCGACTTGGACTCAACAGAGCAGATAATCATCCACAAAGATTTTGAAGGTGGAAATTGCTATGTATGCTTTAGTTGGGTTAAAAGAGACAAATCCTTGATAAAATAATATGTAAATATTCAAGAACTAGAACACAATAACCTCAAAAAAGATTGTGTAGAAAGAGGGCCAAAGGAGAACACAGAAGACACGAAGTATTTCCTATCCACTCAGACCCCTGAAGCACTGGTTTGTTCAGTAAGTAAGCAGTCAACCAGTGAATGAATGTGTTTGAGCACCTACTGTGTAGTGCTTTTAACACATGCACAGAAATGCAAAAATAAATCAGCTATGATGTGACTTTCTTACTTAGGGTCCTTTAAGGCGCATTCTGTCATTTTATTTTATGTTGCTCCTAAAAACTACATATTTGATATGAGAGTGGTCAAAGTGGAATTTTGTTTTAATATTTTTGTCTTCTTCCCTTAAGTCTTCTTCTTCCTTCCCAGAATTTCCTTTCCTTTTCAGATGTTCAGTTTCCAAGTCTGTATGTTTTCCCAGGACAGACTCATTTGAGGGTAAATGGAGCAATTTGTAAGGAGAAAATAAAGATTAAAGAGAAGCAACAAAAATAAGTGGAATAAAATATAAAATAGACTGATCACAGGATGTAGAGAATAGACATTTCTGCCAAAGGTTTGAAGGCTATTTCTTACCTATGGATATTTGTATTTTATTTCTGAATACTGGTGTTACCTTCTACTAAAAGAATTTGTACTATTAATAGACTATTGGAGGTCAAGATGATTATTTTGGATTTAGTAAAAAAGAAAGCAATCATTGCCTATTTTTCATGATAGCAATAAGGTCATGGTCTCATGGTTCATTAAGAAAACCAGAAATTTCTGTGACTGGATCAGTTTAGATACAAATAAGCGTCATATTCAGTATGTTGACTAGGGACAATCTTTAAAGTGTCTGATCTCTGTATTGCTAGAGTTTTAGATTAGCTTTGTTAAAAATGTTAGGTCTCAGACATGGATATGGAAAATATCTGAGTATTTGGCAGAATATGCTAATTGATGTCTACAGAAATACAAGTGAGGTTAATATTTTGAGAGCTCCTTTGATTACAAAACCTTAAGAATTAGGGGCTGGGGATTTAGCTCAGTGGCATAAGCACCTGCCTTGCAAGCAGGCAGTCGTGAGTTCGATCCCTGGTACCAAAAAAGACAAAAAAAAAAAAAAAATTAAAGTAAAAACAGAAAATGTTGGTTTACAAAACTTGCACAGCCCAGTGCAGAACCAGATATAGGAGGCTACAGAAACAGACATCGCCTCTGGCTCCTCTATGCAGGTTGACTCACAGTTGCGACATCTCCTTACGTAATAGAATGCAAACTGGAATGATTTTAGTTAACATCCAAAAAGGCATTCTTGATAATTTCAGCAAATCCAGTGAAGCTGACTGGCTCCGATTGGTCTTTTTAGTTTTTAGCTTAGAAGCCTGAACTAATCACCATGTCTAGGAAGATGCCCTGCTGCTCTGTGAGTTTTCTGGACATATGTGAGAGACCAATCTGCTTGCATAATGAGAGAGCACTAACAACTCAAAGAAAGACTAGAAAAGTCCGTTTGGCAACTCAATGAGTTTATCAGAGGTTGCTGACATGCCAATGGGTAACTTGCAGGTTGTGGCATTACCAAGGTCGACAACTCCTCTTATAGGAGGTAGTGGCTTTAGAGGGCTCTAAATCAAACTACAAAAGCAGGATCGCAAAGCATCATTGAGAAAAGGAAAAGTTGCATGGATTCTGTTCGCATCTCCCTCAGACACTACACTGGTCTTAGCAAGCGCTGCCAGACCCAGTGATGAATGGCCTTGTTTGGCTGCAGTCTGCACACAGACTTGACACCTGGCAGGCCCTGCCTTTGGTGGCTAAACAGTGACTCCACTACAAAATGGAGTTACTTTGGCTGATGTTCAGAGGACTGCTCTTCCTGTAAGTGCCAACATATGACAACCACAGACATAGAGAGAGACTGGGAGGAGACATAGCCTTACAAATACAGAGATTTCTCTTCTGGGAAGGTGTAATAGATACACATCCCCTCATTTCTCTTACTATTCACATTGAAAGCCTAAACTCAGAAGCCTGTTGATAAATGAACCAAACCTAGGAAGATCTAAAGATGGAGATAAGGATGTAGACAATCTAAGGAGCTTGGAGAGCCAAGAGAATATAGTGTGATGGGCTCCCTGAGTTCCGTTTTAAACTCATTGATACCTGACTTGATACGGAAGAGACAGGAACCAGAAGATGAGTGAGTACTTACAAATGTCCAAACAAAAGCCTGCTCTGACCAAGGAACCATGGCAGACAAGTGTAGTGGCGCAGAACACCTTGGTATAACTGCTCTATGTCAGCTAAATCACAAAAAATGAGTCAAGTAAAGAACCTGGGCTTGTACACCATAAAATGTAGTCAGCTGTATTTGTCAATATCCAGGTTAACCCTCATGGTATCAAATCGACTATTTAAATGACATTAAGAAACCTGTACTTTTGCCTCCATCCACTGATAATGAAATCTCTTTCACCTTCCAAGTAAGATGACTCCAGGAAGTAATAAAAAGGCAAAATTTATTTTTTTTAAGTTTTATTTAAAGGAAGACTAAACAAAACAGAAAATGAGTAGAAATAATACATACTTTCAAAGAAAAAATAAACAGTAAGAAATCACTAGTTGATGATTACAGATTGTCCTCTTACAAATAGTTGTTCAAGATACAAAAGTGAAACATACAAAGCGCAGATTCAAACAGTGAGGCTGTAACCAGTTCTGTTCAACTATCCAACAAAAACTTGGTAATATGGTTATCAATCCTATACACTTAAACATACATGCAGTTATCCATATCTTCAATTATGTTGAAATTGAACAAACCAAAGTAGTCTAAAATCACTCTGAACAAAGAATAATAGTACTGCTGGATTTCACATCATGACACTACAGGATCAGCACTGGGTACTGCTGCGTCTCTTTTTCTTCAAAGTATTTGTTTATTTCATCATGTGTTATAAGATCAGTTCTTGTAAACTGTTTATAGGTTCTACGCATGCGTGAGTCTTAACATGTATTTCTAACCTTTCTATATTAGAGGCAGAAACAAAACAAATCAAGACACAACAAAACATATCCTATACACACATGAAATGAAAAAGACATATAAAACCACTGTACAAGGGGTTCTACCATGGTTACTGTGTTGTTTCTTGTTATCTTCAATGGAATTGGCTATATCAACAGACATAGTATAATTGAATGTATAGCAGTACATAACAATGTTAATAAAAACACAACTTTGTAGATAGCATAAAATTTCAAAAACAGGTAGTAATCAAACCAGAATGGGTATTGCAGTGATGAATGAAGTCATCTTCAGTGTAGTTGCCTATAGTCTCAGAATTGATAATATCAATCAGAGCAGTTTTGAATAACCTCTGTTGATACCAAACAGCAATCAAACAAACCAGATTTAACTATGATCAGTCATGATAAACCAGTACGAATTATACTGGGCTCCAGATTAAGTTAATAGGAAATTAAAGATGATTACTTTACTATATCCTGTTATTTTGGGGGTAGCTGTCTGTGCCCTCAGATCTAGAGCAAGAGACAAACTGGTATAGAATAAAAATCTATCTAAGCAGAGTGGTGCAAGTAATATGGGTTTTAAATCCTGAACACTGTTAACAATATATTCTGCCATCTTTTTAAGACTATTCCTCCTCTTTCATTCCCCCAGGGTGCACTGTGAATTTTTGGGTCTCACTAACACACTCAGTTTTTAGATTAGGGGAGCAACTTGCTATTTACCTAAGTGGTTCTGAACCATCTCCCTCCTGGACTTGATCTCTACTTGTATTTCTTTACCTATTAAAGACTGTGTTTCCAACCTATCCACAAATACTAGTCTAGTTGCCCCTATTCCTCTCTGGTTCCCTGTCACATAGAGGATTGTTTTCTCACATTTGACTTTCAGTCCATAAACCATTTTTCATGTTATATTTCCTATAATGAGCATCTCAGTGGATCCTACCTTCTGATCTACTCTATGTGTGGTTCTTTTTTTTAAATTTAGTGTATAAAGGCCATCTATATTAGAGATTATAGCTAACCTTCTCTGCCTCACTTCTGTTGTGCTCCTTTTCTGCCATTAATTGTCTAATTATCTTCATTCTGTTTTCGGCTCCATTCACTGAGGCCTCTCCGCCACTATCCCTGAAATCCTGGTACTTTTCTCTCTTGCTATAATGTCCTTCAGTATTCTCTGTAGAGTTGGATTGGTGGTTATGAATTCCCCCAGTTCCTCTTTGTCTTGGAATGATCTTGTTTCTCCATAATTTCTAGAGACAGTTTTTCAGGGTACATCAATCTGGGATGGATGCTATTTTCTTTCAGGGCTTGGAATACTTTGTTCCAAGCTCTTCTTGATTTGATGGTCTGTGTCAAGAAGTCTGCCATGATTTTGATGAGTTTTCCTTTATAGATAATCTGTTTTTTTTCTCTGAGGACTTTTAATGTTCTGTTCTTATATTGAATTTCTGGGATCTTGATTATCATACGCCTGGGTGTATCTCTGTTTTGGTTGTGGTGTGCTTTATACATCTGAATATCATTTCCTTTTCCTATGCTTGGGAAGTTTTCCTTAATTATTTCTGTGAATAGCCTTTGTAGTTCCTTTTTTTTTTTTCTTCTCTTTTTTCCTTTTTATCAGTACCAGGGATCAAACTCACAACTGCCCGCTTTACAAGGCAGGCGCTTATGCCTCTGAGCTAAATCCCCACCCCCAGTAGTTCCTTTGATTATACTCTGCTTCTTCATTCACATTCTTTATTCTAGTCATCTTCTAGCCTTTGTGTTGTTACTGCCTGTTTCCTTGTTATTTTTAAGAAATTTTTCCTTTCATGATCCCACAATGCAAACCTGTTTTCCAGTTTGGATAATGTATCTTTAGTTTCTTTCAAGCAGTTTTGTCAGTTTTCAGTTGAGTATTTTTTTATTTCCTGCTAATCTCTTTGAACCCACTTCATATATTCTAAGTTTTCTTTATATATTCTTCATCAAACATTTCTCTCCTTTTTTGTGCTCCTCCATTCTTCTGTGTCTTCTTGAGAAGTGCTTAACATTTCTTTCATTAATCTACTTATATTTTGCTTTACTTGGTTAAATATTTCTCTTTTGAACTCATCTATGAGGTCTCAAAGATATCTCTTTATGTCCACTGATGCGATGTCTGGTATTGCATGTTTGCTGTCCTCAATCACTTTTCTATTTACCTCTCTTGGATCAGTGTTCTCAGGGTTGGAAGCTGGAGACTTTTTCTTGTTGCTTCCTCTTCTCATGTTTTTTGTTTCTTCCATGCAGGCTTGTGGAGGAGTTCCCAGTCCCTTTCCTTGTTGGTTATGGTTCTTCTGAAGTGCACTGGCTAGATGATCTTGTCCACTCCAGTGTATTATTGAGGTGCAAACAGCGGGGCTTATGCTGGCTCTTCCCCTCCAGGTCACTCAAGCACAAGGTCAGTGTAGGTCTCTTGCCGGCTCCATTCTCCTTTGAGATCACTGACCTCTGACTTTAGTGCGACTGCACTTCATTGTGACTGTGGTTCCAGTGAGTCAAAGTGGTGGGAATTCAGGTACACAAGAGCACAGAATCTTACCTGCCTCAATGGTAGCCCCAAGACTGTATGTTTGACTGGCTCTTTTCACTTTAGTTTCTTCCTGGGTGGAGAGGATCCATCTTCCTCTGTCCAGAAGTACCCATGCTGTGTTATTTTGGCATCTGGGTTGTCTGTATCAAGGAGCCTCTGTAATCTGCTCTTATCTATCCACCACCTTTACTGGAAGCCAAAAAGATAAAATTTATAACCCCACCTAGCAGTTCAATTAGTCATCCTCTTGTCAATGGAGTCTAGGTGCAGAATTTGAATTCCACCCCACCTATGCATTAATGGGGTAAAACTTAGTTCATCTGCCAAATCAGTACCAAAGAATCCAGTAAGATTCAGAATTGTATGGCAAAGAATGGGAAATATCCAAATTTCATGTGAAAGTAACTTAGCCCTGTGTGGTGGTACATACCTATAATTCCAACACTCTGGGATGCAGAGGCAAGTTGTGGATTTCAAGTTTGAGCCTACCCTGTCTCAAAATTTAAATGAATAGAAAAAAAACCTAACAAATAAATAAAGATTGTAGACATATCAGTTCAAAGGCCTTTAGTTCGATCCTCAGTATAATAATAATAATAGTGATGACAATGATAGTAGTAGTAATCATAACTTGTAGAATCAAAACTAGCAAGATCCCAAACTAAGCAAAGACTATCATTAGATCAAAACATATTTTAAATATTTAAAAAATATTTTATGTCAGTGGGCACAAGGATAATATTTTTATACATTCATTAAGAAGTGTAATGAGTAAGAGAGCTTGGTGTGTCTGTCACATTAAACATTTAGCATTTCTTTGGATTCTGAACATTCAGAATCTTTCTGCCAGCTATTTTAAAATAAATAATTGATTATCAATTATTATTACTCTACTGTGCTACAAAACCACTCTCCATTTTCTTAATCCTACTTTTTTAGAGTATTGTAGTCATTATTTTACTTACTGTTTCTTTGATATTGATATTTTAGCTTTCATATACAAGGGAGAATATTCGGTATTTTCCTTTTCATGCCTACCTTGTTTTAATTAATGTAATATCCCTGGATTCCATTCATGTGCCACAAAAGACTGGATTTCATTATTTTCTATGGATGACCAGTATTCCATGGTGAACATGCAGGGAAATTTTTCCATCAATTCATTTTTTATGGGCATTCATGTCAATTTAATATCTTGATTATTGTGGACAGTGCTGCACAACATGGACTTGCAGAAATTCTTTGACATACTGATTTTCTTATTGGATGTATCCTCAGTGGTTGATTTGTTGGACAGTATGGTGATTCTATTTCTATATTTTTAATGACCATCTATAACCTTCTGCATCACAGATATTCTAAACCACATTCCACCAAATGTGTATGAGAGTTTTATTCCCATGTTTGCATCAAGGCCATAGCATACAGTATGGCATGCAAAAATTATGCAAAAACATAATTATGTTTTACCTACTAGAAATGGCCATGTGGAGCTAAAAAATAAAAATTTTATAGCACTTGAAATTGGTCAAAAATAGATATAATTGTAGCAAAACATTGATATTTTAATAATGAAAACAATGTAGAACTGGTGAAAAATACTAAAGAAAATCTAAATGGATGGAAAGACATGTGATGATCATGGGTTGGAACACCAAAGTTAGAAGAGTTACCTCTTCTCCCAAAGTTGATATACATGTGCAAAAAAATTCATATAAAAGCTGTAGCAAGATGTTGTGTAGTATTGACATAATTAATATCAAATCTATATGGAAAGATAAAGCAATTAGAATAACTAAAGCAACTAAAAAAAGAGTAAATTATTTATTTATTTATTTATTTATTTTTTTTGTCTTTTTCATTTTTATCGGTACCAGGGATCGAACTCACGACCGCCTGCTGGCAAGGCAGGTGCTTATGCCACTGAGCTAAATCCCCAGCCCCGAGTAAATTATTTATTGGAAATAATTCATCTAATTTCCAAATTTATGCAGTGACCACAAGCAAGATTGCTTTATTTGCACAGACTAATCATACAAAACAAATAATTCAACCTCATTGCTGCAAAAGAAAAGTCAAATTTCACAAAATGGTAACGGGGCATTTTGCCAACTATAACTGAAATAAAACCTTGCGCTAAGTGCTACAGCACAAATTCAATGCATTAATAATAATTTACCAAAAATGAAGCATTATAGAAAACACAAGACATAAACTATAAAAATTTAAAAGATAACATAGGAGAAAATCTTTCAGATTTAGGGCATGGTGAATTGGTGAAGAATTTTCAACGTGAAATCAAAAGAATCGTCTCTATAGGAAAATTTTGATAAATTTGGCTTCATCAAAATGAAAATTTTTAATTCTGGAAAAGAACATGTGAAAAAGGATGATAAGGTAAATTATGGATTGTAACAAAACACTTGAATGCTTGGAAAGCATATCTGTTTAAAAGGACTCAGACCTGTCATATATAAAGAAGTCACAGGACTTGACTTAAACAATCCAGCTGACAAATGGGCAAAGGCATGAAGGGAGATTCATGAAAGAAATACTCAGGTGGGACAGGAGTACAGAGACAAATGTTTAGCATCTCTCCTGATTAGGAAATGGGAACAAAGATCTTGAAAAACACTAATACACATTTTTTGGACAGGTAAAATTAAAATCTCATAGTGATGCCAATGTTGGCCATGACACAGAGAAATGAGATTGCTCACTTTACTATTGATAATGCAAAATGACTCATAGAGCATAAAACAGAGCTTGATAGTCTCTCAGAAACTAATATACATTTACCAAAGGGAGGGTCAGAGGGCAAAGGTATTTTCATAAAAACCTACACATGATTATTTCAAGAAAGATTTTAATAACTCAAATGTAGGAAATAAAGAAATTTCTGTGAATTGGTGAATGGATAAACTGTGGTAGATGCATACTATAAGCTGTTTCTTAGCAATAAAAAGCAATAAATTCTTGATACATGGGAAGACTTGGAGCAATCTCAATGACATTGTACTGAGGGGCAAAAAAATCTCAGAAGGACACATGCTATGTGATTCTATTTAAATAGCATTTCCAAAACGACAAGATGATATGGGAAACAAATTAATGGTACGTAGGAGTTAGAGATGATTGAAATGGTTGAGTGGGTCAGGATGCAAAGGGATAGAAAGCGGGAGATACTTTTTGGTTACGGAGTAACTATTTTCTTAATTGTATTGGGATTGACACAAACTTATGCATGCTAAATAATACACATCTGCATAATATATTGTGCTAATGTCAAACTCCTGGTTTAGTTAGTGCACTAGAATTATATAAAGTGAATTACAGGATGAAAACAGATAAAAGATACATAAGAGTTCTGTGTACTCTGTGTAATTTTTTGTAAGACTATAAATATTTCAAAACAATTACATATTTTATAAGATAAACATAGAAATTGTACTATGGCAAGATTGCTTTTCCATGAGGGTAAAATAGTTGATGGTCAGTGGAAACAAACACATATTCACCACAGGCAAAGACAAATTTTTTATTAGTACCTGACTTCTGTCGCCGTACAATTTCAAAGGAAATACTTCAGCTAAAATTAAAAGCTAAAAATGTTTACCTGCATTTTTGCCTTTCCCAGAACTTACAGTTATTACTAGGATAATTATTTTAGACATTAATTTAGCTTCCTAATATTGAATCTGAAGAGAAGAGGGGATGAGACGGTGTTTCTGTTCTAAGTTACGCTGCAAAATAAAATGCAATGATATATGTAATAATTCAACTTGCAATGTGTTTTAAAAATCAAAAGCTGTTGAACTTTTAAGAGATGAGAAACAGACTTAATATATTTCACCAAACATTAACATACACTGGTGAACTGGAATTTTCAAATAACAAATACGAAAATCAGGATTCATAGACTTCAGGAAATATTCATCAATTCTTTCAGAAAACTAATAAAATTTGAAGAAAGAAACAACTTCATTGCATATCTTTATTTATATAGTCAATATTTTCCAATATAAACATGGATCATATGTAGAATTTCCTTCAATAAACTAATTTTAATAAACTGGTCTCTGATCTGTTCATAATGGAGTTATTTTTCAAATTAGCTTACACTGATTCCTAAACACCTAAACAATGAAATAAAGGAATGTATATTAGGGAATGTAATCATAAAAGCTATTCAAGAGGATTTAGTGAGACCTCAGATAGTGTCAGAAAATAACTTATAGCAATATGCTTAATTGTCACACTGTACAGGCTCTCACATATCTTTAGTTACTATTTTATCATTCATGATGGCACTAATGAATATCCTTCTATTTCAGGGTTGACAGCTAAGTGGTGGCACATTCTCTTCGAATTCACAATCTTACCTGATTGTGGCTTTGGGAGTGAAATACTAGAAATGGGTATCTATTAAGTTTTATTGACTATTCATAAAAGCTTATAATAACCAGCTGGATCCTGCAAACTGCACGGTGGGTGTTCAGCTATATTTACCATCAACTCTGTAAACAGTATGGATACTTTCATTTCAGTTTAACCAGCAAAAAGCATTATCTCAAGATTGTACAATTGTATTGCTCCAAGATAAAGTCAAAAGATGCACAGGTAACCAAGGAAACAGTGTATCCTTACTTTTGGGTCTTTTAAAAAGGAATAGATTCGTTTGGAAGCCTTGACACTTGAAGCATCATCTTCATTTAAGTTTTTCTATCAGTATAAGTAAGGACTTTCTACTTGTTCAAAGAACCCATCTTATTGTAATGAATGAAAACATAAGAATTCTTTCTTTTTTAAATTGTTCAGGCATTTACCTATGGTTTACTAAAATTGTTATGGACAGTCAAGCTTTTACTTGAAGTAAAAGTTCCAAACAGTAAAATCATGACTCATATTAAATACACATCAAAGGTGTCATTTAACTCATTAATTGGTGAGGTGATCAGTAATATGCTATTATCTATTGGGATAAATGCTTGGCGTGTTTGTATGTATATTTTTATTGAAAAAAATGATCCGTAATAACTTTTGTACTTTTCTAAATCTGACAGTTGTTCCTGATAATCTTTTCTCTTTTGTTCATTTCTTATGTTCCAAGCACACAAAGTTGTGCTTTGTTCCTAGTGATTAGTAAATGATATAATAATAGGCGAAAGAATTCAAAAGATCTGGATAATATCTCACTAAATAAACAGGACTCAAAAAACAGCAAAGAAGATTCTGCTCTTTAGACTGCAATGAGTGAATCATTTTAATATTCAAATAAAATTTGTTATGTATCATATATCTCAATTTTAGTTTATGTGTTAAAACCAAGAAGGAAAATTTTAGTTCACTCATTATTTGTATTTTTATCTCAACACTTTACCTAGAGAAATATCTTCAGGTACGTGGTTAACATTAGTTACGAGAATATTTCTGATCAACTGTCATCCATCTTTGCTCATCTCTGATATTTTTTCCATGAGTCTCAGAGTCGATAAAGTAAATGCAGTCACATCCATTCAGTTAATTTTCTTTTTTTCTCCTTTCATTAGGTTCAAGATATTTTATGCTGAACTTTCACTTTTTGGAGAAATCAGAGGAAGTAGAAGAAAAGAACAGGAGGAAATGAGAAAAATGAGAAAAAGTAGCAGATGAAATGAAGAATTGTTAATGAGGCTGACTCAGAATTCAGAGTCTCCTTGTCTCTTGATTCTCTTCTGGATATAAGTAAGTGTTTGAGAACCAATCTCTTTGCAGGATTTTTTTTTTTGGTTTTGTTTTATAAAATATTTGAAAAAGTTAATTTGAGTGAGTTCTGTGATTTCACAAGACACACATTTGATGCCAAACAACAGTCTAAGAAAGTACCCAAGTGTGGCTGTAATGAATGTATGCAGATAAAATATTGAGGTTTAATTTGAAAATTTATCTTCTTGAAAAATTTTAAAAATAAAACAATGCTCTGTGATTGATGCTGTCCATAGGATGAGAGTTTAAATTTTGATGTTAGTGTTATCTAATTCTATCTTGGATTAGCACAGCATTATACTTTTAAGTAGAATGGAAGATCTGAGAACTTTACCTTTTACCAGTTATGTCTAAGTAGAGGTGTTGTATTATCTTCTTTTAAAGTACTCAGTAATAATCTTTGTTCACTGAGTTTTGTATATTACATTGATGAGATAAAGATTTAAATACTATTTATTCAGATTGATTAAATAATTGAGTTGGTGGATAAACAGAGGTAAGTGTAATTTGACAAAAATGAGTCATATCAATATAGGACAAAAAAAACCCCTTGAATACATGTAGGCATGAGAGTTGAAACTTCGCTAGTAATTAAAAATGATATGAACACTTTTATATTTTGATGATCAGAAACAATTAACATTCACCACATGCCTTAAGTATCCCAGCGGAAAGACAACAAAAGTATACAAGGGTGCTGTGCACATTGATTTTTTAAAAAGTATTTTCTCACAGAATCTATAGAATCTTATAGGTGTCAGCTGGATTTGGAGTCTGAAAAGAGAATGTATGATGAAAACTGTAGTTTTTTTTACTTCAGTATGTCAATATGGATTTGGGCATTTGTGCAGTAGTTTAGATGTTAAGTATAATATTTAGGAAAACTTAGGTTAATATTTTTTTCATGTTGTCATCTTATATTTCAGTCTATGACTTATTTGCAACCTAAGTGTAATTTGAACCTTGAATAACTAGATGTAGAAAATTGGATTTGAGAAAAAAATTGCAAACTCTTCCAGGCATTGGAATATATATATATATATATATATATATATATATATATATTTTTTTTTTTTTTTGAAAGATTGACATGGTGTAAGCATAATTATAAAACTACTTCATTATATACAGGAAACCAGTACATATTTGGAAATTTTTATGTTAATACTTTTGCGGAAAATATTAACATAAATATCTATTCATTTTCAAATTTTTATTATTTTGAAGATAGTAAAATACAGTAGAAAAAGACAGATCAAAGCCAGTCGAGACAATGCAGTGAAATTGACTCAGAACTTCACAGCAGCTAATCGGATAACAGTAACAGGTGCCATAATATATCTTGTTATCTTCACAATAGTTATCCTTTCAATCAGGAATAGCATAGTCAAACCTAATACAGAATATCATAAAACCTATCTAAAAAGAGTATTGGATAGAGCAATACAATTAGTCAAAACAAAGCAAACCAGTGATAAAAGTATTTGTCTTCAAAGAGATGGTAAAGGAAATCCCCCCCTATTTGCTACATTGCACACTATCACCATCAAAAGAAATGCTCAGACCTCTGGCTCCCATTTGTTCACAGGTAAGGGAGGGATGTTTGATTATCTGCCCTCATGGAAGTAGGCTCATGGCTGCCTACCAGGGAGGTGAGTAGGTTGCTTTGTTGCCCAGTGCCCTAAGTTCCAACATGGCATGGAACTCGGGGACGCTGGCTGGCTGGTTCTCCCCTTGGGCTGCCCGTTGCTCGCTCCAGCCATAACAGCCTACCAGGGAGTCATTTTAAATTTTTGATGATAAAAGCTATTTTCATCTTCCATATTGAAAGAAAGTGTTTTGTATTTTCTCAGGTGGATTTTTAGTAATCTGAAGCCATTTCTCGGGGACTGTTGGCCACTGCAGGATTATATACAGTTATATAAAGAGGAAGGAAAGAAAGAAGAAAGAAGAGGAGTGAGAAAGGAGAAGAGGAAGGAAAGAATAGGAGGGAAAATTTAACTTAAAAGGCAAGTGTTTGATACCTCAAATGATTTAAGGACGCTATACACATATGCCTAATCAGACTTTATCGAACACTTGCATTTTACAGTATAAACTGAAGGCAAAGATCTTTAAATCTTGAAATTTAAGAGTTGTAAGACATATTTACATGTACCTTTCCTTGTGTTCAACTGTGGGAATGTTGCATATCTACCCTTTAGATTAAGTCACTACACCAGGATTAGACTCCAAATTTGTAATCATACCATAAGCGTTGAATTCCATTTCTTTTGCTGAATGAACAAATTATTCAACTTTTCCTTATATTTGCTGTTTCTACAGAATTCCGACGCTTTATAATACTTCCATGTTTTTTACAGGCAAGGAAAACAAAATCTTTATATAATACTTCCATATTCTTCAGAACTAATTAAAGCATTCTAAGCCTAATGTTACCCTATTTTATGTAGATTTTTATTCTTAACATTGTACATCAAAGTTGCCACTATTTCAGCTGTATGATCTTCTCCACCTTTCTGTCACCACTGGCTGCTTCTGACATTATTGTGTGTTATCTCAATGCTGAAAGCCCACTTCAATAGCAGCACATTCTCAAGCCAAATGACAGACTGAGCTTTCTTGGATCATACTACCTTTTCTGTCCTGAAACCCAAAGATCTAACTTCTCCATAGATGAAAGTACTGCCATGTACCATTAAAAACCCTCTGAAATCCATTGCTTTCCCACGATCCCTATCCATTCCACGTCCTGGTTTGGGACAGTCAGATGCCTCTGGAATGGAAAGTATTCTCGACAGCACATCTTCAAAGAAAAAACGCTCTCATTTAATTTTGAACATTCAGTATTAAGCAATGTAGTAACTGTAGAACTTGATTTAGGAATTGTATCAATAAATAATACTATATAATTTATTAAAAATTTCAAGGTACTCAAATAATGTACAGTTAGATATGCTATACAACATCTAAATGAAGTTACTTTTGTTCTAAATAACGTGACCTTTGTAATAATTAATAAAGCATAGGTGACTTACCATTAAAAAAATTGAACATGCTAATCTTCAGGGCAGGAAAAAATTAAAGTAACATACTAAAAACATAACCACTATATATATATATACTTTATAGTGATTAAATTAATACATTTCAAAAGACAACTTTGGTTAACCCTTCCTTAATTTTAAAATGTGATAAAATTTCAATAGTCTGAAAACGTACATGCTTACCAATTTATCAAAAAGTGATATGCAAGATTTTCAATTTTTATTTTTTGAATAAAAGTTAACTTTAAACTGATTAATTATTAACATTTTTAAAGATAGCTGGCACTGCACATTTCCTTTATTTTGATGATATTTGAACATTATTCTAAACAAGAGGGAAGGATTTTTAATACAAACAGCCATAATAATTGTGACATTATTCAAAACACAACAAGGGAAAATCAATGAAGTGTCAAAAAAAAGAGACTGAAATGGAAAGACATATTGTTAAGAGAAATACTTTTAATCTTCTCTAGAATGTTGTACAATGGGAGATAAATGAAGGATTTTAAAAAGTGACAGCATTCTTTTCATAAGAGTTTCAAAAACTGTAAAGGAAAACAAAAAGAGTAAAATAGCTGTCTTTAAAACTTCTCTGTCTTACACTGTAATGAAGAAAATGTGAAAACAGCAATCAAATTTATAATATATGAGAAGTAAAATGTTTTTAAGATATTACAATACTTATATATTAATCAAAGAAAAACTGGAAAACTTTGATGTAGTCAAGTACAAATATTAAACATTTAAAAATTCTAATCCTTTTTGCTAGCAGTCTCATTAGATTTGGTTCTCAGTTTTTTATTTATTTCAACTTGAATAGAAATTGATGAGGTTTTAGAAATACAAAAACTTGAAGTACATAGTATTTGTCTTGGGTTAGATGCATTAAATTGTGGTTTAAAAAGCATAAATATAGTAGACTAGAAAAAGCACTATTTTAAAAACTACTCAGTTTTTCTAAATAAAGTTGTACTTATTAGCTTTATTATAAATGTAATTATTTCTTGCTAAAATAAATTTAAACTTAGTTCACAATTATAAGGACATACAACTTGAAGGCATTGGACCTAGCATACAATTTAACTCTGCTGTATATTTTTATTGGTCAACTGTTGGTCTGTATAATCCACTCATTGCTAAGAGTGCTGTGTTAATTTTCCCAGTGTACATCTCTCTTATATGTTTGTAAATATTTGCTTTGTACTTTTGGGTGCTCCAAAATTGGGTCCATACCTATTTAGAATGGTTATTTCTTCTCGCTGAATTTCATTCCTTGTCATTATATAACCTACCTTGTTCTTTTTTGCTGATTAACTTAATGTCTGTTTTATGTAAGTACACCTTCTGCTTTCTACTGGCTTCAATACCTTATTCCATACTTTTACTTTTATTTTTGTACTTGGACATGAAGTGAGTTTCTTGTAAGCAATAGTTGGATTTTGTTTTCTTTATACCTTTAATCATACGGTATCTTCGATCAGAAAACTCAATACATTAACATTTACGAATGTTACCCATAAGTAAGCTCTTCCTATGTCCGTTGCATAACTTGTTTTCAATTTGTATTGTCGCTCTTTTATTTCTCTCTCTTTCTGTCTCCATCTCATATTTTTTCTTTCTGGTTCATGAATTACTTAGTACTGTGTTTTTATTCCAGTTTAATGTATTTGCATTGTTTCATATAGATCTTTCCCTTACAGTTACCATGAAATTTATTGAAGACATTTTTTGACCATAGCAAAGTATTCCAAAACAATAGTCACCTCACATGATTATGAAGATAAGAAAAGAACCAATAATCAGAGAAAATACACTAATAAAAATTCAGGCAATCCACTTCTCCCTCATTTTCAGTTTTTGATGTCCCGTTTCATAGTTTTAATACCGATCTCTTATATTGATGTGTTCATTTCTCTTTTCATTGTTCCACCTTAAAGTTTTAAATGAAAGATATGAATGGCTTATGTACCATGTTTCCAATGCTAGCAATTTTGGAATTTGTATAGACATTCATACCACTGGTTTAAACTTTCTCATATTTCCTTTTTGTCTTATTGATTAACATCTTTTTGTTGTTGTTGTTTGAACAAGCATGTGTAACATTTCTTGTAGGACAGTTGTGATGAAGATATGCTCATTCTGCTTTCACCTCTCTGGAAATACCTTCATCTTGCCTTTGCTTCTTGAGGTTAGTGTGTTGGGTATACAGGTTCTGGTTGGGACCCCTCAGTATTTCAGTAATGTGAAAATTTCATGGTCCTCTCTCCTGGCTCTAAGCTTTCTGCTGAAAAGTCTCTAGTTGGAGACAATGGACCATTCCCATGTGGTACTTGTTTCTGTTTTCTTGCTGCTCTGATAATCTTAACTTTTCACCTTTTCCAGTTTGATTATAATATATATTTTTAAGATTTTTTTTGTTGTTGTTCTAGGAATTGAACTTGGAGCCTCGTGCTGGCCAGGCAGTTGCTGTAACCCTGAGATACATCTCTGGCTCTATAATATGTTTTTGATAGACTTCATTAAGATGAATTTAACAGGTGACATTTGATCTCCATGTACATGGATATTTGTATCCTTTTTTTAGTCTGAGAAGTTTTCTATTATTTCTTTGAATAACCATCCTATGGCAATATTTGTCCTTTAAAATTCATCCCAAGGTTCTCATAAATGTTTTTTTTTTTTTTATTTAAGGAGAAAAGAAAAAAAACAGTGAAAGGGTACAAGTTATACAGATTTACAGAAGAAAAAAATGAACAGTAGGAAATCACTAGTTAATGGATTACATATTGCCATCTTAGAAATAATTGTTCAAGTCACAAAATTAAAGCTTGTAGAGTGGACATTCCAACAATGATACTGCAAACAGTTCTGTTCAATGATCCAATAAAACTCTGTGATATCATTTTCTATCTTATACACTTAAATATACATGCAGTTATATAGTTTAGAGCACTTTCTTTTCTTCTCTTTTGTACAGTGACTATTACACATTTTGGGTTTCATTGCTCCCACGGTTCTTATTGCTTTTTTGGAAGAGAGTAAAACCAAATGAGACATAACAGAACAGAATCGGTCAAGTCAAAAGGGTGGACATAATAATATAAAAACATAATACAAGGTGATCAACAATGGTTACCATAATGCCTCCCGCTATCTCTAATAGAATTGCCTATATCATTAGTTATAATACAATTGAACAAAACAGTAAAGAACAAAACCAACAAAACCAAAACATTGGAGACATTGTAGGTCTTCAAAAGTAGATAAAAGTCAACGAGAATGGGCGTTATAATGAATCTCATTATCTTCTCAGCTGATGCCTAAACTTTTGAACCTGATACTATCCAGCAAAACAGAATAGGGGAACATCAGTCAAAAACAAGATGGTGAGAGTAATACAGGGCTTCAAATCGAGATAATAGAAAGTCAAAGTGGGTTACTATATTATATTCTGCTATTTTTTCCCTTTAATTAAACGGATAAAAATAAAAAAGTAAATAATGGAGTGGAGATTGAGAAAAAAGAGGGCATAACAGCGAAACAGCGCAGATCAAAACATAACCATTTAAGCAGAATAGGGTTTCACCACCAGATAATTCCGACCCAAAAGTAGTTACCATATTGACTCTTTCCTTGAAGTCCTTGAGTACAACTTCGTATACTGTAGCATTAAGTATATCAAAACAATGTAAAACCATTTAAGAGAATGACAGCATTACAGAGTATTTAGAATCAACTAACAGAAAATGAACAATGGTTTCTGTATAATCTCCTTGTCTTTAAAAGGTTTTTGCTTATACTATCGCACATAATAAAATCCAATAAGATACAACCTGTTTAGACCATTGGAGACAGAAGAACAAAAGCTGGATGAGACTTCAAAACAAGATGATACTAAATCAGTATTACCTATTAAGATGTCATTTTCTCCAAAGTAGCTGTTCCTATCATTCAATCTTCTCAGTCTCATTTCTGTTGAGCTCTTTTTCTGTCAGTAGCTGTCAGTTTGTCTTCTTCATTTTGTTCTCTGCTCCATTCGTTGTGGCCTCCCCGCCACTATTTCTGGGTTCTTTGTATTTTTCTTTTTTTAGAATATCCTGCAATACTTTCTGTAGGGTTGAATTGGTGGTTGCAAATTCCCCCAGTTCCTCTTTATCCTGGAAGCACCTTGTTTTTCCATCAATTTCCAGGGACAGTTGTGCAGGATATCTCAATCTTGGCTGGAGATTATTATCTTTCAAAGCTTGAATTATTTCCCCCCATGCTCTTCGTGATTTGATGGTTTGTGCAGAGAAATCTGCTGTAATTCTGATGGGTGTTCCCTTGTAAGTGGTCTGTTTCTTGTCTCTTACAGCTTTTAATATTCTGTTCTTGTATTGAATTTCTGGAATTTTTATTATTATATGCCTGGGTGTTTCTCTGTTAGGGTTGTAGGTAGCTGGGGTCCTGTATGCCTCATACATCTGAGTATCTTTACCTTTTGCTAAATTAGGAAAATTCTCCTGGATTATTTCTGTGAGTAGCTTTTGTAGTTCACTTGTTTGTGTCCCTACTTCTTCTTTTATGTTCTTAATCCTTAAGTTATGGTTCCTCTTATCATCTTCTTGTCTTTGTATTATAGCTGTTTGTTTCTTTGTTATTTTTAAGAAGTTTTTCATTTCATTCTCCCATATTACGAGTCTGCCCTCCAGTTCAGATAGTCTGTCCTTAGTTTCTTTCAAGCTGTTATGCCAGTCTTGGATAGACTTCTTAATTTCTTGATAGTCCCTTTGAACCTGCTTCACGTACTCTATGCTTTCTCTGTTTTCTCCATCAAACAATTCTGCCCTCTTTTTCTGTTCTTCCATTCCACCATCTGTTTTTTACTGGGTGGTGCTTAGCATTTCTCTAACTATTCTGCATACTTCTAGCTTCAGGTCATTGATAACTTCATTCCTGAATTGGTCTATGAGGCTCTCTATATGGTGCTTAATGTCTATTGGTGCGGTGTCCGCTATTGCCTGTTTCTCAGAATTGGGGGCCGAGGAGCCTTTCTTGTTGCTTCCCTTCCCCATATTCTCTGTTCCTTATATATATGCAAGCTTACATAGGAGGCCCAGCTTCCCTGCCTGTCAGCCACAGCCTGATCAAATTGCGCTGGCTAGGTGTTCCGCCCACCGCTGCGCACCAGGGAGTTATGGACTAGGCAGCCTACACGGGAGTCAGTCACCCCTTCGGGCCACCGTCAGGCTCTGGGATCTGGGTTAGGCCAGCCTACCAAGTCCGCCCGCAGCGTCACGCAGGCCAGGCACTTTTCACCAATCCCGTCCGAGAGGGGAATGTGTGGCTGGAGTCACCACCGCGCCCTGCTCTCGCAGGATTGCCCGAGCCGAGAAAGTCCTCCGCTGGAGTCAAACTGTGGTAGAGTGTCAGTTTCTCTCACTCACCTCACCACAAGTCAGTGTATGCCTCCTTGTCCGTCCTGTTTTTGACTCCGTTCGCAGACTCCCGTTCCCAGAGCTTCTGCGCATCTCTCCTTGCCGAGCCGCTGTGGAGGCAGCCAGCCACCAAACCGCAGGAAACCCAAATCGCGGTTTCCAATGGCGCGGGGTCCAGCCTCCACACCGAGTCTTTTCTGTTCCTATTTTAGCGCCAGGACTGCATTCCAAGTTGGTTTCTCTCAGCCCAGTTCATTCCTGAGTCAGCAGAGCATATCTCTACCGGCTCATGTCTCCTTAGTCCGCATCATTCCTGACTTCTGAGCTGAGCCTTTCAGAGAGCCTCCAGTAGTTGCTGTTATCTGTCCTCAATGTTCTCCCGGAAGTTGGTTCTCATAAATGTTTAAAAATTTCCTATGTTTTCATCTTTTTTCTCCTCTGCATATCTTCAAATGATCTCTTTGAGTTCTCTAATTCTTCTGCTTTGTCTTCACTGCTATAGGCATCTTCTATTATTTTTAATTTTACTTAGTATATTTTCCAGTTCAAAGATTTGTATTTGATTTTTTAGGATTACTTTAACATCTGTGACAGACTGAGTCATTTCTTTGAGTTTTCTTGACACTCACTGATTTTTCTTTAAAACATCTGTTTTCAGTTCTGTCTCAGAATTGTCTTGCTCTCAGGACTATCTGATAGATTCTGGCAATTTATTGAGAGCATTAAGTGAGCTCTTGATTTCATGAATGTTCTTGGATTCTTAGTATACAGCATACTGTGGAACTGAAGGAGTAGATATCCATGCCAGTCTTTGCCATCTGGCTGTGTTCTTGCCTTTCCAGAGATTCCATGCAGGCTGCTTATTCTGTCTGCATCTACAGCTCTTTCAGCTGTTTCAGCACTAAACAATGCCTCAGTCAAGGTTTGCCTCAAGTCTGCTGCTGCTGTGTTGGCCTAGTGACAGGTCCCATGCTTGACATAAAGCATGGTTGCTAGGTTGTAGGCCATGATGTGAGGAAGTAGCTACAAAAGCTGATGTTTTCTAGCAGGTTTGAGCAGGGTAGGCTCAGATACCTTATCTGCAGTCATTGATCTGTGACTGGGTACCACTGGATCAACCAGGCTCAGAGCAGGGTGGACCAGATCCAGGCTCGACAGATACACCTTGCCGCTACCTTTCTTTTCTTTCCCCTTGAGATAATCTTGCTATGATACAGTGCTTGGGACTGTCAGAGGTATAGGGTTTCTAGTTCTGTTGTGACCAGTGCCACAACACTGTGTCATACCGTGAGTACACAGCCACCAAGACCAGCATGGCATAGTAATTCCAAGGACCATGTTGGGCTGGAAGGCCAACTGCTGAGATGAAACTCATCATCTGAGACCAGTGCAACCAGTGTCAGAGACAGGTCCAGTTTTCTTTGATGTATTTTTAGTTCACGTGTGTTTATTTCTTATGTGGTCTTTTGTAGACATCACAATTTTTTATTTTATGATCCATTTTGTCAATGTCTTCTTCATACTGTGTTGCATTTATACATTTCATCATTACTATCATTAATATAGTTGGCTTAATGCCTACCACATTTTCAGCTACTTTTAATCAATGCATGTATTATTTGCTTCTCATTTAAAATATGCTTCTGTTTTTCTGTCTTTTCTACTTTTTTATTGATTATTTTAAATCATTACATTTTTCTTTTCTATTTTGACATATTTATTATCCTAAAACAAAAGGTTTTGATAGCTGTGTTTGAGTTTGCAATAGACATTTAAACTAAAGTAAGTCTACTTTCAACTTTATAACATATTATGTTCTGAGTAGTGCCTTAAACTAGAGGATAACAACACCAAGTACCTTAGACCAGACTATTCCCAATTTAGTGCTAATGTCTCCTACTGAAGTCATTTTTTTCATTGCTCTATTACATCATCCATTATTTAATACGTTATTGTATTAGTTTTCAAACCTGTTAGATTAGCTAGCAATAAGAGAAAGTTGTTTATTTTGCAATTATTTCTTCACTGTATGACTTTCTTCCTTTTGTTAGATAACTTTAGGAACTTCCTCAAAGCACTGATGTCATGTTCAAACATGACACTTTCAGGTGGATCTTTCATAATGATATCTGAAGAGTGGATCATAGTAGTTGTCTTGGTTAGGGTTCTCTAGATGAACAGAATCAATAGAATATATATATAATATGTAAATATATTCTACAGTACCCTTCTAGGTGCTGCAGAGTTCGAGAATCTAGTTATTTCTCAGATCAGGAATAAAAAGGTCACAGGACAAGGGTCAAGAATGAATGAAGCCTCAGTATGTAAGTCCTTGGGCTGAGGGAAAATTGGTTATAATTTTTCTCATTCTGTGGATTGTCTTTTTACTTTGTTGGTGATTTATTTTGCTGTGCAGAAACATATTATTAAGGTGAGTTCCCACTTGATTCTTTCTTGCATATCCCATGCAATCTGGGTTTTGTTCATGAAGTGTCTGCCTGCACATGTGTCTTCAAGATTTCCATCTATTTTCTCTTCCAGTATTTTTAGTGTTTCTGTTTTAATATTTAGATCTTCGATACATTTTAGCTTTAGTTTACAGCACGATGATAGGCAAGGGTCTAGTTTTAGTGTTTGGCATATGGAGAGCCAGGTATTCCAGCATCATTCTTTAAGGACACTATCTTCCTTCCAGTGAAGATGTTTGGTTCCCTTGTCAAAGACAGTTCATGCCTAAGTCTTGTATTTTGAACAACTACTGTGAATATAACAATATACAATGTATTGATTATTGAAACTCTGTTTAATGTTCTTACTTTTTTCTATTTAAAACAAAAACAGAGACACACAAGCAAACATAAAACAAAATAAAAGAAGGACATCACCGTCCATAAGTGCAGGTATGGGAGCTCACTGTGGAGCTGCTGAGATGAGATGAGTTGGCATTGAAGAGCAGAAGAAAGTAAAGACTGAACTTCACAGGCCAGGGGAGCAAAAGCAAATGGCTTGAATGATCTGTAGCTATTGAAAAACACAAGTCAGCTACCCTTTGTCTTGATTCCACCAGGCCTATTGGTTGGTGCCACCAACAACCAGGCTGGTCTTTGGTCTTTGTCTCTAACTTTGCTGGTTTGCACATCAATCATCTCTGGAACCACCCCACAGAGATACTCAGAACTGTGTTTTGCTAACCTGCTAGGCTTTGCTTAAGTAGTCAAGTATGCCCTGAGGCAGGAAGCATTGTTAACTGACAGCTCTGCCTTCTGCCCTCATTTTTCCACCTTAGATTTTTCCTGTGCCAATGTTTTCATCAGGGGACCACGATCCGTGGAAAGAAGTACACATTCATTGGAAAGCTGTGGTTTAAGAATTCCCTCTGTCACCCCTTTCTTAGATATAAACCATGTGTCATAAACTGTAACTATTGTCAGGAACTATCCCTGTCTTTATATCCCTCCCATTTATCCCTCATCAGGGGTAAAAACCCAGGTTCATAACTGGTACTTGCTGCTTGAAGAAGTGGAACTAACACTGTACCTTTCATTTAATCTTACATCTGTAAATATCACTATTTGTGTTTCACCATCTACTAGTATTTCTGGGCATCAAATAGTTAGAGGAATTTCATATTAGAATATTTTACTTAAGAAGGACTCCTTTGTATAGAAGTCTCAGAGGTCCTGCGTAATTAAAACAGCAGATCACATTGGTACTTGGAGGGGTATCTTAGGTCATTACATTGTGTTTCCTGTTTTTTTTTTAAATGAGTGTGCGTTTTAAATTTTAGCTTGTTGATTTATTGCATTGAGTATGGTTGGCAATGCCTGCTACATTTTATACTATTCTATTTCTATGGTTTTTAATTTTTTTGATTGAAGGACATTGAAAATTGAAAGATTTTCTTTCCTTTTATTATTAAAGTTAAATATATTTATTATAATATACCTCCTCATGACACAGAAGCTAAATTTGAGTTGGTGCTCATTAAGACATGAATAGGTCAAAAAAAGTCTTCCATTCTTTACAGAACAATTTTCCAAATTAAAAAAATACATATTACAGAGTCCCACTGTTTTATTTAAAGTCTTCAGAGACTCTGAAAATATGTATGACGTTTTTCTATCTTCAAGTCAGTCGCGTTCTCAGTCTCACTACTTGCTTTTGTTTATTTTTGTTAGTTTTGTAGTAGTTTTATGGTCCTGGATACTGAACCCAGAACCTTTGCACTGAGATGATTCCTTGTACTCTTTATTTTGAGACAGAATCTTACTAAGTTGCCCTGATGGCCTAGAATTTGTGATCACCCAGCTTCAGCCTCTTGAGTGCTTGACTTTTGCACTCCCATTCCTTGGATTTTGTCTAATCAAAAATTGTTCACCTTCTTGCTCTTTCTTGGTTTTCTTTATTTTTTTTCCAACTATATATTTCTTCTTACAATTATGATTCATTTAAGATGTGATTTTTGTCTTTTTTTCAGAAGTACCCCAAGTTAGTTTTTACTTACCCCTTTCTTTTTTTCTTTCTTTCTTTCTTTTTCTTTTTGAAAGCAAGGTGCTTGATTTTTCTTGTACTGTAAGACTGACACAGCTAGGAAGGCTGTAGTTTTCCTCTGTTTGTGTTGTTGATGCTGTTTTATGAGAAGGAGTCATAGTCTGAATTGTATATTCCTTCTGTCTACTTCCTTGTGCAGTTGTTTTAAACTGATGACTGGACTTTACAGCTCTTTCTGTGGATATAATTGAAATCACTTGCTGTCTTCGTAGGACGGACCTTAAATATCTCCTCCTTCTCCATTCCATTCCCTGTCATGTGCAGTTTCCCAAGGCCGTCTATCTCTCTTACCTTTCTTTCCCTTTGCATTCTTCCTTCCTGAGACTGCTTCACAATACATGCACCGTGAGGACTGTTGTACTTAGGGGTTGTGCAGAGAACAATTAGAATCAGGACATGGAGTTTATAATATTATTCTTATAATGATCACCGGAAGTTAACACAAGAAAATGCAGGAAATCTATCTGCAACCCAAAGACATAGATTATTTAGTAAGATCCTAAATCCCATAGCAATGTCCCACGTGAGTCCAGATAAAACCCAGAGCTCATGACAATGCCTCTCACAAGTCCAACTGGAGGTCCAGAGCCCACAAGAAGGACTCATACCAGTCTCTTTTACAGATCCATGCCCGGAAGACCCAAGGGTCAGCAGTGGAAACCAGAAAGTCTATGCCAGCAGGATGAAGGAGCTGTGCTAGTGGGATGAGAGTTCTACACTGGAGCCGAGAAGTCACACTCACAGCAAAGAGCGGGGCTGTCCTGAAAGGCACCGCAGCCATCCTTAGCAACGTGGAGGCTCCAAGCTCCTGTGATGATAAGCACACTTGGGTACATGTCAGGAGGCCAGCGTGATGAGCCCATCCTGGAGATCAAGCAGCACATATCTTCCCCTCTGGAGCCAGAAAGCAATGCTCGATGTAAGGACCCAAGCTTCTCCAGGAGAATCTAATAGCTCAAACAGCAACTCGTAGGAGAACCCACAATGCCTTCATGCAATAACACATTAAAGCCCCAATGTCTTAACACCTCTCTTCTTCTCCACCTATTTATGCTGGCAAGTTTCCTCAGGTGGAGCATCTTCACTCAATGCCATGCTGATGTAATCCAGCTGGTGATAAGTTGACCACAGTTCTTAATCCATAACCAGGATCATTCCTGTTTTCCAGTGCTTTCCTCTTAGAGAAATGTGGACTTCTTCCTGCTGCTGGCTTTCTGTCAATCATATCCCTCCCTTCGAGGCTCCTCCTTTCTTTTTTCACAGATATTTCCAAACTACTCTTGCTTCCATGGTGGCTTGTAGTGCAATGTGCTGGATGATTTACTGAATTAGGAGTTTAGTTGTCTCTTCCAAGTAATTTATGTTTTAGTTTTTTCTTTGTCTCCTACTTACAATGAGACTGCAGATATTATTTTGTACAACTTATTTTTCTCCTAAGTACTTATAATTTGCTAGGATATTAGATATGCCACTGGTAGATACTTTCATGAACATTTTGCTGAAATAGTATTATGTACACTTTCTCCTGACATACATCTACTAGCTATATTCTCTTATTGTATTTCATCTTTTTCTCTTTTTCTATCTTCCCACAATTTTTCTGCATTCTCTCTTAAACATAGTTCATTCATTGCCATTTTTAAACTTACTTGTTCCTCAGCAAGATGCAATGTGTGCATCATGTAACTGTTTCTCAAATTTTTCTCTTTCTGCCCATAAACACATCAAATACTTTCCTCAAGTTTACAAAAGATCATTGTGTGGATGTTAACAACATGGCAAGTCAAAAATAGATTTCTTTCCTATATGAAAATTCATCTGTCTTGAGGATGTCATAGAAAATAATTTTATTTTTTCACATTAAAATCATTTAATACAAAATTTTCAAAATATATTGGAAAGAGGAGGCCTTTCGTTCCATTCCTTCTGATGAAGGTGAAGCAAGTTTACTAAACTTTACTAATAACACCAAAATTCACACATTGTTCACAGCATGTCCCATTCACATGCAATACTGTCTTCATTTTACAGGTATAAAAACCGAACAACGAAATCCAGGGATGGACCTAGTGCCTTGTGGGTGGCTGGGGTGAATCGGCGAGATGAAATCACACATCTGTCCCTGAGCTCTGTGCTCTCAGCACTGTGCAGGGCTGCTTATCTTACAATTTTTAATCCAAGAGCTCTTTTCCTAGCTCTCCACCCTCTTATGTCACATCTAGTAAGGAAAATAAAAAAATAGCATAAAATCAAAGGAACTTTTTGAATGGGTTGTTGATTACAAGTTATTTGTTTTTCCTTCTAAGCAGGAATGTCAAATATTTATTTATAAAGCCTGCACACATTGCATCTTGCCCAGGAACAAGTGAGTGACAATTGCTGAAAAAGATTTTACTCAAATCCAGAGGTTGCAGACAATAATTCATTGGGAAAGATGGGCTCCACTTTCTGCAAAGAAAGTTATCTTCATTGTGTTGTCTTAAATATAAATAAGAGCATTAAACAAGAGACTCTAGGCTAATATACGAGAATCATACTTTTCACAGTGTCCTAAGACACTGAGAGGACAATTCTTTCGTCTTCTAAATAGATTTTGCAAATGTTTCACACTTTAAATACTACAAAGGTCATCGTCTTCCAGAGACCCTGAACCACATGTGTCAGTTAAAGTAGTATCTGTGCCTTTCTTACTAGGGTTCCAGCTGAGATCATTCTCTATCACTTCTGCTCCTTCCTCCTTATTAGCCTGGAAGGTGATTTATACCTTTTCACCCCAAACTGTAATAGTAACGGGATCCTTACACAATCATTTCACACTTAAGTGCATCAACTACATGTTAATTGTCAATTTGTATTATACCTGTATGATACACAATTCTTGATGATAAGAAAGTACACATACTGTGCAAGCAGGGTAACCAAAGGAAAGCATATTTTATATTGAAGACTGAGAAAATTTTAGTATTTATGTATTGAAATGACAGTGGTATACATATTTAGTTCCTTGAATTGTGAATTTTTGATTGGTACTTGGTACTTTGCAGGTACTATGATATTAAAAGTATTTTCTTTATGAAGCTGTTTAACATACAAGAAAATGGATTATGAATATTTGAACTCCCAACATTTCATCATGAAGGACGCATTTAATTATTTTTCTTTGATGGATCTACGGTTTTAAAAATTCTTTGCCTATTGAGTTACACAGTTTTTTTTTCTATTTTTGAAGTTAAATTATACACACACATATACATACACATATACATATAAATGTTTTGTATGGAAAAAGAGGTCTGTACAGTGAGTTGACATAATTTTCATCAAAATAAAAAGTATTAATTCTAATATGTATATGTTATACTTTTATTAAACAGTTTTAATTTTTTTTTTCATTTTCATTGGTAAATTTTAGATATAAATGATGACCACATTCAACATAAGGAGTTTCTAACCTGTACATGGTACATACTTGGTTCTTCTTCTGCATTCCCCTCCCCTCTCTTCAACACCTCTTTCATAATTTTAAAATCTTAAGAAGAAATTTAAGGTGCTACATTACTGGCTTCAAAACTCATAGGCACCTTGAATTATAGATTGCAGCTCCTTTTACAAATGGGTGAAGGAAGTTTTTATTTATTTTTCAGTTCCTGTGATTTCCTCTCTCCTTGAAAAACATACAATATTTTTTTCACTGATGTTTTTAATCAAAGAAGTGGTTATACGCATTTGCTCAATTTCAGTTAACATGAAATATCTAATTTTTTTCAATCCTCTCCTTTGGTGTTTTTAATGTCTCTGAATTCAAATTAATTAGATTTAACTACAGGGCTCTAAACAGATAGCAAAACATATGAGCAAAATGAAAGTGTGAAGTATTTTACATCCTCAGGCCAGTGGCTTATCTACTAGAGCATGTTGGGTCCCTGGTGTGGCACAAAAACACTTGATTTCACTCTTGCTTCAAAAAGAAATACCTCTATATAAATGGTCCATGTAGCAATTTGATCATTTACAATCGAGGGGCCTCTTTAAACCAGAGTACTACTGCAAGAGAGTCAAGGCTTCCACAAAAAAAAAAAAATTACAATTGACTTATGCATTTGTTTGAGGTACCAGAGAGAAAAACTTCTTCACAGAGAAAAGCCTTAAAATAAAGTAGCATGTTCCACAAAGAATGTTCCCTCAGAATGAAGAAGTAAGCTTGTTTGCTAAAAGTGCAGCCAGTTTTTTCCAAAAATTTCATGGCAAGTTGACCTTATTCCACTTCTCCTCATGCTAAATCTTCTCCACTTTGACACAGAATGACATGATGGGATGTATTCCAGCTATTTTGCTCATTGGGCTAAGCAATGTCCCGTTTTAAAAGCTACGTTGAAACAATAACAAATACAATCCATACTTTTTGTGAAAAGGTTATCATACACTCAACCAGAAAAACACGCATATTTCCGTTTTCTTTAATCATATGTGTTAACCGAGTCAACTCAAAAGGCAGAACAGCGAAACCTGAAGAACTGCATCCTCAGAATCTTGAAGACTCCTTGAAATTATGTCAGTAGCATTCATTTCTTTGCAAAAGTGGCCAGACATTAGACAAACTGTCAGAATATACTAGATGAAATGAGTTGCGAACCTAATATGAGAAGGATGTCAGAGAACTTCAGTTTTGATGGTGTGCAGAAATGCCTTCACTTGCTGAGTATATCTGGAGAATAAAATTCCTTTCAATAAGTTTCAGAATGATATTTTGAGACAGCAAAGAAGACAAAGATTTGCAAAAAGATAAACTTGCACATTAATTAAAAAACCTATATTCCTGAATTTGAGTACATTTCTAGCTAAGCAAAACTGCAGGTTCTTTTTCACTAAACATGGGACAGATAAAATCTTTGGATCTGTGGGAATATCAAACAAATACACACACACACGTGCATGTACACACATACATCACACATACAACATGTATGGTCTCCAAACATCAAAGTTGTTTAATGTAATTTTTCTCTTCTTCTCTCTTTACAACCCCTTCTCTTTTTCCTACATAAATTCTACACTATTTATAAACTCTAGTGTGATGTATTTATGGAAAATTCGTTCCATAATAATAGTAGACTATTAAAAATACAGTATCATGATGGCATCCAATGTTTTGGGTTTATAGCATAGTAGAACCCATATTTCTGGACTGCTTAAGGTTATCAGATTTTCTTCTGCCATATCAGGAAAGTTCCAACATTCAAACTTTGCTCTATCACAGTCACCCTTTCCTTTAGTATACTGGTAAAGTGCACTACAGTGCAACAAGCTTTGAAGCCATGTCAGGCTATATTCAACAGAATCAGGTAGGCTGATTGGCTGTAAAAGTTTGTATATTTCATTTTGATACTTTCCCCACCTGGGGAATTAGAGTTTATCTTGCAATTTGGGGCATGTCACAGTAGAATTAGAGGTAACTTTTTTTCACTTTTATCTTTTTTTCTTTGAGCTGTTGGATTTTGAATCTAGGGCACAGAATTCCAGGCAAGCATGCTCCCAGTAAGCCACTGCCATAGTTATTTCTCTTTTAAAATCAAACAGAAAATGACACTTTACAAAACAGAGTCAACAAAACATGGTAGCAATTTCAGTTATGACCAGACCAAGCAAGGTAGTCCAACCATTTTAGATTTTAAAATCTTACAAAATTTAAAAATCTATGGAATGTAAAATTAATTGAGACAGTATTCTATATGAGCCATTTTGGAATTTTCTAAATCAGGTATATAAAAATATATTTATATGAAAAAAATGTAAAAGGTTATATATTTTCTATTTTCCATGTTCTAATATTTATTAATAATGAATGCTACCTATATATGCATCCAGCGTTTCAAAGAAACATTCCCCATGTCTTCAAAATATTTGCAAAGGTTGTATGCAGTAAAGAAATGTGTTGTTTTTTACTTGTAATCACTTTGTATATTTATGTATTATTTCATAACCTAAACATGAGTAAAACATGCATTTATCACATGGACTCTGGAACAAAAGGGCAAAGTTGTGGAGTACAGATCTCTTAAGTTAAATTAAAATGAGTAAAATTACATAAAGTCAATTATTTAAAAAAATATTAAAACAATGGCCAGAGATCTTTTATTTACACATATATCATTATTGATGTATACTTGTATATTATTAACATGTCTTTACACAATCACAAGTTATATATGATATATACTTCATTGATTCTAAGACATTGATTTTAAGTTTCTCTGGAAGAAGTAGTTGTCTCATAATCAATAATATAATTAAAATTCATTGAGGTATTTCTCTCTTAATACCAAAAATAATGAAATGTTGGATAAAATAAATAATATAGAAAGATAAAAAAGGAGGTAAGTTTTGCATGTGTGGGCATCTGTTATGCTGTTTTGCAGGAAACAAATTACTTATCTAGAAAGTATATTACAGGAACATCTATTACACACTAATAATTGCCTTTAATACCAGCTAAATTATCCTGAATTTTTCTCTAAGTGCACAGCCCATATTTTGAAGAACCATTTTAGTACTCAAAATATGAAGGATTTTGATTTTATAGAACGTAGTAAAGTTATAGAACAAAAATGCAGGTGGCAATAATAGACTGGAGTATAATATTTAAACCATTAATTTTTTTGGCATAGAATCCAACTTTGAGTTCAGAGATTAATTATTTTCTGGTAAGAAGAAACTTATTTTTATTTTGTTTAGAATATCATAAAATTGTGATCTGTAAATAATCTTTATAAATTACTCTAATTAAATTAATATAAACTAATTTATATTTATAGTATCATTAAAATATATATATATAATTTTAAATGTAAAAATACATTAAACATTTGTGACATGTTATTTGTCAAAGTTCCATAGTTTAGATTATTGTATTAAATAATGGTATATCTGTATCAATCAACATGTATTGAAATATGCTTTTTTCTTAGTATGGAAAACTTGGAAATCTATTTAAATGTCTCCAAACAGAGTAGTTTATTTGTAGAATAAAAAGTATGCTTGCTGTTAAATGTAAGGTTGCTAACCACAAGCAAACCTGAATAAAGAAAAGAGCCAATGCTTTTATAATAACACTAAATTACTCATATTGTGTAAAAATGAAATACTTTTCATATTAAAAATAAGTGTCTTTTGAATTATTCTATAGTAAATGTACCTATTTCGTTATTGTTAGGAACAATAAGGGAAGTAATTAAGAAACAAAATGTATAAATCAATAGAACATAACAGTAAGGGAAGATAGCAAATACAACAACAACAAAAAAAAAGATAAAGAGAAACAATTTTGTCCTCTCCTGTGTAACCTTCCTGAGCTCATATTCAGAAAATGTGAGTGTATCACTCAGCTGATGATTGATCGAGTTTTTAACTCTAGGTAGACAAAGGGATTTTGGAAACCAATACTTGTACAGAAATAGCTCTCCACATATGTAGACGTCTCTTTCATGAATCATAGGATTCGTATGATCAGCATCTCTCTCCTTTCTCCTTAAATAATGAATTAACTTTGCTCATACTGAAAGTCACCCACAAGAGAAGTGGGTTCAGTTCGGATCGTTAGTATTGGAGCTGGCAGCTGTGACCTCATCCAAGAGCAGGCTTCCATCCCAACCTTTGATGTTCTGTCAGGATATCAGCTAAGTCCAAGGCCTCTTGGCATCAGGTTTTAATTTGCTATCTTGGAAATGAATTGCACATTCATAACTAGGACAGATAATGTCTGTCTATTACCAGTCTTGTGAAGTGTTGGGAGGCGCCGTCTAAAGTCAAATGATCAAGAAAACAAAATCATAATTTGTCAGGTTCATTTTGTGTCTGCTAATTTGCCTCATTCATAATGAGGGTTTAGGACATTTCTGATTGGTTGTGAGGCATTTATTGCCTTTGACAGTAAACTTGGTTGCCACATGTACTCTGGAAGAACATTGGTTAGCTGCATGTGGGAGCAGTTTTGCTTGCTGCTTAGAGAACTATTTAGCAGGCCTACGGTTTTAGAAACTACAGTATAGGAAGACAAAGTACTGAGATCACAAAGAGGATGTGAGTTTCTTACGGTCCTCAGTTTGCAAACATCTTGCACTAATGTGTGTCCTGTGTGTGTCAGAGAGTCTGTATATGTAACTTTAAAAGAATGGCATGGTATTTGAAAAGTAACAAGAAACCTTGGAAATTGCAATTCAAAGCGGATTTATCCTGAACAGCAGTGAAAAGCTCTGTTTTAGGAAAAATTAAGAGCATATGTTCCAGAATTCAGCTCTAACAGGCAATGAATTGCTTCAGTAAAACCACATATATCAGTATTGTTAATCTTAATGCTTACAAGTGACCCATGTTTTAATAATCCAGAACATCGGTGAAGTACAAATCTCTTTTTCTAATTAAGAATGTTTGACCACAAGAGGGAGTTCCTTGCCAACTGTTTACTTATCCTCTACAGCTACTCTGGGCCTGAATTTACAGAGAAAAATACCTTCAGATGTATTTAGTTGCTTCAGTGCTTTTGGGGTGAGAAAATGATGAAAATCTATTTAAAATTAGGCTTCGTGAAGTCTTAGAATGAAATATAACTTGCACGATGAAATTCTCAGGCTAGCGTGCTGATCATTTCTGAGGAATAAATGATGTGCCATGTGTTTGAAAGTGGCTTCCGGATTTGCACCTGCAAGATTGTGCTACACCAATTTGTGAAGAAAACCCACATGGACACACTGAGCATCATTCAAGTTCATAGATTCTGGCACTGTAACACAGTTTCCTGGATTTGTGTGAATACAGATACTTTCGTTACATAAATTGATGCACATGTTTTTTTATTAAATTTGGCACCATTGATGAATATGGCACAGTACAAATGTGTGATTTTGAAACTAAAAAAAATTGAAAATTTTAAGAGAGAAAAAAGTTGAAAGTCCAGCTAGTGGATAACTCAGAATATAAATTTCAGCTATTATCTTCATGATTAAAGACATTCTATGCCCAATAATTCAACCATATATTAGAAAGCTAAACGTATGCCCTACTTCATAGTAATTTGACTTAAAATTATTTGTAACTCAAAACATTCTCAGGAATATAGTATCACTTCCTGATGAAGTACTGGTATAATTAGGAAATGCTCCTGAGACACACTTTTGCTATATGTCTTTTTCTCTGTTAAGCTTTACTACAATGATTGTTTTAGAACTCACAGATGATTCCCCTAAGAAACTGATTTATGCAATGATTACTCCTAAAGTAATACCCACAGCATTCTGGAGTCATGCTCAATGGCATTTTTTCTTAGAGCAAGAGTCATATTCACGTCAAAGCACATGGGCACTTGGAGATAGGCAGTGTTGCAATACATATTGTGATAATTAACAAGTGTTCCAGGAGTAAATGCAGTCATTTTGGCAAAACTTATTTGGAGAAAATGACTGTGTCCCACATGTGTTCCTGTTGTGCTTTTATGGCATTGGCTATAAATACGGGATACAGGAGAGGAAAATACCAGTAATTCTTTTTGCTGTTCCCTCCCACCCCCTATGGTTCTTAGGATTGTATTATTTTAAACCATTTTTGACACGTTTTACTCCATGAAGTCATGCATTTTTAAGAGCTGCTCTTTTTACAGTAACTTGAACTGACAAGTAAGGAAAGCAGGTTTCTCTAGTGACCCCAGCAAGCCTGAGCCCACCGAAGGATTCTCTCTGTTTCCAATACAAATACAGTGAAGAATAAAAGAACAGTATGTTTATATACATTTAAGAGTAAGAATTCAAATGGAATGAAATATAGGGTAAAAGTAAGACCTTAGACACATACACACACTAAATTATATGCTAAAGCAGGTTTGAAATGAATATTCTTTGTCAGCACAAAGTTGAAGTAGTGATAAATCATTCTTCTACATCTGAGACTAAAGATAAGAAGACAGTAACGAAGAGAAATTGAGAATTTATCTCTTTTTTTTCCAGAAAGTTATCAGGATGTACTGTGCTATATCCTGTGCATAAGGAAATGGTTAATTTTCTTTCTTTTCTTCCACTTTTCCTTTTTCTGTTTCTCGCACTCTCTATCTTCCTGTCTCTGCCTCTGTCTCTCTCAGACACACAGATACATACATGAATGCATACAAACACTCACTCCATACTTGTGCCCTTCATTTGGGCTTTTAATATTGAGATTCTCCAGGGAAGCTGTAAAAATATGCCTAGCACAAAAACTTACTGGCCACATCTGGGTGTTTTGGTCTCCATGATGTACAAGATCCAGATGTTTGAAAATATGCCTGCTGACTGATACGTGTATGTGGGTTTGAACATGTGTATGTGCATATGTGCTTGAGTGCACATAATCATTTGCTTCATTGAGATATCATTAACACAAAACCTTGATCTTCACATCGTGTCATTATGAATCCTAATAAATTTCCCAAATTCAATTTACAGCACAATTAAAGTTTTGAATATTTTGCTTTTGTAAATCTCTTATACTATAGACACATGTACTCAAAGTTAGATTAAGGAATCACACCAATTATCTGAAAAGATGGATTAAATATCCAAAAGTCCTATTTAAAATTTAATAGTTTAATAGAGAACCAGAGAGCACCAGTGACTTTTTTCTTTGCTTTTTTCAGATTCAGGCCAAAACACACAGTCTTATTGTAATCAGAGAATCCTGTTTGGATTATCATAGTAAGTAGCACCACCGTGTCATAGTAAAAAAGACTAAAAGGGAAACTCAATGAAGTCTTAATGAGTGTTCTGAGAAATCTAGATACTCAAACCTTCAAAAAGGTATTACATGTTCCAAGACTAGTTCAATAATATCTTTGTTTTTTAATCAATTGATAAACCTTAAATGCCATCAGTGCTATTCCTATCTTTGTATTTGTGATTATATCAGCAAATTGTAGTTTGACAAAACCAATTACATACAAACATGATAAACAAATTTTCTCAATCAAGGTGAATCTTGTAGTAACAAAATCATAATTTCTTGGGTATGTTTCAAAACTGGGGAGATGAGTAAGATTTTAGATTCAAAACACCTTTAATAAATTCCAACAAGCCATTCAGAATGTAGTTTAAAATATTCCAAAATATCCCCATGCTGCCACTGCACTGAGGGCTTCAGCTAATACTGCAAAAAGCTATCTTTAATAGCTATTGGGGGCTCAGCAGGGTGGGCAAGGCTGGGATTAGAGATAATGATACTTGTTGGAACGGCAGGGAAGCTGTGCAGAAAGCGATCAGCCTCCTCTGGCTTTGTAAGAGCGCATTGGAAAGAAACTTACCTTCAGGAGGACACGATCCTAGCCAACGATACACCTGATCATCGAAATGTTTCCTTTTCCTTTTAACTTGATCTGAGAGCACAAATTTAAAAGTAGCATTGAAACCCTCGAAGTCAGAGATCCCTTTGTAAAAATTCGGTTTGTGCTCATCTTTTTCCATTTCCTCATCCCCCTTTTGTGTGGATCTGTGTCACCTGTGCAAATACCAGTGTTCTCACCATGTTTCCTATGTCATCGTCCCCCACACAGAGCCTTTCTGCAGTATTCCAAGGTAATGGCAGAGTTGCCAGACATTTTTGTGGGCTGGTACGGTTGTGTTACTTCATTTTTCTGAAACTTACAGAAGCTCTTTTCCCACTCAGTGAAAACAAATTTCATCTGTAGACACTGAAGCTCCCCCTTCCCCAGAAGTTATTAGTTGGTTCTTTCTTAATGAACTCTGCTGCCATGCAAAATGTTTCTTGAACTTGCAATTTCTTCAGGACTGCAGTACCTGGGAGGCAGCTCCCTGAAGTGGAAAAGATCCCACGTTCTCTATGCCGCTCTGCCCACCACGTAAGCCTTATATCAATAAGCATGGCACCAGATGTCTTTTTCTACATGTGTACAAATGGATCCCTCATTGATAGCAGTTACCTGAAGCACTGAAAGCACCCTATGCCATATTTAGTGACATTAGTATATGCAAGAACTATCTCCCCATTATAACTTGTTCCCCTGCATAGCACAGGAAAGGCCATTTCCAGTCTCATCTTCCAAGACTGCCTGTGTGCTCCAGGACACGCTTTCTACACTTTTTTTTGTTAATTAATGAATCGTCAAAGACTGAGTAAACATGATTGCATGAACATGTAATCAGCAAAAGTCACTGCTCACTAAGATCTGCCGCCACTGAAACTCAGAACTTGTACTGGTCTCTACTCAGACGCACACCTTCTTTTGCCCCTTCAGTAGCCTGTGATGAACGATACAGTGGTGCCTCCATTTACAAACGCAATTCTTTCCATGATTCTGGTGGCAAACCAAATTGGACAAGAACCAAATCAAATTTCCCCGTGAGGCTAACATTGATCCTAACCAGTGAATTTGATTCGGTTTCTCCTTCAATTCAGTTTGGACCAGAATCCTGGAACATATTAAGTTCATGAACCAAGGAACCACTTACAGGAAGATCAAGAGCAGTGAGAAAGGAAGGATGCAACAGGCTTCCCGTCTGTTCCTTCCCTGAAGCTATGTCGCAAAGCTCGCTTTCAACCAAGCCCCGCAGGTCCAATCAAGAAGGCCTCTCCTGAGCTCTCTCTCCATTTTGCAATGACTGTTTCTTCCTCTTGTGCTCCAGTAAGGCATTTAAGCTCCTCTGTTTCTAACTGTGAGGTTGTATTTCCCCATTCAGCCTCCCTCCGACCCACATATGCCATTGCGAATAGTAAAATCTACTCCTTCTTTTTCAGTGTGATGCCTTCTTCCTGATAGGATCCTGCTAAAACATCTACAAAAGAGCACAGATTGGAGACTCGTATATAATCTACAGCTACAAAGTGACAATTCTAAATGGATGTGGAAATCACTTTAATTGATGACGGTCTTCTCCCAAGGGCATTACAGACAAATTAATTCAATAACCAATATCTGTATGCAATATTTAGAAATTTACTTAGTTCTAACAAAGAACGTACACACACGCATACGCTCTTACAACCCCCCGTTTCTGCTTCTTTCTAGAATAAAACACCGACAATTTTCAACTCCTAAGCGCAACTATCATCTCTCAGTGGTCCATTTATATTAGAGAAAATAGAAGAGCTATTGTAATTCATAACTATGGATCGTAATTCTAACTTTGGCTTTTTAAAAATTTCATTAAAACACATAAGCTACTTGCCAACTTTTCTGAGTTAGGAAGTAACTTGACATTTGTTCTTAAGTAGGCAAAAGAGGTGTTACAATTTTTCTTTCATCTTTTTGCACTGCCAAGTGTTGTGGCACATACCTGTGATGCTAGCACTCTTATAGGCAGAGGCAGGATGATGATAAGCTCAAAAAAGCTTGGGTAACTTTGTAAGACTTCTCTCTAATTAATAGTTTAAAAAAAGTTTGGGAATATAGTTCAGTGCAAAGATCCTGAGTTCAACTCCCAGTACTACAAAAGAAAAACAAACAAACAAACAAACAAAAAACAAACAAAAAACCCTGCATCCTGTGTATATTGCCTTGTATCTTGTTAGATTCCAAAGCAAAACTATATTCATGTACAGTAAATATTGTGTCAAAAGTCAATATACTTATGTAGAATGCCATCATTAGGACATTAACATGAAATAACTTTTCACAGAAGTTGATCAGGAACAAAAATTGAAAGAATTTGTAAGGAACTGAAAAAAAATCAACAAATCTAAAATGGTTAGACAAAGCCATTTTCTCCCTGAAACATAACACATTCTGATCATTCAATCCAAAAGAATTGTATTTTAGAAAGGCATATAATTTTTTTGTGGGCGTTCTTCTTAAATGTTTTTCTCTAGCTGACGTATAGCTCTACCAATTTGAATCTAATTTTGTAATTAAAAATTGCTCCCCTTCTGTGGACTTGTAGTAATGTTTCATCCAAAAGTAGATTATTACAACCAAATTATAAACTCCTAAAAAAGAAGGGAGGCATTACAAATGGAAACACCCACCCAAACTTAAGTACAATATAGCAGCGCAAACAGCATTCGCTAATGACAGTAATCCCACTCGCCTCAGCCGCATTCATGCAAATGACAATTTAGTACAGATGTGCCGCACATTTGCATGGTTAATGGCATCATTTTTTGTCCTTTTCTACTCCTCTATAGTATGATCAGCTGTTATGTTTAACATTATGAATTCTGTGTGCTGCTCCTAACATTAGTGGAAACATAAGGCGGGTAGTTTCCCTGTCAGTGCTTTAACTAAAACATGCATATGCACAAAAAAAATCAGGAGAGATGGAGTAGAAAGAGCTAGTCAGTGCCTAGTGGAGGCTTTCTTTTTATAAGCGATTCCCTTTCAAGATGATTCTGGAATAGAATCAATTTTTAATATATGGAAAACTTCAGTAGTTTTCCCGATTCAAATACATATTCAGAATATTCCACATGAAACTTCAATTTATGTAGCAGTTTCTAGCTGGATTTATACATCTCTTTCCTTTCCACTATGAAAACTGAGTCTCATATCATGGAAAGAACATCTCATTCTTGGGAAGATTGGATACCAGCAAACTTGCACAATACTGACAGGCCAATTCAAGAGAGCAACTCATCTCCACACGTACTGTTCTTATTCTTAGACATTTCTTACTGTTAAAATTGTCAGTTTGGAAAAGCAAGCATCACATTAAGAAACAGAAAAATGGTATGTAATTTAATGTTCATATATGTTCAAAAATATATGTAGGGAAGAGAAAGAGACTTAAATTTCAATATACTATATCAATAAAGGCATCAAGATGTGCTATGTACAGGTACCAAGTCCTCACGGGGAATGTAAACATTATGTACTGCAAATATGTGTAAAAAGTGGGGGTGGGAATCGATAAAGGAAAAGGAAGGGACAGGGAAGATGAACAAAGGAACTGAGGTAAATGAACACATATTGACTCCTCACAAGGAATATATTATGTACCACTAAGATGTACTAATAAATAAAAATAAAATCTAAAATGTATTGTTTTTAAAAAATTGCAATTGATTCTTTCACTTTCTTTTTTAAAAGAAAGTTTGAACAGATATTTCAAATTTAGCTTTTTTTTTTTTTTTTTGAGACCTGGTCTCTCCCTGTGTAGTCGAGCGCAGCCTCAAACTTGCAGTGACCTTCTTGCCTCAGCCTCACAAGTCCTGCAATTACAGGAAAGGGCTGCCATGCCTGGCAAATGTCACACTTTCATTGCTTCTAAATTTCAGAATTTAATCAGTCTAAACTGAAGTAAAAAGTCACCCTTATTATCAATTTAACACATTTTAAATTTTTTGTCCAGAAATATGTTCATTTACGTTTTTTGGCTTTTCCCATAATCCTGCAGTACTGTGGTAGTAATGCTCGTGTTTCACAATATAGCTATGTCAGTCTTTGTGGAAATGGAGATAAAGCAATGAATTTTTAAATTTATACTTTCATTTATGTTTTAGCTTTAAGTGACACATGAAAACATGAAAGCTGTACATATTAATAGAGTGCTATGCACCATCCCTTTACAAGTACTCAGTTTAAAAGTATCTATCACCTCAAACACTGACTCTCTATGTTGAAAATGTTCTAATTTCCTTTTTTCTAGCTCTTTGAAATATCCAGTCCATCATTGTTACCTGTAGACACCCCACTGTTCCAAAGCACACATCTCCTTGTTCCTTGCTCCTCTGGGGTTTATGGTGGAGCCATGGCTGCCCCTTGCTTCTCCCTCCCGTGCTCCCCAGCCTCTCCAGTGAGCGTTGTTCCCTCTTCCACTTCTCTAAGAGCTGAGGGAGTGCATTCCTAATATTCTGCAAGGGTGTAATGGAAAGAAGCTAGGGACAGATTTAATATATAACCTGTGGGAACATGGATTATTACTGGATAGTGAGATTTCCTAACCCAAGGATGTGCATAGATGTGATTAAAAAGCAAGATCTCAAGTATGGAAAAAGCAAATCCAGAAAAAATAAGAATATAAGTTTAGAACCCCGGAGTACACTGCAATGTAGACGGCTGAAATACATTTAGAGTAAAAAACATCAACGTGAAGATTTAATCAGGAGATTGTGCGAGGTAACCTAAGAAGCAAATGCAGAATTAAAAAGAGCACAAAAGAAGAACCGTGGTGGTCAAATGTGAGTAGATGATGCACGGAGTTTGGTGAAGGGAATGAAAGCTGCGAGGATCTTGTCAGAGAAGCAGTGGACTGCACTGAGCGGAAAGCTTAACAAGGTCAGGCACACACCTCGCTGGCAAACACCGCACCCTCGGGGAGCAGCCTATGTTTTTTTCAGGACTTTGGTTCCACGTGATTATATGACTCAAGATTAGTCACTTGGAATAGAGTGCTTTTGGCAGAAAGGGGATTTGAAATCAGTCCCAGGACTTTTGTTCCAAGTACAATAGTGTAGGTAAAGAGCATTTTGCCTTGCAGTTTCTGGGAGCTATCTTTTCAGCACGTGGGCTGCCTTGTCTGGGAATAAACCGTGTCTAAAAACGTCACAACTCTTTTATAAGTAATTCCTAGGGTCATTTTTTGAGTAGTAACTAAAGCAATCGTCACTCCTACATTTTTTTTTTTTCACTAAGGCCTACTAATGCGATTTCTTTCTTGCTTTCTTTTTTGCTAGTGTGACTTAGCTTCTTCTCGTATTTGCAAGGGAAAGTCCCCCTGAGAGCACAGCAAGACCTAATTGAGTGCACCAAATGCACAGGAATATTAAGTATGATAAGATCTGGGCTTTAAACACTGAGATTGGCTATCACACAAATGCTCATGTCATTTGTCCTTTGAAAGAACAGTTGTACAATTAAGGAGATGCGGGCAAGGGAAAGTCAAGTGGAAGATACTGTATGTTTCTTTATCACACAAAGAGAAAGAAATGAATAATGAACTTCAAATGTTTTACCTACCTGCTGAACATTTAAATAATTGTCAAAGTTTAAGCAGACTAAAATACTTTAGGTAGCAAAGCTGTTCATCACCAAATTTAACTGCTTCCATACTGAAAACATGATGACTATTTGTGCTAAGGATGACAGCAATATATTTTCTATTTGTATTAGGTTCTGAAGGCTGTAAAATGATTTCATAATATTACAAAATTTTATCATATTTTTCAGAAAAAATGTGGGGGTAGACAAAAGTATAATTGTTTCTCTCCCAATTTAAACATAGAAAGAGAATTTTCAGAAACACGATAATCATTTTGTCACATTGCTGGGTTATTATTGATTAATCCTGGAATCCTCTCTCTTTTCCATCATAGAAAACACACAACAGTTCTTACTTCCACGACTCTATTCAATGTGATTATTACTCATTAAAGTACTTGACAAATTAAACCTGTTATCTGCCAAGTGTCAAACCTTCATATGTTTGAGAACGTACAGACCGAACCTTGCATTTTTCCCTTTTTCTTTATGAGTGATTAATAATATTTAGATTAAACATTTAGGTCCAATGTGTTTGTTTATCTGTTTAGTTTTTGGAGTTTCTTCAACTTCTTAGCTTTGAGGAGCTCTTCAACTTATTTGTGAGAAAAAAATTAAATGCAAGTAAATTTTTATCTTTAAAAGAAAAGTACACTCATAGTGATTCTTGTGATGGCTGCATATAATATTTAAAGAAAGTGCTATTTTAATTTTTTTCAGAGTTTCCCTACATGGTTCAGTATTTTAAATTTCTTCCAATAATTTTAAAGGGTTCCTGTTTCTCAGCACACCAGTAAACACTTGTTATTTTTAAACAGCAGCCATCTAAGCAGGTACGATGCATTGCTATACTGTAGTGTTAACTTTCATTTCTCTGATAATTAATGATATTGAATGTATTTTCTTATATCTGTTGGTCATTTGTATGTCTTTCTTGGAGAACTATTTGCCTTATTAATTAAGTTTTTTTTGGTAATGTTCATTTATAACAATCCTACTTCTGGATATATATCTGAAATACTTGAAATAAATTACTGAAATCTCAGAGATATCTGCACCACTGTATTCATTACAGCATTATTTACAACACCCAAGTTATGGAAGTGAGGTAAGTGTCCATTGACAGACGAATGAATAAAGAAAATGTGGTATGCAAATAGAGTGATTTTATTTATCTTCATAAAAAGAAATATTGTCATTTAATCTGGAGGACATTGTTCTAAATGAAATAAACCAGTAATGGAGAGGTATCTCATGATTCCACTTATAGCAGAAATCTGTAATTGTCACATTCACAGAAGAGACTACCACAGTGATTTACAGAAGCTAGAAGGTGACAGAAGCTAGAATGAGGATTTGTTCAATTATTATAAATTTTTAGTCATGAAAAACCTCTAGAAACCTACTACGCAACTCTAAACTGTGCAGAGTGCATGTGTTTAGCAGTATAATATTGTACATGTTAAAATTTGTTAAGAGAGTTCAGATCATCAAAACTCAGAGAAACCAGAAGAGAGCTTTGGGGAGGGGTATGCATTGTGTTGGTTGTGGTGACAGCATCAAGAATATTTGAATATGACCAAATTCACTAAGTGGTACATGTTAAATATATTTGACTTTTTGTATAATAATTACATCTGAAATAGAGTTTTTAAGAATAAAAAGGAAGAAAATACTAGTGAATTTACAGTAAAACCTGTGGTAAGTGAGTACTGGTAGGAGATAGGATACATCTTTTCAACATGTAATGCTAATCAATCATATTGTTTATATAGAAATTGTAATTGGAATATAGTTTTTTTTTTTAAAGAACACACACAACAGCTTGGAAATGTTATGATATATATATATATATATATATATATATATATACATATATAAAGTTAAGTATAGGGAAAGTACAAAGTACTAACGAAAGAATAAAAGAAAGTTCTAAAATTTGGAGAAAAAGTTTTCATAAATTTGTGAACTCAACATAGTAAAGATATATACATGCACTGATCTGTGGATTTACTAGAATGGCAAAATAAAATCTAGCATATCTGAAATTTATTTCAGATTATGTCCCCCAATTTCCTACAATTTCAAGTCAGGCATGGTGGCACATCTCTGTGTCTGTCACTACTCAGGAGGCTGGGAAAGTTTGCCTGACACCAGGAGCTTAAAGCCCACGTGTCAGCATAACAAGATCCCACTGCAAGGAGCAAAGAAAGCTACACAGATGCAAATTGTAGACAAAGAGAAAAAACTATAACTGAAGCAATTTTAGCTTTAAAGGTACGAAGATTCATACTTTCAATCTTGTTTTGAAAGCTACAGTAATCAAGACAATACAGTATTTATTGATGAAGTGATAGACTCATATGTCAGTTGGCAGCATTCAGAAACCGAAGGTAGAACAATACAGTTACAGCCAACTGCTGTTGGGACCACTGGAGATCCACGTAACAAAACCTGCAACCTGATTTTCTTACTTTATTCAGAAGATTATATAAAGGTTAGAGACAGAAATTTAAGACATAAATATTTAGAATAAAATCCTAGTGAGCTAGAGTTAGGCAAAATGTTCTATAAGATAAAAAATGTATATCACTTGGAGCCATCAAAATTGATACTTTTTCTTCTCTTAGAAGATCAATTAGAGAATGCAAATTATGAATTTCACAAATGAATGTGTGTAATCTATAGAGAATGCACACACACACGTATACATATATGTATATAAAGAATTATTTCAATTAAAAGTGAGACTAGTTATTCAACTAACAATGGACAAATATTGGAACAAACACTTCTCCATAAAAGATAAAAAGATGGAAAGTAAGCATAAAGAAGAAGCTTTAGGATAATTAGCCACGAGGGAAATGTAAATCACAATATAAATTAAATACTTTCTAGAGTGGCTAAAATTAAAATGCTGACAATATCAAGTACTAACAAGGTTGTGGGGCATTTGGAAGCTGTGTGCATTCCTGGTGAAAATGCAAAGCAAGAGTCTCTCTGGGAAACAGTTTGTTAGTTCTTTTAAGATTATGCAATTACTCATCATATGATCAAGGACTACTTGGTCATAAGACACATAAGAAGTCTATAGATAAATGTTTACAACAACCATATTTCTTCAGTGTAGTACATTTCAGCAATTGAAACATCAATTTGGATCCATCCAATGACTTGCATTTATTTCAAAGGCATTATGCTGAGTGAAAAGGATCCAGTTCCATATAGTTATATGCTGAGTAATTCCATTTATACTACATTTTCTAAAGAATGAAATTACACTGGCAGTGGTTAACATAATTTAAGTATATGAGTACATATACGTGGAGTACTATTAAAAGATAAAACTGGAAATAATGTCTAAAAGTGCTAGAAATGCTCTGAACAACAATTTTGGTAAAAGCTATTTGATTCTGTACAAGTGTTAGTATCCATGGATCTCTGAATAGCAATTATTCAGCTTTACGGTATGACGTGTTAAAATAAAAATTAATTTCAAAAAGAAAATAAAACCATTTTAACTGGTATTTAAGAAATTTGGCAATTGATGTCAAATAATTGTTTACTTTTTTCATGTTTTTTCACTTATGGGCATAAATAAGAATCTAGCAGAGAGTAAATTAGTTTATTATTATTTTTAAAGATGCTAGAACCCAGAATTGTAATTTTCTTATAATTTTTTATTCCTACCTATTACAGTCACTATGGTGGTCAAATTCAGCTTATTTGTTCATGCATCAGAAAAGTTTTCTGTCTTAACATAGCAAGAGACCTGTGCTGAAATCTTCACACTTAAAGAAAATATGATTTATTGTTCTCTGTAAATGATCTTAACTTTCTCACATAGCACATGCCACTGGGAAGCGAGATACAGTGAAAAAAATTAAAATAGAAATTTTATTTTGATAATGTTATATATTGTGGTAACCCCCTTTGGAACCTGCACATTCTCTTTCTAGGAACAGCCATGCCTTTAGTTCTTCTTCCACTCAGTTCCCCCCGGGGATATTCGGGTGCCTGGAGCTCTGGTGTGTGCTTTTCCTCACTCCATAGCAACTGGAGGGAAATGGGCTTCACCCTATCTTGTGTGTCCTGGACCACGTTTCCATGATAGGATAACTCATTTGGCGTTCTCTCGGAATCGGTCAGAGTTAACAGGCTCCTGGTCCAACATTTGTTAGGACACTTAGCTTCTGAACTGTTTTTTCTCCCTTTGTATTATATTGGATATGAAATTTCATTGTGCGTCTGTGATATTTTTTCTCTGTGACTTAGAGTTAACCCAGTCCCTCCCATGGCTTCCTCTGTTGTCCTCACTCACGTTGACAGCATCCAACAGAGCAATCAGTCGAACTCTCAGCTCGGCTTGCAGATCTAACCCTACTGCATTATAGGCCAGGGTACTAGGAGTCCACCAAGCAGGACTCCAGAGGCTCATAGGAGTGCAACACTCTTATCGTCCTTCTACTTTTATTTTTTTAAGAGGAAAAAAAAAAGAAAAATAGAAATAAAATAAAAGAGAGTTTCAAATCAGGCTGGTAGGAGAGTAAGAAAACCTGATACACTGTGCATAGCTATCTTCATAGTACTCAGAGTATAAACAGAGGCATGAAATAGCACCCAGGCAATATTAGCACAGATCTTTCTTTGCAATGAACTAAGAGAATTTTTAACCGAGATTCATTCCAGACCACTACTCTGCATGGACCTTGAAACTCCTGCTTTGATTGTCAGAGATTTTACATTATCCTTTTCTTTTTTCGTTTAATTTATTGACTAGGAGTTTATTTCAGCCAACACAAACAACTTTTCAAAATGTATAAGGCAAATGATTTACAGGCAGCCATTTAATGGCTAAAAGCATCACTGAATGAGCAGCTTTACTGCCCCAAATCACACTGTGTCTTCTCTCTCCACCCCTGGGAGTCTGGACGCCAACCCCTCAGAATTAGACTACTCTCCCATAAACAGGGAACTGCTGCCTTTCTAAGGAAAAGTTTCCAAAGCCAGTGGCCACAAAACGAGGCTGCCGACTTCCTATAAGGTGAGGACCTCACAACTCACACCTCTTTCCTCTTTATGCAACTCCAAATTGAAGTAATGCATGAGAAGATATGATGGGTGGGAGTGAACGCACATCCTTGAATCCTGGCTAGAAGAGAAGATAAAATGTAATTTTTTAAATTTCTCTGTGCCTGTAATACAGGAAGACACAACAGACAGAATTCAAAGCAGATGTTGAATAAGCAAACCTGAGTGTCCTTTACAGATGCAGCCTCAAAGATGATGCATGGTGTTAATTTCAGTATATTTCCAATGTTATGTGTGTGGTTTTGTTATCACCACTCCATTATTATTACTATTAATACATTGTTTGAAAAATTTAAATGCAACTTTTACAGTTTCATATAGGTGAATTAAAATAACCAAGGAGAACTTGATATACATTAAAATGCAGAGTAGAAAATCACATTTATAAATCTAATCTTACACAGGGGCAACATCCTTTTTACATGCGGATTTACTGTCTTACCCTGATTGTGTGGTAACAATAAATAATGCATTGCATATTACTATATTTATAATAGATATTCAGAGTACAAAATATAGGCTTGAAATATTGTTCAAACAAAGTTAGTACACACTTTCTTTTCCATGAACTGAGAGACACTATCTGTATAACTATGTTAAGTATACTGTGCATATATATATATATATATATATATATATATATAATATATTTATATACATATGTATATATTCCTTTTCCTTTTACTGTCTTTCCTTTTCTCTTTCTCCTATCACAGTTTTTCTTTTCTTTTGGGTAGTTTGTTCCACATTGCCAATGTGTACTGTACGTTTTAGATCTTATTTACTCATTCAGTTTATTAAACTAGTGAGGAAATGTGATGTTTTAACCTGTGGTTTTGATTTTTTTCTCTTATGAATATGGTCTTGAGTTGCAGCCATTTACCTACGAAAGTCTCAAGTTTATCTTTCTTGTGGCAGAATAGTACTCGATGATATATAAAAAAATTACACCTTCTTTATCCATTCCTCCCACTGATGGGCACTTAGGTTGTTTCCAAGTTCTAGCTATTACAAATCAAGCTGCTATAAACATGGGTTCCCAGGTTTCTCTGTGGTATGGTGCTTTTAATTTTCTTGGGAAGACACCCAGAAGGGGAGCAGCTTGGGTGAATGAGAAATTTTAGTTTTTTGAGGAATCTTCACACTTGTCAGTTTCGGTAAGCAGATTAAGAGACTCCTGGAGCCTTGATTAGGTCATGGTCAGGGGACCTTCTGGAGCAGCCAGGTCACTGGGGGCCAGCTTTGGAGGGTGCATCTCTCTCTCTCTCTGGCCTCTCCCTGCCCTCCTGTGCTTTGCTGCTCCACTGCCTTACAGTGAGAAGCTTTCACCACCCCTTTCTTTCATAATGTTCCTGCATTGAAACCAGCCAGTAACAGACCGAAGCCTCTAACACTGCAAGGGGAGAATAAACCTCTTTTAAATTTTGAAATTTAAAAAAAAAAAACCTCTGGAGCTATTAGCTCCAGAGATGGGGAAATTGACCGTTCAGCTGACTTTGAACTCTTCTGTGAAGAGTCCTCTTGCTTCAGCCTACTGAGTAGCTGTGATTACATGTGAGATAGTCATGCCTACCCTCATATACATGAATTTTAAAAACAGACAAAATAAAAGTAAGTTCATTTTTCCTCTATTCTTATATTTGTAACATAGAAGTGATCCAGGATATACAGTGGACATCTGTCATTTTTAAAGTCCAAATGAACTGTTCAGAATCTACTTTTTTCTAAAGCCAGTATTTCTCCCTCACTCTGGTTTTCCTTGGCTGTTGTATTCCCTTCTTATTTTCTTTTCTTGATTTTTTCCCCTTTCTTCCTTTGTTCCTTTTCTCTTCACCTTTCCTCTCATCGTGTCCTTGTCACTCATTTTCCTATCTTTTCTGTACTTGTGTTCCTCAGATATTTGAGTAATATCACTTTAATAGCATTTCCTTGTAAGCAGTTAAATTGGCTCAAAATATTTAACCTTGGGCTATATTTTAATAACATGCTGAGAATTAATGCAAAAATTTACCTCTTTACAGAGATCAAATTGCTACTTTAATTCCATTTTGGATACAAGAGTCTCAGATTCATATCCCAAAGAGATGAGTCAAGTAGAAAGCAGGATTACGTGATTCCTTTCTGTTTCATGGCTTTTGTGTATGACCCATACTTAGTTTAGCAAAATGCGGAAATCACTAACATCACAGTGGACATTAAATTGAGTTGTTTTGTTTGTGTGTTTGGTTGATTGGTTTTTTAGTTTTCTGAGACAGGGTCTTGGCATATAGTGCAGGCTTTCCTTAAACTCACTGTGTGCCCCAGGCTGACCCCGAACCTCGTGCGATTCTCCTGTCTCAGCCTCCCTAGAGCTATATTTACAAATGTGTGCTACCAATACTGGGGGTCATGGATTTTTTAACCATTTGATTTTGGTTCTTTACTTTTGTTCATGTTAACATCTAACATTTTTGACATTTAATATTTTTTACAAAATTCCTGAGGAGATTCAGGAATTAGCAGCATAAACAACAAATTGGTAAATGCACAAATGAAAATATGACATTGAAGACCTCAGAAAAGAAAGAACTGAAAATAAACACTTTAGCAGACCAAGTGACTCCGAGTCTTGTGCAGGGCAGCCAGAGTGTAATCATGTCAACGTCTCAGAAGGCAAAAAATTTATGTTGGCTATGCTCTTAGACACAGAATTTACTCTACAGACTGTGAGGAAAATGAAAAGAGTTACATTGTAAAAATTGTGGGCAATCAATACACAACACAGAAACAGCTGGCAATTTATTCAGCCTCAGGAAACTACAGCGATTATAGTAATACCTAATCTTTTCCCACACAATGAGGTATGTCCGACATCAAAGAACCTTCCTTCAGAGTGAAAATGTTTCCTCCTGCCTTTTCTGATTTCTTGTTGTTGTTGCTTTGTTTACTTCTGGAGTGTTGGGGGCTGAAATCAGTGACTTCTAACTGAGCTATATCCTTGGCCATTTTTAATTTTTTAACCTTGAGACAGGTTCTCATTAAGTAACTAAGTTGGCCGGTTTGGGATGACACTTGATCTCCTGCCTCAGCTTCCTGAGCACTGGGCTTATAGATAGACACTCTGTTTTTCTTGGTTTTGTTTTAAAACAGTTAAATAAGAATTAAGAGATTGAATATATTGAAGCCATAAAATGTGACACTTCAATACATGTGTAGATTGTATAGCAATTATCACAAACTAAGTGCTTACACTGAGCATCCTGGTGTGTGTGTGTGTGTGTGTGTGTGTGTGTGTGTGTGTGTGTGTGTGACTGAATTATGTGTTTGTCAATCTTCCTAATCTACTGGCTCGTGGGCACCTAACTCAATCCATATTTTGACTGCTGTGAATGGGACTGCAGTAAGTATGAGAATACAAATCTCTTGTGAATCTTTTGGATATTTACTCAAAATCAGGAAATCTAGATCACATGAAAGCTCTTCTTTCCATTTTTGAAGATCCCCACACTGATTTTCACCGTGGCTATAACAATTTACATTTCCATAAACTTCAACTCCGTAAAAGAGTTTCTTTTTCTCTGCAGCTTCCTCAGTTCTTGCTATGTGGAGCTTTCGTAAGGATTTTGGATATCAATCTGCACTTTTCAAAATACTGATAAACACATATTAGTCTCTTATTGATGATGTGTGTTTTTGCCTTGCGTATTTAGAATTAAACAAAAATCCTTTTGAGTTTTTGTTTATCCAATCTTCCTTCTTTAATACTAAGTACTTTTATTATTTATTTACTTTCTTTCTGACTTCAGTCCCTAATCCATGATGGAATAGTAAATTAGAGAACTATCCAGATTAGGGCTTGAATAATAAAGTCCTTAGCAAATCCCTGAAGGTGGTTTAACAAATTTGTTATGCAGCATTAGCTCACACTAATGCTGTAATCTATTTGGCTTACTTACTTAGTCTACTAAATTCCTAATAACTGAGGGCAGATCCTAAACTCTGAAGTATTAAAATGTGGAAAATTTTTTAAAAAGAATTATTGCTAAAGACAGGTTAGTTCACATAGTTTTAGGAAGTTTCCCCTACCACACAGATAGGTATATGGAAATGTGTAAAGTTTAAAATTTATTTTAGGTGTGTTATACAACATATTATAATAAAATCTCAGACACCTAGATCAGAGATGTGGGAAAATAGCTGGCAAATATTTATTAAAAAAATACCAATTTCTTATTTGTTTTGCTTTATAGGGCTATAAACTATGTGTGTAGTTCATTGATTAACTATATTGAATTTCCAGTCCAGATTTCCTTGGTTTAAATATATGTTCTCATGTCACTATCTGGTATTACTCGCTTTGAAAACTAAACTAGGTACCTACTGTACAGGTGTCTTAGTTTTTCATTTATATGTGGAGATACTGATAGTGCTTTCAGACTTTTAATCAGCACTGAGAGGAGATAGTTTATGTGAAGTATCTCAGAAGCATGGCTACTGTTCCACGTCATACAGCATTTACTACTGTATCATACAGAAAGATTTAAAAGAAAAATCAAAAGTTGCTTTCAGTAGTTTGATTTTCCCTATGAAAGACTAAGTTTTCTGATTATATATGTGGTGAATGTATTCTAAAGCCCTGTCGACGCACCTGTAATGTGGGATCATGTGAATGTCGGCGCATTTCTGAACACATTTTATAAAAAGTCCGAGTAAGAGTCACTAATAGTTATTGTCTTTCTAAAATGGTAAAAGCAGCATATTTTCCAAATGATGCTTTATATTCACTAGCTAATTAAATGAACAGGTTTTCAGGTTTTAATTAAGTGGAGTGTTAGTGTATGCTTATGTTTATTTGTATACTCTGAGGCACTAAGGGTAAGATTTTAATGTAGAAGGAAAGAAACCGCCACTAACAAAATTCAAGCCTGCTCAATTAAAAATCTTAACCTGATAGTTCTATGCAAAGCAAAGTTAATGGGCTGATTCGAATTCCGTGAAGTAGTACTTTTTAGCAGCTGAAATGGCTCATGGATCTCATATGAACATACCTAATATTTCTGGAGCATTACCTCTTTAGGGGTATAATCACACCATGTATCAATAAAGATAAAATCCTTGATAAGTGAAATTTTGCTTTCTGGCTGCTTGGAGTTATGTGGCCAGGAGCCATCAGCCAGACACTCAGGCAATTAGAGCACGGAGATTCCATGGCTCTGAGAACATGGATGCAATTCTGAAAAGCACAGTCAAGGAAATGGAGCATACCGTGGGGCAGAAGGTGACGTATTCATGGGTGACCGCAGGGTTTGGTTTTCAGGAGTTTGTGGAGCAAGGCTGCTCAGGATAGTGCTTTAGAGCAGAGAGAAGATAAAGGAACAAGTGAAGTAACTGGGAGATGTACATAGGCCAACTCCATTGCCTTCTGGTGTGGATCCAAGGAAAAAATTATTTACAGTAGTGCAGGTTCACAGATGTGCCTGGAAATAAACTGAGTGGCTCTAGAGTACCTTCCTGCCTTTCCACTGGGCCTCAGTTGTCCCATTTATAGAATAAAGAGATTCATAATCACTAGGTGAGCACTTGCCATGTGTCAGCTGAGAGCCAGCCATGACATATTGAGTAGGACAGCACACTGTCTCTTCTGGGTGGGGAAGGCTACCTTTCAAGAGGCAGGCGAGTACCTTGCAATGGCGTGAGGTTTGTGAGTGCTGTGATTTTACCTCTCCCTATGTGGGACAACACAGGGGAATGAAGAGTGGACAGTTTTGGCTGAACATAGAGACAGAGATGTCAGTATTTGTGACAGTTCATTGCAGGGAGAGCAGGATGGACATTCTGGAAGCAGCAAACACTTCATGACAATATTGCAAAGTCCAGAGCTTAAGTCCTAGCAGCTAACTCATTTGTCAGATCTGAAATGCCCAGTATCCAGTGCTACTCACTGGAGGTCAATGGTGAACATCATGGCTGTCTTTGCAGTAGACAGAGTCTGGTTCCATGATTTATGTCAGTAAAATGATGCTAGTACTACACCTTCTAACATGTCTCTGCCGTTCATTGATGTGAATCAGAACATTGTCCTGGACCTTTTAAAGCTCCTTTTAGAAATAGCTTCTCATTTAATTGGTCCGTGAAGTATTCTTGAGAAACTTTCTCATGTGCATGTTGTTAAGATAGACAGTGGCTATGACCATGCTTTACGAAAGATGCTGTGGTGCCCAGCACACCTCTGCCTTTCTACATCTCACTTTTATACTCGCTTTCCTATAGCAGTGGTGGTGACCCTGTAGCACGTGTGCAGCAGAGGACTCTTTGTATCAGTAAAGCACTAAAAGTTACGACATCACTGCTCTATATGACCAAATTTCATTTTTGATTTTTAAAAGTATTTATTTTCATTGATGCATGTTTGCAGAACGTAATGGTTGCATTTCTTGTGGGGAGTTTCTTCAGGTACACAACACGTTTTAATCCTTTCTTATTCTCTATTCCTTCCTCACTCCGCCCTCCTCCCATCTCTTATACCCTTCCCCACTGTCAAATTTCAGTTTCCATTTCAGGAAAGATATGCAATAATCACGATAACTACCGACTGGTATTCAATGACAGAAGGAGCACACATGATGAGCATCCCAACAAATGGAATACAGAATGGCTTTTCATTTAAATGAAAATATAGTCACATTTCAAATTAAACTTTGGTCTTATAATCCATTTCAATAATTTCCTGGAAATTTAAAGTTCCTTGTGAAATCCTCACAAAAAGCACACCTAAGTGTTGGCCACTGAAAAGCAGCTCAAGTGGCAATATGCTGCCTTCCAGTTACTGAAGTCCTCTGAGCATCTGAAGACAAGACAGGGCTATTTAAAATTATGCATATGAAAGAGACTAGAAATGTGTCCTAAGAATAACTTACATTCCGTGAAACAGAAAGCACCAGATGATAACTTTTCGGCATTTTATTTTTGTGCTGTAGGTTCTGGCTAACAGTTTCTAACATAAAGGCATTAGTTGCTGGACTTTGACTAAACCATCACGTATCAAGACTGGAAGGAAGCGATTATACAAAAGTTCCATCCTTTGACCTAGATCCAGAGAAATAAGAGACAGAGGCAAGATGACCAAAATTTACATGATTAACTCTTGGCCCAAAACTCTCTCATATGGACCTTACTTCTTTGTTATATAAAAATAATTGTAAATAAAAATCCAGAGTTTGGGAAATTTGTGAGCAGCGAGAACAAATCTTACTAAGCTAGACTAAGGTCATTCATATTTACATATGTGGTAAAAGCTTCCTTTAATAGTAGAACATTATTTTATTCAAGATGTGTTTAGAGTTTGTACTACATTTGTGGCATTACACATGCATTACAAAAAATATCCTACCTCATAAACTGTCTTTGAATTATTTGAGGGCTTTCTCTTGAGAAGGGTTTTGAAATTGTTAATGGACAGAAAATGCAGAAAGAATCTCCATTAAATTTCTGGTAGCAGAGGATACCATGACTATACCTCTGCCGGAATTGTATGTCACAAAGAACTGCTCTGCTATTTATGGTAGGTAGTTTTTGAGCAGGAATACAAGAAAACCTCTTAAAAGCTATTACTCAGATTCTAACGTAAAGAAGAACAAGCCTAAGGAAGGAATTCCCTGGAATTATCAGGTACTGTTAGCTTCTCAGGGAACAAGACACTGAAAAAGAAAATATTGAAATGGTTTTGATTATTATAGATAGAGGTTTCAGAAAATATTACTGCTATAAAACATATGAGTCTTTCTTACGGTGTGTTTCTTCCAAAATCTTTTCATCATGTTCCTAACATGCATAACATTCAACAGATCCTAACCACTGTTGAGAATAAACCATCCTGGATAATACACTCACTGCTTCCCTCCCCTATATATGCCCCTAAGTGCCTACCACTTAGTAGACACAACACAAATTTGTTGAATGAATACATGGGTACATGGTAATTTTCATTGTAGGAATAATTTAATATATCAAGGAGAATTATTCAATTTCCTGGTCTTTAAACATTTTATTAGAGGAATAAATCCTTGCAGAGAATGATAGTAATCACAACTTTATTATCTCCTGTTTATTATGGGTATTACATAGCAAGTAGACATTAGGCTATTATTTGCTCAGTAGCCATAACTACCGTGGATTTTCTTCTATCAGTGTAACTTATAAATAAATAAAAAAAAAAAAAACCTTCCAAGCTGCATGTAATGGTGCAGTCCTGTAATGCTAGTACTAGCACCCCAGTAGGCTGAGGAAGGCGTATCAGAAGTTTAGGGCCAGCCTGGAGAATTAGCAACTTAATGAAATCTTGTCTTAAAATTAAAAAAAAAATAATTTATAAAAAGATTTGGGACATGTAGCTCAGTATGAAGGCTTTAGTTCTGATTCCCAGTACGAGACACACACACACACACACACACACACACACACACACACACAAAACAGATTTGACCAAAATATAAAGGAACACCTTATAAATAATCAAGTAATGCATTTTAACTGTTTTGGATCTTTGCACTTCAAACTGCAAAATATACACTGAATACAAAGAAGCTTATGTTATTGTATAAAGTCAAGATGAACTGCTAAGTACAGTCCAAGAAAATCCAGCGCATCTTATCTCCTTTGGGAAGCGACCACAACCAAGGAAATATGTACCAGTCATGTTTTCAGGATATAGACGACATCATCAACTCAATATAAGTACTTCAATAAACACTCGAGTAAGTATTTAGCTCCTGACAATAGCTATAATTTCAGAAATTTAAAGGCTTTGACATAATACAATAAGGTGAATTTTACTTTTGTAGATCAAATCATTTCAAAAGACACTCAGGTAATAGCTTGTGTACATAGGTAAGCAGTATTTAGAATGCTGTATTGGAGGAATTCTGGCCAGATTACTTGCATTATCTTTAGAAACTCTTTGTTAACTATGCTTCTAGAATTACAGTGAAGCCTGAGGCCACTGTACAGGGTAATTGAATGACTTGATTCTTAGTAGTAAATTGCAGAAATTAAGGAATAATTTTCCACACTGTGTTTATTGACCTCCTGAAAGCTGTTAATGTCATTAAAAGGCCCACTTTCACAAAGATGTTGAGGTATCTTTTTGTTCTCTATACTTCTCTCTGTCACAGCTATGGTGATTTCATTCATTCTTTCATTTGGTCAATAAATGTTTATTGAGAGCTCACTATGTGCTGTGCTTCTCACTCCATGCAGGGCTGACACAAAGTGACTGAGACATGATTCCTCACGTGACTCCTCACTAGCAGTGTAGGAGGATCAGGTTTAACACTGAACTTACCTTGGCTTTGTTCTCAGATTTGAGTAGTGGGCCGCCATCTTAGCTTCCTATGTCCAAGCCATTTCTTTGCTTCTGGTCTACTACTTCCATTTATTTGAGAACCCTTTTGTTCAAGTTAACTTTCAAGTGGTCCTAAAGACTGGAATTCTCCTCCTGAGCTCTAGAATTCCAAGCAATTCTTCTCCCACTGACCTAGGTTACATATCATCATAGCCATCCCAACATGCCTGGAATTATTGAACAACTTAGCATCTTAGTGACTGCTTGTCTCAAAATTTAGAAAGAGCTAAAGATGTAGAAAGCAGACCTATAAACCCAGCTATCGGGGAGGACTGAGGAAAGAGGACTGTAAATTTGAGCCCAGTCTGGGTAATTTGGGGATTTAAGGAGATCCTGTTTCAAAATTTAAAAAATAAATTAATTAATTAAAACAGGATTAATGAGGATCCAACTTAGAGCAAAGTCCCTGGACTCAAACCACAGTATTGTCAACAGCAAGTAGAAAAAATAAATTCTATAATCATCATTGGTTTTTCTCCTCCTCTCCAGCACCTTTGAATTGACAAACTACTTTCATTGTATGTGTATTTGTTTATTCTTAATATACCACATAGAAATAATCATGCAATATATTGTTTAGTGTGTCTGATTTCTTTCAGTTACCATAACATTATAAGGTTTATTTGTATTACAGGGTATTTAAATTGTTCTTTTTCTTTGAATATTATTCTTTTCTATGGGTACATTTCATTGTATTTGTGCCTTTGTTAGTGTACAGGGATCTGAATTATTTTTACTTATTGACTTTTGTTAATAAAAGTGCTATGACTATTCAAATGAATTTATAGGCACAGTTGTTTTAGGTCTTGGATACATATGTAGAAGCAGAATTCCTGGATTACATACCTACTTGATGTTTCACCTTTTGAGGAACTGGCAAATCTTTCCACATGTCTACAATATTTTAAAACCTGGCCAGTCAGCTATTAGGCCTCATATTTTCCTCAAAGCATTGTCAGTTTTATATCATAAATTTCAATATATTATGCATGTAATTTCAGCTATTTCAAAGTAGCTTTATTTTTTAACTTCACTTTTATTTATTATTTGGAAATATATCATTTAATATCTAAATAGTATAGATTTCTTAAATTGTCTTCTATTATTGATTTCCAATACCATATTGTACTCATCAGTAGTATTCTTTGCATGATTTTATCACCTTAAACCTTCTTAATGTGTCGACGACCTGATGTATTTCTTATCATAGAACATAGCATATGTTAACTTTGTAAGCTTGTATACCTATTCATAACTGAAGTCTTTGTTAGTAAATGATAGTTTTGGTTGGTGTGTCATATTTTCACACCTTTGTCCAAGCTGATCTCTGTATTATTGCTCTGTCTATCATTAAATGTGGGGTACTATAATATCTATTTTTATTGCATATTTTCCCTTCCAGTATGTCAGGACATTGTGTCTTGCGACTGATTGACCCTATTACGATTACAAACATTTTTATAGTCTCTGATAGTAATTTTTTCATCTTTAAGTGTATTTTGTACTCTGTTACTTTTTAATATTTCTCTTAAGGATTACAGTTAACATGATAGTTATTGAAACTTATTTCACTGGTAAAATTCGCCAAATATTAAAGAAAAATTGATACCCACTTTAAAATCTCTTGGTATTCTTAGACCTAGTCTCACTCAGGTTTCACTATGCTCCTAGTACATCTCTGACTTTGATATAGAAATGTCTCAAGTTTAGCATTTAATTTCCTATGCAATTCAGTGACACTCAAGAACAGATTCTGGGCTTGATTTTCAATACATTCTTCTCTACGACTGGGATAATTATCTCTTTAAAACTGTCTTTCAGACCATGTATTAAGGTAACAATTTACAACCATCATTTTCCCATTTTCTCAAAGTCTCATTATTAAAAAGTGTCAGACTAATTTTGCTATAAATTGATTTAGTTCAGATTTCTTAGAAAATGAAAATAAGATACAATTTCCGAGCTTTTTTTTGACAGGTACAATCCCTGGGCAGGGAAAGTGGGGGACATGGCCCAAAGATGATTGTGCAGACAAAGGATATAATCTTTATATATCTGAGCACTATTTCACCATCCTGCAGAAACAAAGCAGGTTTTTATACCTTGCAGGAAATCTTGGCCAGGTGATAAAGAGCAAATCACAAAAGGAATAAATGAAAAATAAGTCTATTCTTCGTACTTTTCCTGCCTCTTGCTCCCCATTTACCAGTATTTGGTTGATGGACATTCCCTATAAATGGAGCTTTTTCTCAACCCAGTGAAAACACTTAAACATCGTAGTGTCAGAAGGGAAGACAGTGGACATTTCTGAAAACAAATACTGCATCTCCTATGTCAATAGACAATTTTAATTAACATCAGTGTAATTTTTTTTTTAACTTGGACAATAGAGTGCATATGTTTTAATAAATACTTTGAAGAACAATGATATGAATCAAGTTTTATTTTCCTTAATGTTTTCATTAGTTTTGTGAATTATAGTCCTTTAGGTCATGAACTTATAATAGTAAGTGCTTTTAAAAATAATTTTCTAAGTGAATTTCATTCGGATAGTAAGATATTATACTATCAATCTGTACAACTAAATTCTACTTTTCATTTCATTTCTTTCAAAATAAATTCATCCTTATTTTTCTTCAGAGGACAAAAATAAAATTCTAAGCAAACTTGAAACTCTATATAACATTTAAAAATGTTCGAAGGAACTTTCTGGGTGTTTGAAGAAACTAATTGGTATTTTTCTGAAGATGCATAAAAATATGCAAGATAATGACTATATTCAACTTTGAGGGTACATAATACACTAGCTTTTGGTTTAGCTAAACAAGTTCCTCAATTGCCTGGACACCTCAGACAACCTTCATACATTCTGATGAAGATGAAAAGCAAGAATACACAGAGAATCCCCGCACTGGAGCTAATGACTTCACATCATTGTTGTGCAAATTTGAGTTAAATTGGCTTCTTGATCTTAGGTAAATTCTTCCCTACCTGGAGCTTCCAGAGTGCTTTGTTTAGGTTACTATAAAGATGATTGTGTCATTTTATACCTCTCCTGCTTCAGCTATGAAATTTGTGCAACTCAGTAATATTAATCTGCAAACTTTTAAACAGTATCATTTTCTAGTACATAATAGTCTTTTATTTATCCAGGAAACATTTACTAAATCAAAATGGACAATATTCATTTTGACACATTAGTTTATTTTGAAAAGTTGATAAGGGAATCTCCTTTGTAAACTTGGTTTTATTCAAAATTTACATTTAGACCAGCTAATATTTAAGGGAGTAATACAGACAATGTGTAGATCTCAAAATTGTTCTGGTAAGTGCAATAAAAAGATCACTTCCACTGAATCATTGGACAATTTAAGTAATAACATTGACTGGGAATTAAAACTCTACAGAAGTTAAACTGAAAAAAAATGGCCACGAATTTGTTATTATCAGATAGCTAGAAATATAGTAATTGAAACTGTCAATTTTATTGATTATATTTTTAAATTTAGAATTGTTTATACGATCTCCTTTCATAGATTCATTGTTATTAATTTAGCCCACATCTAGTTATTTACTCATTTTTAAACATTAAAGTTTTGCTACTCAATTTGTGACTTTTAGATCCACAGAATAGCAAGATCAGCCTCTACTTGGAGCTGTGAATAATACTAACTGGGAGTTTCACCCAAGATGGGCCAAATCACAATGCATATCAGAGCAAGAACCCCAAGGAATTCTCATGGATACTGAAGTTTGAAATCATTGTTTTGTTTTCATGTGTTGGTGATACAGGGGAATGAAATCCTGACCTACTATGTCCAGTACAAGCTCATGTTCTCGAAAATAGAAGAATGAATTTTAGGAACAACGGATGTTGCAAGTAGAATATATTTATTGGGAGAAAGGAAGCTTCTGTCTGAAGAGAGGGATGCGAGCAGGTTGCCAAGGACTCTGTCTTTTCCAGGGACTTTTATAGAGTAAAATGATGGGTTCAAGGTGGGGGAAGACTGAGAGCTCCCAAGGCAGATGGGAATAAGGTGGGACATAAGTACATGATCTTATTAGCCAATAAGATCAATAGTTCAGGTAAAATTGATTACATTAGGGACAAAAGGGGAAGCGAGTCACATAGAAAACAGGCATTCTGTCAGAGCTGTGACTCTTCCCTAGGAGGATGGGGACTATATCAATCTTAGGATATGGCTGCATTTGTTTGGTCCACAGCAGGAGCTGTAGGTCTCCTTCCCTCTATCCTCCCAGGTGCCAGCTATCTGCACTGGCTCCATTGAGGACCTAGCCCTGTCTCACCACCTATAGTATTTCTAACTAACTCAGCTGCCTGCAACATTGGGAATTCAGAAATAAACAAAACAAAACAAGAAAACACTTTATTTGACCTTGTTTGTGATGAGTCTCTTTTGATATATTCAAAATTCTCTCTTTGCTTTGACTTTTGATGAATTGATGATCCAATTGTTGTGGTTTGTGTCTAGCTGTCTCCCTAAAGCCTCATGCAGGCATGGTGAAGAGGGGTTAGAAGTGGCTGAATCTAGAGTGTGTGGTGCTGGGATTAGGGATTAAGGGATGCTGGGATTGATCTCAGCAGTCAAGGTAGAGCTCTAAAGGGGCAGAATGATGCTGTTGAACTCTCTCTCTCTCTCTCTCTCTCTCTCTCTCTCTCTCTCTCTCTTTATCTTATGGGAGACATGAACCATAGTGTTCTGGGAAGCTACCCTGTCTTGGAGCCAGCCAATTATGAACCAAAACCTCTACAAATTGTGAGGTAAATAAACCCTTTCCCTCTTCAACCTTGGGTGTCAGATATTTTGTCCCCACAGTGAGACAAAAGTAAGATACTGTCTTTATATAGACTTCTTAGAACTTATTTGGGATTTTGGGGGCTTCTTGAATTTTTGTGTACAATTTATACCACTAGTTTGGGAAGATTTTAAACATTATTAATTTAAATAAGACCCTTTATGTCTTCCTGCCCCAATTCTACTTTTCATAGAAAATATTATTCTGTCACAATAACGAGTATCTATTGCTCTTGTTATACTTATACTGGTTCAAATGTTAATGTCCCATAAATCCTTTAGAGATTCTGTATTGTTTTTCATTGTTTTACTTTCTGTACTCCAGCTAGGTAATTTCCAATGATTTATCTTCAGATTCACGTTATCACTGCTATTGGGTTGCATTAGTTACTGAGTACACTGAGTTAATTCTTCCATTTGATTTTTACATTTTTGATTTCAAAAATTTCATTTGTATTCTTTTATATTCCGTTTCTATTGACATTTTCATTTTGTTTATGCATCATTATTCAGAGCTTTTGGAATGCTTTTAGGAAGATTATTTTGAGTATATCCTAGGGAATCCACATATCCAGGGTGAATTTCTGATTTATTTTGTGCCTTTGATCGAACCACTTTTTTCTCTTTCTCGTTATATTCCTTTTTATTCTGTGTTAAGGGTCCATAAATTTGAAGAGCAGTCACTTCTCAGTTTTAGATTGGTTAGTATATAAAAAGCCCTATTCAATCAAACTGGATAAATACTTTGGGGCTATCTTAATTTTTCCTGTAGATGTGTCTTTTCTGACTTGTGGGTGTATGTTCCTAACCGAAAGACTTGGTTTCTCTTCCTCTATCACTTGTAATCACTCTCTCCATCTAGTCTTGTCTTCAGATCTCATAAAGTAACAATATTCTTCCCAACCTTCTTTCAGTTATTCACAATCATTTAGGGTACGGCAGGTCCTGTTCATACTCTGAAGGAAATGACATAAAAGTGAGATCTCGTGTAGCCACCACCCCAACTAGACCATTGCATGCATATTATACCCTTCTCTCCACCCCAGTGGTGGAGACCACACATCTATATTGGATAGTTTTAGGCAGTGGCATCTGCTTAGTGCCTTTGGTCTTGGCAGACCCCACAGACCTAGTGTACACTGGGACCCTATGCAATGGGTAAACAGCTGTCAGTTCCTGGGGGATGTTTCACAAACACCAGACAAAAAGGATGGTTCAATCTTCTGTCCCCAGCTCCAAGTTGAAACCAGGGAATGGGAGGTTATTCTCAACCATCCAGATCTGTGCTGAAAGAAATGACTGTGGGAGAAAGGTTGCCATGAAGTTGTTGACAAGCTCAGTGAAGCTGGTTTTACTTTTTCTTGCATACAACAACCTCACAACCGGCTTTTAGATTCCTCACAGAGGAAACTGGTCTGTGTATTGTTGCTGAATCAAAGCTTCTGTGAGAAAAAGGGAGAAATTGAGTTATTTTATTGTCATCTTGCTAACATCACTGTGGAACTGAGTTTACACATGTATTCGAATACACTGTATTCCTAAGTAGCATTAACCTTATATTGAGATATCCAGTTTTATCACTTTCTCTTTATTATAATGAGAAGTGGCTTTAAAAATGGACACATCAGCCCAATAAAAATATTTTAGTGTTGCATATGATTGGAAATCACACCATGCAAACTACAGTGAAATGATTTACTGCATAAGCAAAAGTGGCACTTTGGGAAACGTCCAGATATTTTACAGTGAAAAATCCCAACAGTTGTTTATCTCATAGGATAAACTGCACTATATTTCTAAAAAACAGTATTTCTAGAAAAGATGCAATACCGAGTCTCACGGGTTTTTGCTTTAAATGTTGAGCAATAGGAATTTGAATTTAAGGTTCAAAATGCAATCTGCCACAGTCTCTTTCAGCTACTGCTCACATCCCAGAGGAATTGCCAAACAACATGCATTAGCTCGCACATTTTAAGTTGACATATAAAAATGTTTGTAATAAGTTTCAATAACAACAAATGATAAAAGTTTGAGAAAATTTCAAATATTTACAGTTTGGATGAAAGCTATTGCATTTTGACTTTAAGTTATCCTTTGGAATAAAAATATTGTAGCAATTTGATACTGAGTATCAATTACTTAAATATATGAGGACAAGCTGTTTATTACAGCTGCAAATAGTGTATAATTTCTTAGAATTCTAAGAGCTTTCTCCCTGAACTTGAATTTTCTTTTCACATTTCCTACATCATGGTATTCTTAATAGGTATTGTATGTATGGAAGCATTATTGATCATTTTATTGTACTCCTCTTAATAAAGGTAAACACTTCATATTGTACTTTTATAAATTGTACTCTATCACAAGATTCCAGAGTTTTTTTTTTTTTCTGGATTGAGTTATACTACAATTATTGTTACCAGATAATTAATCAAAACAACATTTAAATTTAAAACTTTATTGTTATAAATAAAATTCAAAAGTTTTAGCTATGAAATGAAAGTGCTATTTTTAGGAATTTATTTCATACATACATCCATGGTTATTTCGTACTTGAATCAAGAGGATTCAACATTGGGTATGTTGTTTATGTAAATGCACACATTAAGAAAATGTGTTTTCCTAGTAAATATATGTGATCAGTGACATGTTTATATACTACTGTGACCTTATTTTTGTTCATTTTGCCATGGTGAGATTAAGATAAGGGAGATAATTTCTCTCCTCTCTAAACGGATGTAAAGTTTATTTGAAAAGAGGGAATAGGAAAGTGAACTCTGCCTGACTGGCAACTGCCAGGTTAGGATACTTGCATTTGAAGAAATTAAGCCCACTTGGATATAGAAATGGGCCAAAGAAACAGAATGTGTAAGTCCATCTGTGTTATTTAACTTCATCATCACTGAAATAAAATACCCAACACCCGCACCTTAAGGGAGGCTAGGTTTAATTCAAGTCACTATTTCTGAGGATTCAGTCCACAGTTGGCAGGCTCCAAGGCAGAAGCATCATGGCAGAACTGTCTGGTGAAGTCAGGCTTCTGAGTTCGTGGGGTCCACAAAGCACAGTAGAATAGTGCCGGGGGAAGGGCTATGGAGCCATAAAAAGACCCATGACCACACAGAAGTGTGCTTCGTCCTCTCCTGTGTGGCCACAAAACCAATCAATTTCACATAATTAAACTTAACCACCACACCATCACCCATCACTCCATCTAAATGTGCAACTCTCTAAAGCAAAGTGTGAGTTTTATGTGCAACTCTCTAAAGCAAAATATTTTGTAAACTGATTAAAAAATATTACTGTGATTTATTTAATACTTTTAATAATTGATTAAAATTCATTTTTCCCTCCAATACAGAAAGGATAGATGCACATGTATAGACTTATACATGCCTAGAACTTCCCCTAAAGAGTTTACAAGAATTGATTTTATTACTTGTGATAGTATGAACAGCTACTTGAAGAAAATGAGACATTATAGTAGCCATTGCTGATTTCCTATAATCTTATTTTGAAGTTCAATAATACTTTTATAGTTTGTTTTTATTGGCATTAGTCTGTTTTCTGTTATTTGATTTCAATATATGTGAAGGTTTGGACAATTATTTTGAAGATAACAAAAGACATTATGGGTGTCATTGTTGATTTTCTTATTCTCTGGTTTTGAAGGTCTTTAATGCTTTCATTCTTTTGATTGTTTTTATACTATTTTTTTTTGTCGAATTCATTGTGTGTGAAGATATGGACACCTATTTTTGAAGAAAAAAATAGACATTATGGTAGTCACCATTGATTTCCTGTAGCCTAGTTTGAAATATTGTGTTGTTTATGTTGTTTTGTTTTGAATTGTTTTGTCTGTTATATTTTGTTTTATTCTCTTTAAAATGAAAAAAAATATGTCAGAAGACATGTACTATGAAAGTCAATTTGGATTTAAAAGTGATTGAACTTGGGGTTTTTCTAGTAGTTTTGAGAGCCTAGAGCCTTTTAAATTTTAAGGTCACTCCTACTTTATGACAATAGAATCATAATCACATGTAGGACATAAAATATGTGTCTCGATTTTTGTAACAGTAAAGATTTATATATAACAAATGAAACTAAATTTATTTATCTACTCAACAAATATATATGTTCAGGATCTATTATTCCTGACATTCAAGATTATGTGTGACATAATTCCTGATACCAACAAAGAGGGAAATAAATGAAAATTACTTTCTGAAAGTAATTTGTATTTTAGTGAATTAGACAATAGAGAATTCAAGACATGTACAATATCATGATTCATGATAGGCGGAGATGAGTGAAACAAGGAATAAAACAACACACAGAGTGAAGAGAGTTTAATTTATACAGTGTCCTCAGAGAAGTCTTCTTTGTAGAGGTGACCTTTCAATACAGTGCTCAATTTAGAAACCATATTCTACAGTAAAGTGAATGCAATTTATTTTGGGCTTTGAACTCTATGCCCTAGTCATACCTATTAATATTTGCACATTTTGAAATGCTGCTCTAGGCTGATTATCCATCCCTTTGAAATAATATTCCTCCAAGAGGAGGCACAATGTGGTCATTTAGAATATTTTGTAATAAGTGACCCACATATTGCATATCTAGTGTATATAGCAGACCTCATGTAGATGCCTTTCACTAGCGCTTTTGTCATTTCCTAAATCATTGATGACCTCACTTTTCTAGTTGTCAAAGTACACAGCCAAACTCACATTTATGCCAGTATGCTTTGTTCTTTCTGTAAACTGAACACAAACACACCTTATATAAATCATGCTTTGGATTTCTGTAATTTTCCAGTGATAAAGTAGCCATTTCATTTATTGAATGGCCCATCCGTGTGTGTGAGATATGAAGTCACTAGGTCAATTTTTTTAAAGAAGAAGAAAGAAAGATACAAATGTATTTCATTCGATTTTCTTGGACAACTTTCTTTCTGACCCATACTCTCAAATTGGTACTAAGGTGCAGGTCCTGTGTGAAGGTCAATAACCTGGAAGAACACTGACCTCATACAGGTTAATCCAGCAAAGAAGACTGTGCATGGAGTCAAAGCACAAAAAACTACCTGTTCAAGACTCAAGACAGCTCAGATTTTTGCTAGTATATTCTGATCCAAGTTGAAAGAGGACACAATAATGACCAATAGTCGGTCATGCAATTCATGTTCATAATTAATCATAGGAACAAACTTATGATCTATCAAAAAGAGGGCAGCCATTAGATAGTAAGTCTCATGTCTGTCAATAACTTAATGAATTTATTACATATTATTTCATAATAAAAATGTCATTGTTTAAAGCATCTTGTCCTTCCCTCTTCCTGTTGTTTCCTGACAATTTAGGTTACTTTCCAGGTTGTACAGTTTAAGCATTTTCCAGAGTACCTAAGTTACTCAGGAGACACATTTTATTCAGGGTTTACCAATCGCCAGGCACTGTTCTAGGGGTGGGAGAAGAAAAACTGGAATCCTGCAGCAAAATTAGTCAGATGGTAAATGCTGTGAGGAAATAATTATGCAACAGAGAAAGGCAATTCGATAGGAGTTGCCACCTGAGTTAAGGTGTTCCAGAAATGCCTCATGGAAGAGGTCCTCAGGTAAAAAGCAAGAAGGAATCCCATGAAGGTCTGGAGAAGAACGTTCTGCGCAGAGAGATAAAAATTGAAGGCTGTGAGTTGTGAAAGTACACACAGGTGAATGAAACAGAGGCAATGCGTGGGCGAGTGATGGAGAAAAAACTAAACACAAATTTCAAAAGGCAGAAAAGAGTCTAAAGCACATACAGTGTCATAATGCTTGGTAAAGAGTTTGAAGTTACTGTGGTAGAGCAGAAAATGCTGATGTTTTTAGGCGAGTGTCTAATGTGATCTAACCTGTGACTGAAAATCAATGCAGCTCACTGACAGAACAAGTTATTTGTTGACTAAGCCTGCATTTCCAGAGAAGCAGAGAGACAGAGAGAGATGTTGAAGTAGTCAGGGAAGACATGGGATCTAGGATTATATTTGCAATGGTAAGAACTGATTAAATTCCAAAAGAATTTGTCAGGGAGAGGAGGTGGTGCATACTCCTGCATAACATGAAGTAAATAAGAGCTAGAGGGTGACTTCCAGGGTTGGGACTTAGGCAACTAGCTGGATTGATAATGCTAATTTACTGGCTAGACTGTGGTGGTGTCCTTTCCTGAGAAAGGAATTAAAGGTGAGTTGAGGAAGGTTGAAATTACTGTCTTCCATCAGGAGATTTCTACCATCATCTTCAGCAGTATGACTAGAAGTGGTAAAAAACAGAGCAAGCAGAAGGATCCTTCTTCAGGTGAGCATCCTACCCGGGTGAAATCATGTTGAGAATCCTGTCACAGTGGCCATGTCAGCTCTGGGCCTGTGTTTGGTCTCATGAACCTTCCCCCAATTGGAGAGGCAAGAACAAGGCTACTGTATTAATCGTTTGTATTCAAAAGCATATGGTAGCAATATGGTTGCCAGTCATTTCACCCCAGCAAAATGAATTTTAGATTAGATGGAACTATTTTCTCTGTCATTGGTGCTTAACATTTAATATTTTCATAAACACAAATAGGGGAAAGAGTTGTAAAGGACTGACTGTTTAATACAGGTGGTGAAAGTACGCATCTTTGCTTTATTTTTAACCTTACAAGAGCAACCTACATTCCCTTACCATGTACAATATCAGTGTCAGCCTTCAAATTTCATTGGCTTAAGGATGTTACTTTACACTCTGGTTTTCTCAGAAGAGAGTGTTTTCTCAGAAGTGGATTTTGCATTTTGCTCTTTTGAGATATAGATAACGGGAGAGAGAGAGAGAGAGAGAGAGAGAGAGAGAGAGAGAGAGAGAGAGAGAGAGAGAATTTTCATTGTGACTTTTAATAGGAATGCTACATCACTTAATTTTAAAATTTTAAGTCTGTTTTACATTCCTGTGATAAAATAGAATATATTAGACTTACAAAATTTTATTAAGAATTTTTACAACTATATCTATGAAGTATATCTGTCTGCAGGACTTTTTTTGTAATATCTCTGCTTGGTTTTAGTATTTGGATAAGATTAGCCTTCTCTTGAGTTTTCTCAGTTGGTGTGCAATTGATACATTTTCTAGCACATACAGAATATAATTGCTTACATCGTTTATAATATCCCTTTCTGCTTTTGATATGGTTCAGATCGGTACTTATGTTGCCTCTTTTTCTTCCTAAGTGGGTAATTTATATGTTAAAATAATTCTGAATACAGATTTATACAGTTTTGAGATCATCTCAAAGAATTCAGTCTTGTAGTTCCATTGCTTTTATGTATTTTTTATTTCACTTTCAAGTTCACTTTCTTTTTTCTGCATATTTTTATATTTATTTACTCTCCTCCTGAACTCTCTGTTTGCTTTGCCAAAGTGTAAGCTCAGATAGATCTGCGCTCTTTCCTTTTTTTATATATATAAGCATTAACTATGAAATAATTCTCTGCATTATATTGTGTGATCTCTAAATATTTAAATTTTCTCAGTATATTAGAGATTTATTGTTTTACTTCATGAATCTTGGATCTCTACTAAGCAGATAAATATCTATTAATGTGGCATATTAATAAACTGATCCCTAATCACTGTTCTTCTGTTTCTGCTACTCTATCCTCTTTGTATTTGCATAGAACATTATTTTATGTCTTTTTACTTTTAATCTGACATTTGATGAAAGTTTGTTATTTTTCACATTTAATTAGAAAAAATCTTGCATTTTATTTAGGGTCCATATCAATTTACAATAAGCATGTCAATTGATAGAGTTGAGGTGAAATTTATCAACATGGTATTAGTGTGTTATTTTCCATGCATTTGTTATCTTTTCTTCTTTTATACCATTTTCCACTATTTTTGTGTTTCCAGTTTATATCCTTTGTTAACTTATTGTGTATAACTTTTAATGCCCTTTTATGGTGTGTTCTTCAGGCTATTCATCCTCAGTTTTATCACTCTTCACGGTAAGTAATGCTATGCTGCTTTATTCCTGAGAACCTGATACTAGTGGCCATCTATTTTCCATTACCGTCTTGAATGCTGTCACTGTCAGTCACCTATTTTTCTATTTTTGAGTGACAAAATATTATTTTTACTTTCTTGAGTGCATTATCTTCCAAAGAGAAAAAAATGAAATCAAAAGTTTTAAAATCTATTTACATACACACCATTTTCATGCTCTTTATGACTTTGCGTCACTGCATTTCAATCTAATGTAAGTTTCCACCTACTGAAATAATTTCATTAAATTTCACATATTAAAATTTGGAGAATAAAATTCAGTATATTTAGTATAACTATCTTACTTTGTTTCTGTAAGATATTTCTGGTGAGTGTGGATTTCATAGCATTTCATTGTCTCACTTGAGATCTTCAAAGATATTTCTCGGTTCTTCTAGCTTGTACTTTTTGCTGATAAATATCTTTCTTCTCATATAGAAGAATTATTCTTTATCATTCATTGTAATACATTTGATTGTGAAGGCCTTTGTTTTTCTTTTTTTGCATTTATACTATTCTATTTGTATAATTCTTCTATTTTCCTTGTTTCACTCCTTTTCTCTTTATATATGTATATATATATATATATATATATATATATATATATATACACACACACAGGCATGGCTCAACATAACTCATTTTTGTTAGTGTTTTGTTCTCATATGTTTGATTTTTGAATAGTTTGTATTGTTTCTTTGAGCTAATTATTTTTCTCTTTGATAGAATCTGATTGACCCTTTACTTTATTCAGTCATTTTATTTTGGTCTTTGGGACACTCCTTTCTAGAAGATTGGTTCCAGCTCTTTAATTTCCACATATCTGCTTACCTACTCAGTCACTCTTTTACCCTCACAAAGGTATAAAATGCAATTATAATATCTGTTTTAATGAATTTGTTCACTAATATTATTATCTATGTCATTTCTGGGTCACTTTGGATTAACTGATTTTCTACTCATTGTGTATGATATTTTTCTACCTTTTTCCCTTGTCTTGTAAATTTTATTTGATTCTATGTTATAAATTCTGCTTTCTCATCTTTTTTTATTTCTATGAATACTACTGAATATAGTTGGGTGCATTTTTCTTTGCAAAATATGCACCATTTGAAACTTCCTCTTGAGTTTTACTAATTCACACTGAAGCTGACTTCAGTTTAAGACAACTTTTATCCCATTCATGAGGCATAACTTAACCTTCTGTGCCTCCACCTGATGCCTATCATTGTGTTTTGTTTCTCTCAGAAAATCATTGTCCTGCTTGTCTGTTAAGATTTTTCTGCCATCGGTGTGATAAATGATATCTATTCTCATTCCTGGGTAGTAGAAAGTTTTCTCCTTCTTCTTACTATGAGGTTCTTTTCCTAGTCTTGAGTGGTTTCTCACATATATACACTGATTAAGTGAAGGCTCAAAGGGATCCACTGTAGGTTGCTCTCTCTCTCTCTCTCTCTCTCTCTCTCTCTCTCTCTCTCTCTCTGCTCTTATGTCTGCATTACTATTTTGCTCCATGAACTCTGACTAGCACGACCTCTGTGAACTCCAAATTAATGTCTTCAGCTGTTGCACTGGGCATTACTTTGATTGCTTCTGCTTGTGCTCTGACCCAGAATCTCTTCCACCAAAAAGTTTATTTTCTTCTAGAAATAACTATTTTGATTCTTTAACACTCAATATTCAAAAAATTTCTGTGTAGCACCTTCTTGTGAGAAATGCAATCATTATATACTTCTGTTTTAGCTATTTTTCTTGTTATTGATGCAAAATTCTCAACACCCAAGGTTAAAGGTAGAAAAATTCATTGTAGTTCACAGTTTATAGAGGTTTCAGTTCATGGTTGGTTAGCTCCAAAGCAGAGTGGCATGGCAGAGGGACATCTCAGGGTGGGCAGTAGAAGACCGGCAGCAGAAGAAACCCTCTTTCTGTGCCTTATATCCTAGCCAGGGTACTCACCCAGGTAGGTAGGACTCACACAGGATGGAGCAGCTTTAATCCTAGCATTGCAGTGTGAATCAATCCCAGCTTCACATTCTTGATAACAGCATCACACAACCTAGACCCAACCACCTCTGAAAGGCTACACCTATGATCACATGAGGCTTTTAAGGGACATCTAGATACACGCCATAACATTTTGCCCCCTGTCCAGAGACTTCTGCATATCTAACAGTGTTAGCATTGCTGAGAAGTCCAAATCCAAAGTCTCTTCTGAGATTTAATTAAACTCTTAGTTGGGTGCCCCTGTACAAATGAAAAGAAAGTTAAATACTTGCAACATTCATTAGCATAGGATAGATATTTCCATTCAAGTGTTATGAATAGGGTGGTGCAAATAAATGAGATAAAAGCAAGTCCAAAATCCAGCAGGGGAAACATTAAGTCCTATAGTTATTTGTCCAGAACTCTAGGCGATCAGTGGCAAACTGAATTCTGAAGGACTTGGGCAGCACCATCAGTCGTACCACTCGTGGTTTCTCTTTGGGTCAGTTTTGCTACTTCCACATAGTTTTCCTCAAACAATCCATGTTTCTGGAACTCCTGGGTTCTCCACTGGATCTTTAGATTTACACTTACAGCTTCACTCACTGCACTGTTAGAGGCATACTGCCTGTCCTCCCAGGTATCTTCTGAAATCTGAGTGGAAGTTTTCCTGATCCTGAAGCTCTTCCATCCTGCATAAAACCAGCAACATGTGACAGACGATAAGGTGTATGGCCAGCTGGAGCAATAGCCAGCCTTTCTTTCCTCATGACAGTAGGAGTTGACTGTCCTTGAATAAATCCCAAGGAATAACATTCCTAGGTCATCACCATTCTGGAACGTGGTGCTCTGGGGCTCTGGGCTCAAAGCAGTCTTTCACTTTTGCAATTTTTGAGCTGTAAAGCATGAAAACTTGCTGATTTTTATCATATATTTAGGTCAAGTTTTCTTTTGATCTCTTCTGAAATTCTTGGTTTATTCTTGCTAGTCTTTTAAGCAACAAAATTTACCTCTATTTCATCTTTGCAGGTTACAACTTTACTCGCACTTCCTTCCTGGACAAATTAAAAAAAATTTTAAATCACTCTGATAGGCTCTTTAATCTTAATACTCAACATATATCTGACCAAAAGCCCCCAATAGTGACCATACAATGGCCTAAATATTAGACTGCATTTACAATTTTTCTGCCAGATTAATTAGTGCACTGTTCTTACTCTTGGTCTTAGTCAAAGTCTCAGGACATGAACAAAACATGCAGACAAACTTTCTGCGAATATATAATGCACATCAACTGGAGCACAACCACCAATGTGACCCTGCTTCTCAGCAGAAATCTCCTGAGTTTTGTGTTTATAGGTAGCATTTCTATCAGTATTCTGGTTTTCTGAGCTCTGACCTTAAGTTCAACTTAAGGCATTCCAGGACTGCTTCTTTATCTGGCATCTGCAAACATTTCCAAATCTTTTCTGCAAGCTATTTCCAAATGCTCCTGAATCACATGGTCAGGTACAGTTACAGCAATGATCCCACATTTATGGTATCAAATTCAGTATCAGTCAGTGCTTGTTAAAGAAACAGATTTAGTACAAAATATACAAATGTATGAGAATTCACAAAATTAGTTTATGAGTTGGGGATGGAAGAGCCCAGACAAAGAGTTTGTCTGCACACTGGAGATCTGAAGGATCCAGTCAAAGACCTGGGGCTCACAGTAGTGTCCGGAATGAGTCTGTATCAGGAGTCCATGGCATCTGTCATGGAAGGCTGAAAAGTTGGTGGTGGAGGTGGAAGTGTCAGCACGGGAAGCCAGGAGCCAACATCTAAGGTAAAGGCAAAGACTGGGAGAAAACAAATGTACTAATAAAAATTTCTTAAAACTTCTCTTTCTTACATTTTTTGTAGTTATTCAGCTGTTTTGCACTGTATTTTAAACCAGGCTGGGTAGTAACTGCCTGTGGAGTACACTGAAGGGCAGGACAACTTCAGCCCATGAGTTTGAGACCAGTCTTTGCAACATAGAGAATCACTGTATCCTCTGAAAACAACAGGAAAATAAAAAGTCATTCGGACAAATCTTTTTAAAAATATTATGACCTTGTAATTTCTTAGTGAATTGCTTTACATTTCTGTGGGGTTTATTTTATTATTTTATTTTATTTTATTAGTTTATTTTATGAATTATTTTAAACAAAAAGTGGCAATGTTAACTAAATTTATAAAAGCTATTCCTAAAAAAATTTAATTCATAGTGTGGGTTAGAGAGACAAGGAGACAGTCCTCTTTTACGCTGCACTAAAATAATTGTTCCAAGTATCTATTTTTGCAATAATTTAAAAAAAGAACAGAATATACAGACATATGTCTGTAGGCTCCCTAGCCTGTGAACTATGTATTAAAGCACAGAATAAATAAAATAAATAAAATTAAAGCACAGGAGAAACTTGGAGGTCAACAACTTCTGGATGCCTTGCTGAACAACTGCCTAAGGGTCCAGTGCTCTTTCAACAGCCGGTTAATTACGCTGTGGATTTTGGTTGTTTGTTGTCGTTATTTTTCATGTAGTTTGGCAAAATTGTTTACAGGTTGTCCCTAGAGGAAGCAGCAGTAAACATGATAATGAACACATTTCTGCTGCCAGTTTGATGTTCTTAATTAAAACGTTATGATTGCAAATCTACAGAAAAAAAAAATTCTCTTTAGGGTTTCCCAGTATCTGTCATAAATAAACTAATACTATTCATTGACTATAAAGAATAAAATTTTTCATGTAAGATTTTGGGTATTTTTTTTTGAGAAATGTAAAAATCTCTACCACCTTTGGAGGCTGACGCACGGTGATGACTAGTTTGAAATCTATCTGTACAATTTAACATCTTAGAGAGAACCCCTCTTGAACTAAATAATTATAATGATGGCAATAATAATAGTAATAGTGGTGATAAAATAAAAATAGTGCATAGCTGAATGCAAAGGCCCTAGGTTTAATGCCTCGTGCTGCCAAAATATGAAAAATTAAAATTAAAAATAAGACAGGTTTTTTTTTTCTCTCACAGCCCTGGAAGTATTTGTTGCTGGTTGATTTTTTATACTAACTATGCTATCTGGAGTGAGACGAAATCTCAGTGTTGCTTTAATTTGCACCTCACAAATGACCAGTGGTGTTGAATTTTTTTTTCATATATTGAATTGCCATTTGTACTTCATCTGAGAAGTGTGTACTCATTTCAGAAGCTCAATGTTGGACCGAGTCTTTAAATTTGAGGGTAAGCATTTGTTTGAGTTCTTTATATGTTTTAGATAATAGTCCATCAACTGAGGAACAGCTGAAAAAACTGTTTCTACTCTGAGGATTATCTCTTCATTCTGTTGGTGATTTTTTTTGCCACGTAACAGATTTTTAGAAAGATCAGTTCCCAGTTATTGATTCTTTGTAATATTGTTCATGTGACTGTATTTTGTTGATAAGGTATTTACTTATGCCTATGTCTTCAGGAGTTCTATTTTCTCTTCCAATAGATTTAATGTTTCTGTTTTAATATTTAGATCCTTTGATCCATTTTGATTTTAGTTCTGTGTAGGTAAGAGTCGTGGTTTTAGTCTTAGGAATGTGGAAAGATAGTTCTTCCGGCATTGTTCATTAATATCTTCCCGTGAAGGTATTTGGCATCTTTGTCAAAGAGAAGGTGACTAAATGTGCTTGGAGTTGTTTCTGCATCTCCTAATTTGTTCCACTGACCCTCAGTTCTGTTATTTTTGTCAATATTATGCTGCTTTTATCACAGTAGATTTGTAGGATAATTTCAAGTCAGGGATTGTGGTCCCCCTGCCTTTCCTTTGTTGCCTAGAATTATTTGTGTAGATTTGTGGGATTTTTATTAGTTTATATTATGATTTATTTTAAACAGTGAAAATCACTGTGTAGATTCCTCAAAAAATTAAAACTAGAGATTCCATGAGTCCATCTATTCCCTTTGCTAATTTCCTGAAAAAATTAAAAGCTTTGTAAAACAGCAATATTTGTAGCAGCATAGTTTGTAATAACTGAATTTTGGAAATGACCTAAATGTCCTCACCTGATGAACTGATAAAGAAGACGTGGGGATTTTTCATATAATAGAGTGCTACTCAGTCATAAAAAAGGATAAGGTTGTGACATTTCTTAGTAAATGGATGACCCTCGAGTCTGTACTCTTAAGTGAAATAAATTGGATACACATGTTCAAATATCGCCTTGCTTCTCTGGTGTAAGAAACTAAAGTATAAATAAGGACCAAATTGTAGAACTGAAATTGTAAAATAGGAAGAAAATGTTCAAATAGGAAAGAGAACTAAAGAAGGGGACAAGAAAAGGGGAATAGGGAAGAGAAAAGGCAGAAAGAAGGAAAAATGGAAACAAAGGCTTTGTAAATAAACAAAGGAAAGAGGAACTGCATGGAGAGGAGGGAAATAGGGAAAACGATGAATCAAAGATGTATCATGTACAGCTACAAATTTCCTATTATGAATGTGATCATTATATAAATACCTGAAATATACTAATAAATTTAATTAACTAAAATAAAATAACTTTGTTCCCATGAAATGCCTAACATAGCTAACCTGTGTATGTTTAGAAAAGCAGAAGGTTCAAAGTCTAAAACCTCTTGGCTATTTCTCTGATAATGTCAATCTGTTGAAAAGTTTTAACAAGATGGAACATTTAACCATTAGTAAATGTTGACATATGATCAATTTCACAGTAAATGGTTATTTCTAGTTTTCAAATATGAGGCATTATAGTGACACAAACTGTTACCAGCCTTAACATTGTTGGTTTAACTCCAAGAAGACATTGCGATTCATTTTAAATCGGGGGTTTTTCCCCAATATAAAGGAATATAATCACTGTCCTAATGTTTTCTAAAAATTTGTAATCACATACTATATTAAAAAGTAAATATAAATTTTGACATTGCTTTGCTTTAATAGCACATGAATTAAAACTGCATTATAATGAAATTGCTACTGAACATTCCCATTAATATCAGATGAATTCATTATGACCAGCACAGTTACAATGAATACTAAATGAATTAATAATAATGAACCATTTAAAGTGCTACCTAATTGTTTTATTTCATTTTTATGTATATTTTGGTCCCATTTTAACTGTTAGGTTAATAGACAATGACATTAAATTATTCATTTTCCTGCCTAATTTTGTGTAATGTGTTCACACGGTTCCTGACGATCACTGTATTTTGACTTTTTTCTTTTACCTTAACTTTCCCATTTATTGCTTTTTTTTTCTGATACTAGTATTGGACTGAGATTGCAAATGTAAACTTGAATTTGATAATGAATGTAAAAATTAAGACTAAAAAGAAATACTGTGCCAGATACACCGTCACTGTAATGCTTCTGTGTGCCTTGCAAATACTTGAAAGTGGAAAATTCAGGTCTATTCATTTGCCTCCAATTGTACTGCAAAGATCAGCAACAGTAACAAAATGAAAACCTTTTACTCCTTTTTTGTTAGTTGCACATCACACAGAAAATTACAGGCGGAGATCATTTGCATAAAAGTTATCTGACTTTCAGGTCAAAAAATCTTAATCTGTTTATAATTATTACTTATTAATTTCAAGGCCCTAATTCACACTTAACCATTTATTTCCTTTTAAGTTGTTTAGAGATCTAGCAAATTCATGTGTACTGCCAATGACTTTGTTAGTGACTGGTACTGTGTCAGCACACAGACTGTTTTCCTTGGCTTTGGGGTACAGTAGCTCTTTCTAGATGCCCTCTTCTCCTTCTGTGTATATTCAGGTCCTCCCATGTTGGCATCCTAAGCAAAATGATGAACACAGGTGGAAATAAGTTCCAAATGCATTTTTATCTACTTCACATGGTTAAGTTTTTTAAAACCTAAAAACAGGGAGTTTCACTCAGGAGTATAGGTTTCCGACTTCCTGATTTTTAAAAGTAGAACTCTCTTTTGACAGCTTTTCATTACTTGTGCATAGTCATGGTCAGATGGAATGGAGTGGAGGCTGCAATGCTCAATATCATACTTGTCTTCTAGTTTAACACATTCTTCTTTACATGTGCACTCTAACTTATTTATGGGAGCTAGATAGCCCTTATATGCATTTCAGCTTTGACCCCAAATGGTATACAGATGGCTGCTCATGCCTGCAGATTTCATAGCCATAGCTTTAATAGACTACTAGTAGAAAATATTCAAGGAATCAAGTAAAAGAAAAAAATAAGAAATAGAAATATTTTTAAAGATCACACACTTCTTTTTCTTGTTGCTATTATTCCCTATCCACTGCAGTATAACAACTATTTGCTTATCTTTTCCATTGCTTTAGGTTGTATGAGCAACCTTGAACTGTCTTGACTATATGTGATGACTGTCCAGGTCACATGCAGTACTGATCCATATGGAACATGGACATTTCAGATTTTAGTTATTCACAGTCAATTCTGGAACTAGACCCCATGGATACCCTGCAACAATTATAACTTAAGATTGATACAAGACACGCTTTCCTCCAAATACCTCTATCACCCTCTGCAGTGCTGGAGGTTTCCTTGGTAAGAAACATGTTTGTAGGTAAAGTTATCTCCAGTGTGCTTTTGAGAACATGAAGATGAGCACTAACTCATCAGCAGGATGTCATTAGTCACGGAGGCTTATGTACAGCTGTCATTACACTTTAACAAATCCCCTAAGGAAGTAGGAAATAAGCAGGTGCTGTCAGATGGGGGACTTGGTGGGACATCTCCATCTGAAGGCTAAACGTAGATATTCTGAGGGTGAGGCCATGAGGGTGATAGATGGGGAGATGAACACAGCTTTGTGGTGCTGGGCCCAAGTGAAGGGTCTGGCAGAGAGGAAAGTACTATAGGAAGGATTGTAAGGGAAACTGAATGTATTCCATGTGCCTATGATTCACTTGTGTTCAACATCACTTCTCTCAGAAGCTCTTTGGTTTTTTCTTAATCAGCCTTTTAAAACTTTCCTTTAAAGAAAGCTATCTCTTTGGAGCACTTACTGTAGAAAATCACAAATTCGTTCTGACTCTCAGAACTGATGGATTTCAAGAGGCTCCTAAAGTTGAGGAGGCATCGTTAGTTGACGTCAAATAAATATTATCTGCAATTATTTATTGTATTTTTATGGGTGATAGAGTTGCTAAATGGCTACTAAGGAGGCCCCGACTTTACCACTGTGTACTAATTTAGAGCTTACAAGGAGTTACTCCAGTTCCTTAGGCGCCTGCTATTATTTGGAATTTGAGTGCAAGTTTTTTCAGAGTCACTACTGGAACTTTTCGTTCTATAGGATTCAAGGGTGCAGAATGAGACAGGGGAGCCTTTTATATGAGGCTCTGGAAGAATAATAATTTCACATCTGTGATTAGCAAGAATGATTACAATGTTCTTTTCTGGTCCTTATGCACTTTAAGACTTTCTGGAAGGGTTGTCTCATCCAATTGCCTCTGATAGCTGTCATTTTCATATGTACTTGGAGAGAGTCTACCTAAGAAAAGTAAAATTGGCCCAAGGCCGGGATTATTTTGCATCCTTCTCTTAGAGCAATTATTTAAAGAATTTCAGATTGCTCACATTTGTTTTTTTCTCATAAGCCCTTTTCCTTTCTGATGACTTAATCTTTTTGAGATGTGCTTTCCCACCTGTCTCCTTTCCCTAACCTAAATTGAAGAAGCGCTCTTTTAAAACCCTGACATCGGAGGGACAGCCACCCAGCCCAACTTTCCACCTCAGAACTTCTCATCATGGAGGCTTTGAGAATGTTTGGCGCCATCTGTGCCTTGATTTTCCTTTCTTCTGATTTTTCTTCCTTTTTTTTTTTCCTATTTTTTTTTTCCTTTGAGCTGAGGTGCCAGCCGAGCCAGCCTGTGCTTCTGTTTTCTGCCAAAAAGACAAAAAGGAGAAAAAGAGAAATGCCGTGAATGCTAAAATAAGAACTTTTTTTTAGTGTTTCTGGTGTAAGCAGTGTACATTTCTATGGAGTTTTCAGTAAGAATCTGTTTTTATCCTCCGTTACAATAGAAAATGCACAAGAAAACTTGCAGTCTATTAGCAGAAAACAGAGGCCCCGGCAGGCTCCAGAGCAGTACGATCCTACAGTTGGAAAGCTGGGCAAGAACCCAAGTTTGTCCATGGCTAAGAACAACACTGTCTGCTAAAATTACAGTTTTCCCTTTTCACAAACCTCAAAGTTGTGAAACTTTACTAACTTTAAGAAAAGAACAGTTGGCCATACAAAAGATACACTTCCAAATCCATCTAGCAACTTACTTATACTTGCAAATGAAGCACTTGGAGTGAGTCTTAAAATGTATTTGTTCCAATTATTCTGGTAAGGTAGCAAGCAGAAAGTAATCATTTTCTATGTATACTGTGAATACGAGACTCCAAATGTTGGTTCCAAAGAAAGAATTTGACCAATAGTTGGGAAGTGGGTGTGCAAAAGTGGGAGCTATGGAAATGATAGCCATGTTTTAAATAGCAAAAGGGTTTTTTTCATTTCTTATATGCTCATGATGATATAATGAAATCAAGTTAGAAAAGTTGATCACTTTTGACTCTGATGGTCCCTGTCTACAGGACTTTCACACAGACAAGGATGGCTCCAAAAGCAATCACCACATTAGATACTTTAGACAAAGATAGAGACAGTTGAGTTCAATGCTGCATCAACAAATTGTATTACAGTGTAGAAACTTTTTAGCAAACTTGAGCCGTTTAGTAGATGCTTGCTACAGACAGAGTCAGTTCAGGTGACTGAAACGCTATGCTGCTCACTAGAACGTTTAACCTGTTCTAGAAAATGTAACATGAAGCATGTTTACTGGTAAAAGTTAGTTAACCAATGAGAAGGGAAAAAGGATTCCAGGAGAGTGTTTGTAGCATAGGACAAAGGTGATTGCTATTTTCAGGCTGGGAAGAAGACAAGATAGGACCCAAGGACTGGAGGAATCACCTCGGTCTTAGTATATGCCCTGTGCTTCTTCTACAAGAATGTGGCTCCCATGTGCATTGTAGCCTGCAAAAGGTTGCATGTTTCCTAGGGTGTGGGCTGGCTTCTGTCTCAGAAGCTATGTTGAGCTGGTCCAGAGTGTGGGAAGATCAGTGCAGGGAGGAGCTACAGTGGGGAGGGCAAGCCCTGGGGTCCTGTTGGCGCCTCTCAGGACAGGAAGAAGACTCCACACAGAATCACACCGTGGAAGGACAGACCTGGAACAGAAGGGTCTTCTTGCTGCCAGTCCCTTACTGAATCAACGGTAGAGAGGCTACAGAAGGTAGCCTCAAATGACAAATGTGAAATACAACACAGAACTACAAGACTTCTGTGATGATTAAACAAAGTAGTCTTTGCTAGGAATAATTTAAAGATTAATTTCATAATTCTTGAGACTTGCAAGCTGTGATTTACTAGGTGTGATAAAAATATAAGATTTTTTTTTTAAAAAATCCTACAGTGGGAGACACACTATTATTAGATCCCCTCAAAACAGTCTTCTTGCTTTGAGCACACTGACCCGATTATTTTGGCCACTCTCCAATGCAGTTCTGGAAGTTGTCTGTTTTGCGATTCCTTACAACTGTGGTTAAAAAATAGAGTGAATGCTGCTGTCAAGAGCCATCCCCCAAAAGGCATAAGGTAGACTCCTAAAAACATCACTATGTGCCCTCACCCATCTTATTCAGTTGATCCGGGACCAGGCAACTTCGGACTCTGCCCCAAAGTCAAAATGATCATGAGACAGAAATGTTTTGAATCAGTTCAGAGCATCAAACCAGCCACAACAGTGCAGCTGAAGACACTCATGAAAGAGGACTTCCAGAAGTGTTTCAGAACGTGGCAAGAAGAGAGGGACAAATATCTTTAAAGCAATGGGAAATATTTGAGGAGAATTAATGGCACCGTGTTTATCCCTATAATAATTTTTAATTTAAATATTCACACTGAAGTTTCCAATCACACATTGCCTCAAACAATAAGAAGTGTAGCTCTTCTAAGCAGAATGTTCTTTATTTTAGTCATTATTTGTTTTATAGTAGAATGTCAAAAAATCATTATTTTCCAGTTTTATATATTTTAAATTACTAAGGGTGATTGCAGAGTTTCAATCTTCTGTTAATTACCCTAATTTCCTTTGACCCTTCACCAACATTTATGGCATGTAATTAGTCTTTGAATGTCTTACATAGAAACATGGATAGTATAAGTGTATTTATGGCCTAAATAAACTTTTAAAATATTGTTCTTTTGAGATTTATTGTGAAAAATGCCATTGGCTATTTTATAATAGATTATTTTGTACAACAAAGCATTATCAGTCTGGGAGATGACCCATTTATTTCTAGTTAGGTTAAAATGACCATATTCCAGTACAAATGAATATTTTTAAAATAAAGATATATTTAAAATAAAGATATTCCCAGCAAAATGTCCTGCGAGGCTTCATAAGACAGAATACTTTGATCCCAAGGAACTTTTAACTAATGGTTTTATAATTTGGGTATATTTGGCAGTTTTATATATTAAAACAAATATATCCAATTTTATTCCAATTTTATTGTCTGTTGAAATTGCTACCTGTCATATTTTTAAGCACTGTTTTTGGTTCTAGAATAAGTATTTGGTTAAGGTATTATTATTATTTTTTTTTCCTTTTTTTCCAGTACCGGAGATCGAACTCACGACCGCCTGCTTGCAAGGCAGGTTTTTATGCTGCTGAGCTAAATCCCCAGCCCCTAAGGTATTATTTTGTACCAGAGAAGTTTTGTTAATAACATTTTATCCCATATTTTTTTTGGTTGAAAATAAACAATGGTCCCCTATCTCAGCACAAAACTAGTCATAAAACCAACATCTAGTACTCTGATGACACGCTATTTACTCCCTGTATTTTAGTGAGTCTTCTGAGTGAACACTGTTACTTAATGCTGTATTCTGAACTATTATTCAAAATTCAAACTCCCAAATATTTTACAATCTTTGTGTATTTTCCTTGTAAATCTGTAAATGACAGATTCGTCAGTCTACTGAGGTAGAATCAATTTCTCATCAGATGGGGCCTTGAATTTGATTTTAAAAGTACATACATTTGCACCTAGGATAAAAGGCAAAGACATGTAAGCCAGAAATGTTTCATGCAGGGTGTAAATATGTCATTACGAGGGTAATCTTAGAGATTCTTTTTTGTGGTTACTTTTTCTTTAATGGTATTTTGAGTGGAGTATAAGAAATTTCTGTTATAAAGAATAATGCTTGTGAGATTTACACTGTTGTACATATTATTAGTTTGTAGATTTATATTTTAGAATAGTATTCCACTGTGTACATAAAACATTCATTGTTTATCCAATTATCAGCTCATGAAGAGTTTGGCTCCTTCCACTTTCAGAATAAGAATAGTAGGAATATTGGTTTGTAGTTCCTTATGAAGACATGGATCTTCAGTTATCTTTAAAAATATCTAGGAGCACAATGGACAGATCGCATGGTAAGTATATAGCGAAATTTATAAAAACCAATTTTTTTTCAAGATGACTTTCAAATTCGCTAGCCAGATGTGAGAATTCTAGTTGTTTTATGTTTTCAACAACATTTCACCTTCTGAAATACGTCAGTGCCACATGTGATTCAAGTAAAGATGGTGACTACAGTTTTCAGTCAACTTCGAAAAAAACTAAAGGGAAACAGAGAAAAGTGACAGACAAAGCTTTTGTGTAACAGTTAATGAGCCACCAAAATGAGACTAAATCAGTCCCCCGTCTTCCCCTTATTTTAGTGTAACTCAGCTGTGGGCGGAGGAGAAAGATGCGTTCTTCTCAGTCCCCAGGCCTGTACTGTGTGGTCCAAGCCGTCCTCCTTCGTTTCCACCGCAAATGCAGACTATGACTGGCTTTGTAGTTCTTGAGTTTATACCAGAATCAAGAAAATAAAGAGCCACTCTGTCACCCTTTGTCCCAGTAGCCAGTCTTTATTGTGTAAGACAACCTCTCCTCTCCTTGTGTCGAGCTCATAAAGCTTAAACTCTGACTGTTATTCTTCTGTGTGTTTCATATGTTTATGATGTAACATAATTGTTTACCTTGGTAAATTGGCAGATATACAGGTTTCATCTTGATCATGTTTACTTCTTCTTCTCCTCTGTTCCTTCCTCTCTGTCCTTCCCCAGAGCTTACCTTTCTGCCTCCTACTATGTCTCTTTTACCTTGCTTTTTAAAATATTTTTATCTTGCATTTAAAACATTTATATTTTGGGTGTCTCGTATTAGAAAATTTTAGCAAGCTCTTCACTCAGTTTCTCCCTGGCAGGCAGTGCGAGGCAGTCTGATACAGCACTGAAGTTGTCTTCAGCACCTCCCACTCCTCTAAGCAGCCATACCCTCCTAGAGTCGCCGATGTTTTTCTCTCGTGCAGTACCCACCAGCTCTGCTTACACATATCAGAATCCAGATGGGGCAGATGAACCAGGGGCCTTCCCCATACACAGCGGACAGGATCCTGCTTAAAAACCTCTTAGTGTTTCATAATGTTTTGCCTGTATGGAATTTCTTCAAAAAGAAACTGTTAGCACAAAGGATTCTATTAGCATCTGGGGCTAGCCCAGTGAAATCACTGTTAGTATTTACTTTTGATCCATTACCACACTGTAAAGCTCTCCTGGTCACCAGTAGGAAATCAAACTATTGCCTAATCCCAGGGAGAACTAATCCAAAGAAATATGAAGTCAGTTGATTAAAACAAATTTTGGTATTAAGCTATTTCAGAACACCATTCTGAAAGACCGTTGCTCTTCATTTTCACCATGGGACACCCCATTATACAATGGTAGCACTGGATATGGGACCCTGTCTTGATCACATGATCCTTCAATAAAGTCTCCCAGGAATAGACAAGGACCTTTGAATGCTTACTGAGTTTTCTGGTAAGCATTCATGGAAGTAAACATATCAAGCTTGCTTTCATTGCTGTAAGATGCTATGGGCAGACTCTAATAGTAGGGTAAAACCTGCTGATAACCATACTATTTACACTTCACCCAGGAAGGTAGTGAACCAGACAGTTTCATTAATGTGTCAGAACATATGAAGAAGAACACAGTGTGTGTTACAAGTTAGAATGTCAAAGACCAGAAAATAACAGGATTGTGAGAATGTTAGTCATCTCTTCTCTAAAAAGAAGAACATTCAAGAAATTATCTTTGTTTCCAAAGCCTCAAATGTAGCAAGCTACCACAAACTCTTCATTTCTGTTCTGTTACATTTATACCTCCAGAAAAAAACTTACAGCTTGATCTCTTATATTTCTACAGTTCTTCACTATTTATGGACCTTTGTCTAAATGACCTGATTTAAAAGTGATATTGTCTGCAAAATATTCCTCCATCTCAGAGCCACAAATTTTTAAAACAGGTTATAAGACTAGTGATTGGATTTCAGAGTTATAAATCAACTTCACACTTCTTATATAACCGCAAAAATATTTTGAAAGTTCTCTATACATAGTTGTATGCCTTTACTTTGAAAAGATCTAGAGGCAAACTATGATGACTATTACTATTAACTTTGGAACAAATGGAAGTTAATGTAACAGTGTGTTTTATTTGGTATAATAAGGCATTTCTACCCTTCATTATTTATAATTTTATTGGGGAATATGTGCTAATGCAAACAATTTTCATACATGAATAAAACATAAGTTAGAGTGGTAATTAATATAAAAGGATTCAGCAGCACATAAAGGTGGTTAATATATCTACCTCTTCATAGATCAATGCCAGGTATATTTCGTTGGAAGACATTGAAGTTTGGAAATCAAGCATGTTAATTAATTAGTTTCATTCTCAGTTAGGGTGAAGGTTGCATATAAAAAGTAAATCAGGTTGACTGAGCAAAGAGAATGAGTAGTTTAGATAAGAAAAAAGATTAAGAGAAGAAAGTGCACAGGATGGAAACTGAGGCAGTGTCAACTTGCTTAGCCCTGTAAAAGCTCTCTTTTAAGGACTGAAAGTGGGACAATTGCTCTGCTGTGTCACTGCATGCCAGGAAGTGTTGAGAGCAAACTCTTTTACCTGAAGGAGGCTGTAGACTCTGCTCCTCAAGTTTCATAGAAAAAAATGAACCTCTGTGCCTGAGGATGTAGAATGCACACCTAAAATGTGCAGCTCTAGGCTTAATTCCTTGTACTGGATGAATAAAAGAAAGACAAGAAAGAAAAAGGAAGATGTGAAGGGTCAGCATCTTGTAATTAAGAAAAAAAAGGAAAAAATACAAGAAAGTTTAAAGCTAGTGTCATTGATAGAGATAGAGCTTATTCATTTGTTCACAATAGGTCACAAAGTATATCAAGAAATATTGTCATGAGAGGGCCAGAGAGCCCATAAGGACAGAAACTGTAGGAAGACCAGGAGTCACATAACTGGCAATGGCTTTGGTGCATCTTTCCAGACTTCCACATATGAATTTATGTATTGTTACGCCAGTAGTTCATTCTTAATGGTGACCACTCCTCTCTGAGTGTGCATTTTTGTATGGCTTTTCTGTGAGACAAGTGATCTCTATGTTTTCTCTGCCTCATGGCTTCAGTTGCATGGGATGTTGCTTATTTACAAACCATCGTGTTATGCATGTTTAGTATTTATGCTGTATCTTGAAAACCTTCCAGTTAAGTTTATGCGTCCTAACCTCTACCAGATTGTTTCAGTCAACCTTCTGACCTCAGCACCTGTGACTCAGGAAAGACTGAGGTCACTGGTGAGTTTAGTCTGTCCCTCTAGCAAGGTGGGCAGGGTGTATTCTCTTCAAAAGGACGACCACCGTGGCTCTTGTTACAATGGATGGACCCAAGAAAACTGTCACAGCTGAACACTCTTGTGATTTTTAAACTCTTGTTCATAACCTTTATTGTGTAATTCTCAGATTCATATTTGCATACTATACTGTTTTCCTTTCAAGGGAATATGCATTTTTTGAATCAAGAAGCAATACTTATGCAAAATGAATTAATAAAAGGGTGAATGAATAGTAGTCTATATGTTTGTCTAATATGTTGGATGATAACAGTGCTATATAGACTACAGTTTAGGTCAAATTTCTAATGTGTGCTCTCCAAGTCACATGTATCATTTCTTTTCCTGTGTTTCTGTAGTTATTTCTGCATGGTCACTTACTGAAGTTAATTAGCAAAGTTTTCTTTCAGGTTCCATTTTCCCATGACAGAGTTTCCTGTTAGAGAATTTCGAGAGATAGTGATTTCTTTTGGTTATTTGAGTATTCCACAAATCTATTGATAAAATTATCACTTTAATTGGCTAGAAATTCTGCATCATCTCTCATATGTATAGATGACGAGAAGTGAGTACCAATGCCAAATAGAGGGATTTTTTAAATAAAATTGGCAAGTCCGAATATTAACCTGATATCAGCTCTGCAGTCTGAAAATAATTTCTCCCATTCTTTACGTTGTCTCATCACTCTGTTGTTTCTTTTGCTATGTAGAAACTTGTTACTTGATGCAATCCCATTTGCTTATGTCTGCTTTTGTTATGGGTTTTTAGCATCTTATCTAAAAAAAATCTCCTAAATCTTTGCCTAATTAAGTGTTGTGAAGCATATCTCATTGTCTTCTAGCATTTTTTGTTTGAATTTTACAGTTAAGTCTTTATTGCATTTTGAGTAGAGTTTTTAACTGGTGAAAGACAGAGGTCTAGATTCTTTCTTGTACACTTGGATATTCAATTTTCTCAGAACTGTTTAGACTGTCCCTTCACCAGTGTGTGTTCTTGTCACCTTTGTAGAAAATTAGCTGGATATTTCTTTGCTTTCTGTTCTATTGCACTGATCCAAGTACTGGTTTCTACATCAATTTCATATTCTTTTGATTACTAAAGTTTTCTTTTACAATTTGAAGACAGGTTATGTGATGCCACCTAGCTTTTTAAACATCTAGAGTGCATAAGAAATTCAAACAACTCACTAGCAATAAATCAATAATAATCAGATCTTAAGCAAAATACCTCACTAGACATTTCTTAAGAGAAGACATAGAGATGGCCAACAGGTACAAGAAAAATATTCAACATCACTAATCATCAGGGAATGAATTCAAAACTACAGTGAAATATCATTACACTCCAGTTAGAGTAGTTATTATTAAAAAATGAAATATACCAAGTGCTGGCATGGGAGTATAGAAAAGGGCCCCCTATACACAAATTTGAAAATATTGTGAAGTTCCCCCAAAATTAAAAATTATACTATGAGTTAGCAATTCCATTGCTAAGTATATACACAAAGGCAGTAAAATCAATATGTCTGAAACTTACCTAAACTTTTCTGTTTATTACAGTATTATTCACAAGAGCTGGACAGTGAACTCAGTCTAAGTGTCCATGAAAGGATGTGTAAAGAAAATGCTGTGCATACTCATAATGGAATATTATAAAGTGATAAAAAGACTGTAGTCATCATTTGCAACTATGCAGGTAGAACTGAAGCACTTTATGTTAAGGAATTATCGTAGGATCATTATTTTAGGTAAAAAACCAATATTGCATGATCTCACACACATGGGGAATCTAAAATATAATCTCACTGTTTGGTAGTTCTCAGAGGGTTGGAAGAGTAGGTAGGAGGGAGAGAGAGAAAGGTTCAGCAAGGGACACCTAAGTCACAGTCAGGAGTAAGAACGTCTGCTGTGCTATCGTACATCACCACGACTACAGATGGCGACAGTCTTGACAATCAACTCTGCCTCTCAAAAAGCTGAGACCTTTTGTCATAAAATAGGATGAGTGTTTGAAAGACAAATACATTTAAATTGACTTAAATCCTCTACAATAGATCCCCACATCACAAGAGTTTACTGTTAATAACTTGCATATTTTGTGTATCATTTAAAGATAAATTTAACTAAAAATATAAGGTGAGAATGAGTTCAGGATTTAAGCTACAAGATCTGCAGAAAATGCATTTCTTCAGAATTTCTGGCAACAATAACAACAATATCTTAGCCTATTTTTTAACATAACCAAATTATGCAAACAGTTATGTTGCTAGTTTATAAGAATTACCCTAGCAAATCAATATTTTTTGCATGAATTAGTTGTATTTTTGCATACTTACAGAAAAATGCTAACATCATCTTTATGAACACTTCAGATTGTTCTGCTAAAATATATTTAAATTGAAATCACCCACTTCATTAAAATAAGTATTAGAAAGTAAATCAAGAAAAAACTGAATAAATTCTATGACCTCACTAAGCTTTTTAAAAGGAGAATTAAAATATGGGCCTCCTAAAAATGGAATCGTTGTTGTGTACTGAACAGTTGCAAGACATTCAGATTGGATAATAATTTCTGAAAGAATGAATGTCATTGTTTTTGTAGAAAATGTGAAGTACTCAGACGGGCATTTTATCTAATTTTTAAAAATATCTGACGTGAGTTTACCTTATCTGGTGGGTTTGACTTCTCCTTTCATTTCTCCACACTTCTTACTTCTTTCTGTCACCTGAGCTACAACAATAATCTGAGAACTGGCAATAATTAAGCAGCACTTGGAGATGATGCTGCAGAATTAGTTCTCAAGACTACGAGCTCTGACTTTCCAGGATGTTTCTGTTGTGCTACACTTGGCAGCCTTGTTGTCCAATAAAAAAAAATCATCTCACTCATGCTGCATATGGTTTGTTTAATTGTATTTTGCATTTTAGATCCGTGGCTGTTTTTGTGTGAAAAATTGTTCTCCTCCTGCGTATTTGTCATTGTTGGTAGCATTGATTCAGCACTGTAATTTAAATGCTGCAGATAAACATTTCAATCTCATCTGGATCATCAGTTTTTGAAGGCAGCCTGAAGATTTCGGGGTGTAAAAGGAGTCACCTGTGAAAGCTCAGTTCCAAGAGGAATCTCTTCTTGTTGGAGGTGAGTGAATGGACTCTGTGTTCTAGGCATTATGTGAGAACAGATAAAGATTTGCCCAACCCGTGCCAGGGTGGCCCAACATGTGATAGCTGATCACAGCTATCACACACAAGAGAATGTCTCTTTCAATCCTTTTCTGATTTTGTCTTCTCCTCCTTACACTCTAACAAGCAGAAAAAATTGCAAGCTAATATTCCTAGACTACTCTGACAGTTATTTTGAGTTATTTCTTTTATGTTAATTGATACATTTGCCAAGATCAGGTAGCAGAAATATACATCATAACCAATTTGAAGAAAACAGTTTTCTTTTCCCCCCTTAGGATACTAAGAGGCATAAAACTACTGAGCATCTCACTTAGAGAGAGCAAGAAAGAGGTGGCTCAGAGCTAAGAAAGATCCCCTCCCAATCACCCTAACCCCCAGGGTACACTCAAAGGAAAGGATTAGTCCTTGCCTATTTTTGCCTTCTCTTTTGCAAGAAAATTGCCATTTAGTTACTCATTTCTTTTTCTGCAAACACTTGTAAGTACTGTATGTTCTGACATATCCTGAAGTCATGCATTAGCACCTTTTCATTCAGCAAAGGGTGAGAACAGATATCTTTTGGCAGCTGACAGCAGGATGCAGGCAGAAAGCGGGAAGGAAGCTGGAGGAGGAGGACACTGTGGTGGCCTAGTGGCTAGCAGGACTAATGCACCAGCTGTGAATAACCCCCTTTCCCTCCCCTCTGCCCAACAGATGTCTCTCTGTCATTGTCATGTCCTCCAGCTATCCCGGTAAATGATTTGTGCATTGCAACTGAGTCACCAATGTGGCAATTGAACCTCTTCACAGCTCAAAATTGTTGAAGTGTGCAGGAGGCCCCGTGGTTGCAGGAGCAGGGGTGGACAGGGAGGGGCTGAGGGGGATGCAGCAGAGAGGCAGAATGAGAAAGGCAAGTGGGAGCCGGAGAGGCGAGTGAAATGTCAAGGTTACCTTGCTTTGCCTGGAGAACTACAAGGAAGGCTCGTTAATGTCCTGCTTCTGCGTGGTCTTGTGGCTCTCAGGCTGATGCAGCCTCTTGCTGCTCCGATAGATACACATATCACTCTGAAAGATCAAAAAAATGAAGAACGCAGTGATCTGTATTGTATGTATGCTTTATTCTGTGGAAAGAATGTTAATAAATATACTGTGAGCCTGCAAAGTTTGCCAATATAAATAATGTGGCATTTCAAAGTCTGTCAGTAAATGTAATTGAATTTTTCAATGTAAAAATATAGTTCAGTTATAAATTGGAGTCATGCTTGACATTACTTAGGCATTAAAAGATATTAATTAGATACTGTTCACTTCTCTCTGATTTCTTTATATTGAATGAATTATCAGGAAAGAGGAATTTGCAAGCATGCAATTTAGAGATTTTACTCTCAAAAACAAGCTGCTTAGTAATTTTTAGGGGAGAGAATAACTGCCTCTTTCAAAAAGGTTGTCAGCGAGCTGTCTGAAACATGCCCTTCCCAATATGAGCACAATATGGAAAAGCTAATCCATTTTAATACTTTGTAATGATAATAAGCTACAGTGAACAAGTAGCCTAGGGAAAAGATAGTAGGATTCACCTTTACACAGAAAGAGAAGAGCAAGAAATTGTACATTTTTACACTGGGCTGATGACAACATTTCCTGTGACTTTGAACTTACTTTGGCTGCCACCATCCTGGCAAACACTGTGCATATCAATCAGACAGTTGTATTTCTTGCATGACATTTGCAATTTAATGTCAAAATTTACTTATGAGATCTTTGTACGTAAGTGAACCCTTTATATATAATCGTGCTCCCTGTACTACTGATAGTGGATTTAACTTTCATGTGGAACTGTGTGTGTATCTGTGTGTGTAGCTGTGTGAGTGTGTGTGTGTATGTGGTTTTCCTGTAGTTAATTGAATCGAATGAGATTTCAGAAATAGATTTTAGTATGTGTTTGAATCATATTTTTCTTAAACATTTATCATGTTGAAATTTTTGTTTTCCATTTGGCAAAATACTATAATTAATCACATGAAAAAGAAGCATACTAGGATATTGACTTTAATGTGCAGGATTTGAATATTTTCTGGGTGTCCCTAAATATTTTGTCTAGTTTATGTTCCTTCAAAATCTTGGAAAATCTTATGTAGAACATAACTTAAAAATTTTCAACTTCCAGAGTCTGTGTATCTAAGACATAGCTTCCACTGAAAGAGATTATTATTTCCATATTATATTTATTTTTTAGAAAAAGTAAACTACATCCACACTACATAAATATATAAATATATTTCTGTAACATTTTCCAGCTCCATGGGGAGTATTTTGCTTAAAGACCATCTTTGAGGGTAGGTGGTTATTTTCTTGGCTTGAACTAAGGGGTTTAAGTTACTCCACTTCCCATAAATAATTTCTTGCTAAGCTTTGGTACTTACTATACCAACTGTATATTTAACCGAAATCACTCATTAAGGGCAAATCCTTTTAGTCTCAAATAACGTTAGTTTGGAGTAGAAGGTAGCACATAGCATGTACGTAGAGCAATGGCTTAGTATGCTTGGGTTTATTCTCAACTCCATAAAAATTAATTGATTAATCATTTTAGGTCTTTTATAATAAAATATGTTTTTCAGGAATGATACGATAATACTTTTGATTGTCTACTGGTTACTTGACACTTAGTTTCCAGAAACAGAGAGAAAATATAAAAGATAACCCTAGAGAGAGAAAAGAAAGCATGTAAACTTAAAAGAAAGAAAGAATAAGCAAAATAGCAGAAATCTTACACTTTCTCTGCTTGTAAAGCATACAATTTTATATTTCGTGTTCTTCAATGTAATATTTTCATTTCATGGGTAGGAAACTGAGGCTACGGGAAAGGTAGAGGGAGGTGGGCAGCAGTGCAGTGATGTCCAGCCGGCTCCCGCGGCCTCGCTCAGCCGGCCAGCCGGAGACTGCTGCACACTCTGTCTCACGGGAACTGGTGATGAGGTAAATAATTTCCTGGGGCCCATGCAAAGCCTCTCTTTTCTCTACCACAGAGACAGAAACGTGGGACCTAGTATGGGACCAGCTTTGATTTCTGAGCTAGCTTCTTTGAAGGAGAGCTTTAAACATATCAGATAGAGATGAAACTACACACCTAAAGGCACTCCACAGTCTGGGCATCGAGCATCCCCACCTTCAGAACTCTCTATGACAAACGTAAACCACAGTAAGTGTCCAACTTTCAAATGAGTTCCAAGAAAAAGTTCACAAAATTAGACTTGGTTGTAAATCTGACAGGGTGAGTCTTACACACCTTTGACACGAATATACAATGTGAAGTATAAAACACACACACACACACACACACACACACACACACACATCCAGTAAGTCCCTGTTCGTACTGCACTACTGTACTCTATGACCCTGTGTAGTAAGCACAGCAGCACAGTTGTGACAATGTCCGGCAGACATGTGATCTCCTTCCAGGCTTTGTTCCCACCTAGGAATGTCCCTAAGTGAGATCTGTTGGAAAGTTTGTGGTTCAAATATTTGTGTCAGGGCCACAGTGTAATGTGTGTTCCCTCTAGCGTACATGTATGCAATTCCCTATAAAATCATGGAAGGTAGATATTGTCACCTACTTAGCAAGCTGATTCTGCTACCTTTATCTCGCAGTACCGACTTCCAACACTTGGAACACCCGTTTGGTGCAGCACAACCAAATCAGCTGTTCAGCTTCTCGTTTTAATGACAAACTCACACTCTTCCCAGCCCACTTCTTCAACAGTTTACTTTTAAATCCTTATTATTCTATAAATTTGTCTTTGATAAACTTGCATTAGTAGAGAAAACGGTGCTGTTTGCTTGGCATAACTGATCGATCAGAACATCAGGAATTTGTACATAGTCTGACAATACCTCCAAGTTAAAGCGATCAAAGCTAGGTCCACTTTTATTCATTAAATGCACTATTATTGTAGGTTTTATTATTTTTATAAATGAAAACCAGTAAAGTTAATCCCTGGGAAATATCACAAATGTTTATTTTAGGCGTGGAATATTCCATACCAATTGGGTGAGTAAAAATGATTATGATACCACTGACAGTTTAATATCCCATTCATCTTTTCCTATCCTGCAGAGCTTTACTGTGCACTAATATACTGAATTCATTGAATTCTCCCATGAACCATATTTTGCCGCCATGAATAACATTTAAAACATAAAGCTTCTGCGTTTCTAGAAATCAAAATATCTATGAGGCCTTGTAGTTGCTCAAATTAAGCACATATCTAAGGATGTACTTGAATATAGAACTCTTTTGGTTACTTATAGTTTTACCATTAAGAAGTTTGTCAGTTTAAATGTACTGCATTCTTACGCATTATATTTCTGAGAAGACAGTGAAAGATTAATTTATCAAAAGATTAAAATCTTTATTGAGTCTCATCTGTCTTCATTTGAGAAAAATCATAAGATTCATGAGATTTACAGAAATAGTTGAATATGTAATAGTTGAATAAACTCAAACCTACCCTAGTAACACCCAATTATTTTAAAAATCAACATTGGAATCAACATTGTTGAGTATGTTAACATACGTTTCTAGCTTTATCTGTATAGTTTTAGATTCAGTAAGTCTGGGAGTAGACCTGAGGTCTTTGTAGTTTGTTTAGCAATAGACACAAATGGAATTCTGCTTCTCACAGTTCTTGGGGAACCATATTAGTAAGTAAAAAAAAAAAAAAAAAAAAAAAGGAAGCAGTAGAACCAGTTTTTAGCATCTCCTTTGTGCCTCTGTGAAAGGAAGTAAGCAGGATCCTGGGAATGTCACTGTTCTGTGGCTGGCACCCAGAGAAGGGGCTAGAGGCTGAAAACCATCTGTGGACCACACTTTAGCAGCTGTGGAAAGTATTTCCTTAGATTTAGGTGCACATCTGCACCCCATTGAAAATGTCCACCATGGCCCATTGAAAATCTTGAAATCCCTACGATATCAGGGACTGATTTGGTGTTTCTCTCTTCCTCACTGAGACTCACACGCCTAGTTCTTTTTCATCACCCAGAGAAGCCAGGTTCATCATTTCTTCAGTCCAAGACCTCACACAGTTACCTATTTGTGTAGCACCGCTGGTCTCCCCACTGCTGATTAGTGATTTTTCCTCCTCCTCTTCCTCCTCCTTTTTTTTTTTTTAGTAAGATGTATTGAACTCATGACCTCGTGCTTGCCAGGCAGATGCTTGCACTGCTCATTGATGATTTTCTTACTTTGTTTTTTTTTTTTTCTGAAAGTCTCCTGATTAATTGCCTCCCCAAGGACTGTCATCTGTCTGATTTAAGGGCCTTTTGAAAAAATCTGTGCTATGCACTCTACTTCATTCATAGTACTTAAATACTTCTAGTAATTTTGCTTACAAACTTACTTTTTTGTCTCTTCTACTAGAACCTAAGCTCAATAAGAACAAAAACTATGTTATTCAATACACACACCCAAAATTACACATAATATAGGATGGCAGTCTTAACATAGGCTGTTGTTAAATATTGGTTGGAAGAGGATGGTAGGGATGACCACCAAAGTTTCATACCTTTCTTTAGTATGCAGTTTTGGGGAAGTCATGGGTGGCCACCTAACCATGAATTTCTTCTTTGCCCTCCATCCAAAGCATGCAGGTTTGGTATGAGGGTTGACCTTAATCACAGGAGATTTTAAGCACAAAGATATTTAGCAATCTGGAAGTATTTTAACTATAACAATTAAGTGAAGATGAGTTTTTACCAGCATCTGCTGAGTTTAGTTTGGTAATACTGTTACTGTTGTAAAAAACACAGAATAGATCACTATGACCAAGAATTTTCAAACCCCAAATACATGCACTATCATCACGGAGAACACTTTTTATTTTTCTACCATTGCTGTATGAAGTTGAAACAAAAACTGCCATGAAACTGCATCAATTCACTTTCATACATTCTCTTCTGTCTCAATCTGACGTGAGATCAAAGGTGAGATCTGCCTGAGCTCTGCTCCTTTCTTGTGCCCCTGGCGAGAAGCCATTGCTCTGCCTGCATTCCTTGCTTGTGGTCCCTTCTTTTAACTTTCAAGTCAAAACACTGAGTTTTCAACCATTTGTCTGTAATCACATCTCTGTCTGAGCATAAGAATGTTCTATGGTAATGACTTATGCCATGTGATTGGACCCAACTGGATAACCCAAAATAATACCCCATGCTAAGGTGCCTAATTTAGGTCACATCAGCAGAGTCTCACGGCTATGAAAGGTAACCTAGGCACTGCGTATGGCAACTTAGCAAGGGGGAAGGGAGCATTCTACTTACGCAGCCTAAGCTATGTGCTTACTTTCTTGCCCCTGGAAACTGAGTGGCAGCAATAGGTGTGGATTCTCTGCCAGTGCAGTTATGAGGAAAGTGTGGCTTCTACACTCTTCTTTCCTTTCCATGGAACCCTTGCATCCAGATATTGGAAATAGTACTTTCAAAAGATGAAGGAAATAGGATCATTACATGGTGGAGTCAGATGATAAAGAATAAGTTGGGACTGCTGTATGAGTGAATATCATTGCAATTCTCAATTAAGTTCTACAATATTTTTATGCAATCATAGGCCCTGAAGTTACGTATCATAGCATTTATTACTTTACTATTATTAATATTAACTAGTATTACTATTATTAGTATTATTACTATTACTGAGAACTGCACTTTAAATTGTAACAAAAGCTAAGACATATATTCATTTGGCAGTCAGACAGTGACAAAGAAATTAACAATAGAGAGGAGATATTCTTCTGAATTCTCACATTAGATTCATTAAAAAGAAATATGAATTTCTTCTTTTTGGAGGGCATGGTTTTGAAAACTTATCTGGAGGGGTACTTTTTAATTTTTGTTTTGGAGGCATTATGATTTTGAATCAGAATCTCGCTATATTGCCCAGACTGGCCTTAAACATGCCGTGATCCTCCTGTCTCAGCCTCCAGAGTGATATAATTACAAGCATGTCCACCACTTCCAGCTAAAACTATAGGGATTTCATGGTTTGTCTATTAAGCAGTACATATTACCTTAACTAATACAGTAAGTGATTGGCTGAGCACATCAACTATTAGATGCATGAAACAGTACATGTCTGAATTATATATGCTTAATTATAAAAATGAATGGAAATCTGAATGAAGAGTATATGAATGAAGAGGAATACATACCCTTAATACAGCTTTCAAAGCACTAACTGGATATACACTGAAAAAAAGGGCCTATTGTGGTCACATTCAACAAACTCTGTAAGGAAATACTGAACATAAATATTGTCATCACTGAGGTCACTGTCATCTTTCAGAGTCCCTGGTTATTTTTAAACAATAAAATATAAATCAAGTCTGTACGCTCTAGAGAAGAGAAAGAGAGAGAGAGAGAGAGAGAGAGAGAGAGAGAGAGAGAGGCAGAAACAGAGAGAGAGAGAGAGAGAGAGAGAGAGACAAAGTCAGAGAGAGAGAGACAGAGACAGAGACAGAGACAGAGACAGAGACACCAAGACCAAGACCAAGACTAAGACCAAAACAGATTGAGACCAAGACTCAGAGACACAGAGGAAGAAGAAGGGGAAAGGAAGAGATAAAAAGCCTAAGCAGGTGAGGCACTTTAGGATACACTGAAGGAAGCCCCGATGATGATGGTGCAATGCATTGCGCCTCCTGCTGGGCAGGCATTGGAGTGAAAAGGCCAGAAAAACTCCCACATTCACCCCCCCCCCAGGGTGGTGAGGCACTAGAGGAGGTAACAGTCTATATACTGAGACACAAGCTGCCTCCCTGAATCCCATTTTCCCCGTACAGATAGTTATCCCCCCATATTGAGTGAAGATGAGACAGTTACACATTTTGAAAGTCATTTTTACTGTTTTTTTTTTTTTTTTTTTTTTTTTTTAATTAGTGCAGGTTTGTAGTACGTATGATTTGCAGTTACCTTGGGGAGTGGGAACATGTACCTAATACAGCTTGAATTATTTTTTAATCCCCTACCCCTTCAGCCCTGTCTCCCTCCTCTCCATTCCCTTTCTCCATTTTCATTCCTGTTAATTCAATTAATCTTATGTTTATGGCTTTATATTCATTGAGGTTATCAGATTCCTGTACGAGATGCATCTTCTTTGTGCTTATTCCCCTCCCACTCTGTTCTCTTGCACCCTTTTCCATTTGCAAGTGGTCTATTCCCTTGTTTCATCCCACCCATCCTTTATTGTGCTTGTTATTTGTACTTTGCCCTAAAGCAGTCTGTATGTCTGGATAAAGCAAAGGTGCATCTATGCATCATGAAAAATTACTTGGTTATGAAAAGGACAAATTAGAGACATTTATGGAAAATGCACCTCAAAAATATTATGTTTCATGAAATAAATCAGATATACAGGCTTAAAAACTGTACGGCATCTCTCATTTGACACAAGCAAATTTCGCAGGTCTTTTTTTTTTTTTTTTTTTTTTTTTTTGGAATTTACTGTTTGAAATACTGATCATAGTCTGTGGACTTCTGGCTAATGATTCAGTGGTACTGGTAGCATTATGAAAGTAGAGTTTTTTGTTTGTTTGTTTTCATTTTTATTAGTATATATCCGTGACACCTAACGACTGCATTCATGGAGGGGAGTTGTTGCACAGACATAACACATCTCCCTCCCTCTTTGGTTTTCTTCCTATTGCAAAAGATCTATCTCCCTATCTTCTTTTATTTTTGTTCTTTACTTTCTTTCCACTTTGGTTTTGAAAGTAAGTCTCAGCACCAAAAATGTTTTCTTTACATAAAAAATGAATTTGATAATTCCAAAATGACCTATGCATAGGCATATTTTACTCCCTGGACTGCATGGAACTAGGTTCCCAGAGAACACCTTGCTCCAAATTATGCACAAGTTTGAAAGTTTGTTTGAATTTCACATATTTCTATGTCTTATCTATGTGTTTTGGCCCTGTCTGAAATTAACTAAGATGACTTTCTCATCTATATGATTGCTGTAAAATTGATGTTCATATATGTAATTCTACATCTTTCCAGTATCTCCCACTTCTCTGTGGGCAATATATTCTGTCCACAACTTTTTTTTAAAAAAACACATAGTTTAAAGCAGTTACTCCTTCAATTTCAGAGTAGTACATATTACATATGGAATTTGGGGATTATTTTTGTGCCTATTTACATGAAACAAATTTTGTGAGAGGGTTGAAAGTCACGCAGTCCTCTTTAAGCAGTAGTGTGTTTGTCTAGATTGTATGCAGGGATGGTATAGCATCTGTTTGATGTTGACATTTGTGGTCTCAAAATCCTCAGAATGTTATGACCGTACAAGACCTTGATTCTATATTCTTTATTGAAAACTGAATAATGTGTAGAACATAGTATTATGGTCAAATTATATGTCTCCTATACCCCAAGAATGACTGTGTTTGGTTTTCACTCATGTGGTAAACTATTTGATAAAATTAACTTGAGAAGCAAGGGATAATTTTGGCTCATAAATTCAGACATTACAATTTATGTTTGGCTGGCTTTAAATAGAAATCTCATGGCGGACATGTGTGGTGAAAGAAATCAGCTCACCTCAGGGTGACCAGGAAGCAGGAAGAAAGAGCTATTAAGAAGGGTTAAGGGCCAGATATAGTCACCAAGGGCACACTCCCGTGACCCACTGCACTCAGGTAGGCCCCAGCTTCTGTTCCATCACCCTATATCTTGGGTACTTTTCTGTTGTTGCTGAAACAAAATGCCCAACATCTAAAGTTAAGGAGGGAAAGGTTTATTTAGCTTATACAAACAGAGGTTTCAGTTCGTACTCAGGTGGCTCCAGAGTGGCACATGGCAGAAGGCAACAGTTCATGGTACTGAAAACAGCAAAAGCAGCAAGAGCCAAAGGTGAGGAGCACATTCAGAAGACTCTCTGTCCCTTACATGGTATGCAGATCGCACCTACTTGAGTGTTGCACTCACAATCATAATCCCAGCATTGAACCATGAGTCATTCACAAAGTTTAGAAGCCTGCTTCCTGACTGCATGAGGCTTTGGGAGGACATACAGATGCAAACCAAAAACACCCACCACCAACAATTCTTACCATCAAATTATAATTTTATCATAGGAATAAATGACTAATAAAGTTAAAGATCTTATGATTCAATTGCTCTGCAAAAACCTATTAGCTGCCAAGATTTCAACACAAGTAACCTTGGAAGGGACACATCACATCAAACCCTCCACAGTAAATGATGACTGGACACTGAAATTCTATTTGAAAACTGAACACTGAACAATCAATTAAGTCAAGTATGAATGTTTTACTAATATGTATAAATTGTCAAGGAGACAATAGTTTTGGGAGGAGAATATATGCTACTGAGCTATATTTTGGCCCAAGGTGGGCAACAATTTTAACAATTTTGCTTTATATTTCTGATGTGACTCTGCATATAAAACAGAATTGATAAAGATTAAGCAACTACGTAAAATAAAATAAGTATTTATTCTGTTGAAAAGCCTTGGAAAATTTCAGCAGTGTAGGTTAAGATCACAAACAGGGTGAATGTTTAAATTTAAAAAAATATTATATTGACATTTATTCCCTTTAGAATGCTCCTCTTGTTGTGAACACACATATTTCATCATTCCTGCCATATTCTAAAGCGACTGTGGAAGTCTTCTTTTGTGTCTTTAATTGTGCTGTTGTGGCGGCCTCAATGTCCTGAATCAGTTCAAAACATTTACATCTCGTAGGCATTTTGAACTCAGGGAAGAGCCAGAGTGCATTGTTCCTGGAGCTGGAGAATAAGGCAGGTGAGGGCACACAGCAATGTTTTCCTGAGGCTGCCTTTCTGTCGAATGGCAGTTGGCTGTAGCAGTCACCATATTCTGTAAGACACAAAAGAAGACTTCCAGAACTGCTTCAGGAAGCAGCAAGAATGATCAGATAAATATGTTCAAAGCGAGGGGCAATATTTTTAGGGGTATTAGTGGCAATATGTCTTTCATTGCTATGATTGTACATTTTGATTGTTACTTGTATGTTCTTTGCAGAAATTATACATCAATAGCTATTGTGGTTTAGGGTAATTAATGTTGCTCTGGCATTTTTTTAAAGTAACGCTTTAGTGATTTTATACAACTGAAGTTTATTTCTTGCTCGTATAACCATAAAATGTAAATGTTGCTGTTTAGTTAGTGGCATTTCCCCATGAGATATTTTTTTTTAATATTCAGATTTTTTTTTTTCTTTTTGTCTTTTTCCTTTTTATCGGTACCAGGGATCGAACTCATGACTGCCTGCTTGCAAGGCAGGTGCTTATGCCGCTGAGCTAAATCCCCAGCCCTGCCATGAGATATTTCAAACAATTGTATCCTTCAACCAATGGCTTTGTCATCTTCTAGAGCCATTGTGTCCTATGCAGTGGTGATGTTGCTGCTGTTAGAAATTGAGGTGATACTCAAATCCCTCTAAAATATCACGTTAGTATTCACAGGAGTAGATATCAATTTTCCTTTCTTCTGGCAGAAATTTCTGAATCTCTGGAGCCAGTCAGCAAAGCAACTGTCCCTGGGGAAAGCGTGCTTTCCAGGCCACAGTGGAGCTCCAATCATTGAGAGCTTGTCACCCAAGTTTTATATACAGAAGCTATGGAAAATTATATTTCCTGTACAGCCATCTTTATAACATATCGTTTCTGTTTCTTTCCTTTTATTTTGAAAAGAGTATATTAATATCATGGATCAACCAAAAGAAAAACGGTTTGGGAATAGAACCCTGAGTAGAAGCTGCTTTTTGGAGACAACAATATATTGTGTGAGGAAGGCTGTCTCTACCAAGTTAGCAAGAGGAAATAAGAAATGCTCAGAAAGTGCCAGAAAGTGTGAAAATCTGCAAAACCTAGAATTTGAACGTGATCAGGAGGCAGGAGAGAAATGAAATCTAGAACCTTCATAGACTAAGACCTACAGGAAGATTTCTGGAATCTAATCCACATCAATGTAAGGATGAAGGAGAAAGAGATGAGAATTGGTCTGCTGACAAGTGTTATGTGGTGAAGTCCACAAAGAGAACAAGCTGGGCACTGGGAAAGCTCGGGCGATATAGTCACACATGCACAAACAGAGCAGATCTGAGGGAGACGTTGGGGCAAGGGGGAGGGAGACCTATATGTGAACAGATATGCAGTAAATCTTATGAAAATATTATAATGGTAATTTAAAAGCTGGGCAAAGGAAATGATCATGAATAGCTAATTTTATATGAAGACAGATGCTAAAATCCTTACTGCAGTATCATCCTTTTAAATACTTGTTATTAAAATGGTGTTTAATAACATTTAATGTTATTTCAATGTGTATTTAAATAATGATACATTATGATATCATCTGAAGATGATCTCAGTTTAATATCCGAAAATTTACGAATGTAATTATGGCTAAATAGGTAAAAGTACAGTTATGTTCACTTTATTATAATCTTGTAAAAGTTGATAAAATGATATTCTTCATGTAAAACAATCTTAGTAGACCAAAAAATACAGAAAATTTCTCACCTTATAAGTTATTCAGTATTATTCAATGTATATAAAGATGCACTATAAAGATTCTCAATCAATTCAGTAACAAGATAAAACTGTCCATTTCAGGTATTATTAGGAATTTTACTAAAGGCTTACCCTATTAAGTAAGAAAATTTAAAGAAGTAACAGGTAAGGTATAAGAGAGAATGTGGCTTTCATCTTTATAGGTGATGAAACTATGCACTGAAAATATCTAAGAAAATAATATAAATATTCAATTTAACAGGAAATCTAGGTAAACATAAAAATTCTAATGTGAGTAGTACTCAAAATGTAGCTGTAAAATATCCCATTCACAGTAGTCTCATCTTCTCTTTGTCTAGTTATTTACTTAATTTTTTGATAATTTGTAAATGATAATAAAATGTGCATTTCCCAGATTTTAAGTTTGCTGTGGCAGTAGCAAAAATTTTCATGTTTAAATGATTATAAGATAATGCTCGATGAGAATGTGTCTTGAAAACACTGCTGAACAAAAAAGAAAATGCATTGAGATGAAAACTAAGACTGATATGTACTCATAATGTGTTTTAAAAATCAAAGATGGTCAGATTTGATTCATCTGCCTTCAAAAGGACCTAAATGAAAAGTATTATAACATTCATTTTAGGATACTACATTTCTATATACTAAAATTTTCCATTTCTCTTAAAGATCATTGTTAGAGAGAGATTTTTAAATTTGTATTTTTGCTTATCCTTATGTTAATGAATGTGCATATATTAATTTTATAATATTGAAGTTATGGTAACTTCTAGGGATATCTTTTTCTCTGTCATTCACAAGCATAACTTCAAAATTTTAAATGAAAAAAAACAAAGCCCTATGCCAGAAAGAGAAAACTGATTAAAGCTCCAATGTGCTCTTTTGTGATCGTGTTTTTAATAAAATATTATCAGTGGTAAAATGTAAATAAAAAAGCAAATTGCTTCATTCATCATGTATTTCAAGCAGTTAAAATGAATGAACTCTCCTTTGAGAAAACATCTGACTAAGCAAAATAATGGTTATGAGTTTTGGAAAATATTTAATGAACTTAGTGGTTAAAATGCAGTTGTTATTTTAGAGCCCATTACATGTGCTTTGGATTAATTCAGGCTCCTTTCTTAGGAGACATTATTTTTCTTTTGCCACTTAATAAACCAAAATAAGTGACTTTAGTAACTTATGAGGAAACCGGGAGATTCCAGGTCAGTAATGGTGGTTGACATATGGGCGTGTACCTATTTGAGTGTGTAAAAGCCAAGCTTTGTGCTCACGTGTCTGAGGTTAGCTCAAAGGCAAAGAAATTGCCAATAATCATGAGTAAGTTTTCTTTACTCTGTTCATTCTGTGAGCGTTCTGACTGGTACTCATCTTTTCTTTCTTCTTCTTCAAAATGACAGCCATAACTATAAATTGAAATTTGAATTGATATTTCTGCCTATGTAAACATTGCCATAAGGTAATAGGAGAAAGCATTTACTTCACAAACGGAAGCCTATAAGCAGGCTTATTCATCGTTGTACAAATCTAGAAAGAACCGAGGTGTCCTACAGGACAATGAATAAATAAACTATGGAACATCCTGGGCATTATTCACCATTAAAAAGAACTGGGTTATTAAGCCATGAGCACAAAGAAAACTTAAATACATTCTACTTAATTAAAAGAAAACTATTTGAGAAAGCTACATAATGAATGATGCGATCCCTCCATCCTGCTAACCCATGGCAACTCTTGGCTCTGTGTCTTCAGATTTTTCTCTGATCCATAATGTTGTATTAGCAGAGTCCAGAAGACACTGAGAGCAGAGAAATTGTGCCGTGTGATACTGTGATGGTAAAAAGACGTCATTATACATTTGTCCAGAACGCAGTACAGATGACTCCTAGAGTGAACACAAATCCATGCTGTAGTCTTTGGATAACTCTTTAAATATCAATCAGTAGAAACTAATATATTTATCTATAGTGAATCTCTATAGTTTATCATATTTTATTAAAATAGGGTTCATAGTTTGAATGATGAAGTGAAGCACTTAATATTTGGTGGCCATTACAAAGAATCAACTAATGTCTAAGGATTACTTTATTCAATTGTCTTTTCAATATTTTTCGAGTGTCTATAAGGTACTATTTATGAAAAAGAGAATAAAACGAGGTAGTATTCCTGTCTCTATGATACTTATATTATAAAGCAAAAAGTTAACTGATAATTATGATTCCATAATTCTATGGTCTTATAGATATATACATATAAAAAGTGTATGGTAATATAAAAGTATCTTAAAATATACTTTTAATTTTTTAACTTTACATATAGCTAAATTCATTTTTTTCAGTGTATAGTTCTGAGTCTAGAAAAATGTATAATCAAAACACAAGAGTTTCATGACTCACAAAATAATCTCTTAGGGAATCAAACTTTTCATAAAGCTTTGAAAATTTGACATAAAATGACTCTCTAGTTATAGAAGTTTAAATTCTGAAACTATAATGTTGAAATGTATTTAACCTTGAAACATAAAATCTGTGCAAAGAAGCTTCTATTAAACACATAAAAGATAACAGAGTATTTGTTGTTGAAAATAGCAGTCTTTAACAAATGAAATAGAATCCACACAAACTTTAGACTTACCAGGCCACTACTCACGCCATCTGTATGTTTGTGCCTGTGTGTCTTGCAAATCTCTTAATATTCTGACTCTAACTCAAACTTCTGGAGTACTGGCTGCTCCAAAATGTGTCCTTAAAGCAGAATCAGAGATGTCACCACAGAATCTGCACTTATGTGGAGCTGACCTGTGGCCACACTGCAGGGCAAGGGATTGGAAGTGAGCAGGGAGGCAGGGAGGCAAATCACCCCGAGTCACACATCTCTGGCCTCCTGCTTTGCTGCAATTACACCCCAGCAAGTGCAGTGTTAAGTGTGGCTGTAGTAGAAGTAATAATAGGAGTGACAATGAGAACAATATCAAAACATCAATGTGTGGATCATGCTTTCTTTTAACCGGCAGAGTGTAGGAGCTAAAGTCCAGGAAGAGAATAATCCACGGAAAGGAGGGCTGATAAGCACACAGACAGGTGAGAAGATAATACCAATAGAACTGAAACAAAAAGCAGTCCTAGCTCTGATGGCCAGTGCTGCAATAACCAACCAATGTTTAGAATCTTGGGTGTTGAGAAAGCTATACAGATTGCACGGAAGAAATTTTGGAAGTAATTACAGTAAATCATTGGTATTTAGAAGTGAGCTCCTGGACAATCAAACGTAGGCTTGTCATATTAGATGTTTGAGACTACCTGAAGCAGCAAATGAAATAGTTTGTTTATAATTCTATAATGCCATTCATCTGTGATATTGGACTGAAATGTTTAGCTCATCAGCAATTAAATTTTCCCATCCTATTTCTTCTCCTCCAAAAATGTTGATAAAGATGTAAATTGAGCTGCCAGTTATATCACCAAATGGCTAGGAAACAAAATAAAACTCAAAATTTTGGGAACAAATTGGAAAGAAAAAAAGGATATGTCTCACCTTTATTTTATTTTCCAATAGATACAAGATGAGAGACTAGGCTACAGACAAAATCAGTAATTGTGTTTGAAAACAAACAAATAAACAAACAAAGAAAAGAACTTACTAAAGCTCTGTATATGGAAAAATGAGAACAAGAATATTTTCAAAGTAATTTGTCAGATTCAAAATTACATTCAAAAGTTATATTGTTTCATGAAAATGATTCTTGACTCAGTAAAATGAAAAGTATTTCCCTCCAGAAAATTAGTATTTTGTGTATATTTATATTTATATTCATTACTCAGAATAAAATATAAAGCCATCAGGTTATCCTCTCTTATTCCAAGTAGCTCTTGTATCATAAAATAAATCTATACACATATATGTACACAGACACACACATACACGCACTCTTCCATATATATGTGCACATATAAACACATATGGCAAGAAACTTAGATTTTATTTTCCAAACAAAAACCTGATAAATTTTGAAATCAATCATGGATCAATAAAAGTATAACTATAACTATTACATGTTATCAATAAGATCACATAAAATAATACAAATAAGCACAATAAAATCATGTGTTGATTAAAAGAGTTAAGCAAAAGTTTCCTTAACCTCAGTGCAGAACACAAACTTTTGTTTACAGTATATTCTCTGACTTACAATATGATTGCAAAAGTATTTTTATCCTTACTAAATCCATTACTATTACTATATCCTTACTATTGCCACTGGAAAGTGGCCACATTTCCTGTTGCAAATCCATCTTGAAGATGGTGTAGATTTTTTTTTCAGTTCTAGTAAATGATAAGCACCATGTTTTAGAAAGTAAGATTTTGATGCACATTTCTAGGAAATTTTGATAGAAAATACATGTAGCATCTAGCTGTTAAGATAGTTAACTTTTATTGTCAACATTCATTTTTGTTTCCCTAGGTCTGGGCGCTCTCCTCTCCTCTGGCTCCCTCCCTTCAGTCATTTCATAGGTCATTAGCAGCCTCAGTGTCTAAGGGTGAAAGAATAACGATGTCTCAAATCAGTTCAAGTTTTACAATTTTGCGTTACAGGAACTACAATTTTGTGAGACATACAATTGACGCTTATATCCAAAATAGAATTGCAAAGGATTTTTTGAGTTTTGAATAATTATCATTACCAGAAATACTCAAAAGTTGTTTGGATAAAAATTATATAATTAGCAACTTTTATGGATTTTGGGTTGAAATATCTTCTTTGATTTTGCTTACATAAATATTCAGGGGACGATCATTTACTGTACAATGTGCACACGTGTCAGATACAGAGTCTGGCTGAACTGAATCAATGGAAAGAACTCACTGTATTACAGTTAAAATGTGTCTCATATCATTAATTACCAATAATCTCCTGTCACTTCAACAACTTTCTCCCAAAATGCATGAAAAATCTAAGGAGTAAACCTAAGACTTTGACATGTGTTTATGGATTCATGTACATTGATTTATGTACATGTAAATAAGTGTACATTAATATATATATTACTATGTGGTATCACTCATAATAAACACGTTTAGATGTTTAGCTTAAGATTCATATTTTAGCATCAATATTTTTAGCCTAGATGATTGGACATTAAGTTAACTTGGAGCAGTTTCTTCAGAAAAGCTTATTACCATATAATTACATATTAAAGTGAAAAATATATGAGTCATAAGTGACTTCATGAATTTAAGCTCCAGTTTCTCAATAAGCTTTTATGAAATTTAAATGAAAAACTATATATTGCATGTACTATGCCTAGAGTATAGTAGAAAAAGAAACAAGTAGTTTCCAGTTAAAAGTATTTTATTTATGGCTTCATGTTGAAAAACATGAGAATTACATAGTCAAACTCACCACCCAAGGCAAGCTCTGTTTTATAAGCATGTACATTTGTGAATGCTAGAAGGACTAGTGAAGGAATCCTTTTGGTAAAACTAAGGGTAACACTGCTTTCTTCCTGCAGGAGTCCTGGCAATGTGGGCATGCATGGAGATGTACAGAAGCTTGGCAAAGTCAAGCCTTTAGGAATATACTCCCTATAACCATTTGTTCATAGATGAATCTGAAATGTCTCTATCCCTTCTTTTCTTGGCATATTATGATTTTCAGTGATTTGTAAATTATAGGCATCTACATATTCATTCTGAAATCTGATTTTTCTCATGCTACTTATCTGATTACCAAGTTCAAGGAAAGTGTAATAAAACTACGGTATGCAATTTGAAATTATTAGGTGTAATTAATTTCACCCCCCAAGCTCACTAGCTCTGTTTATGTGGTTTCCTTCCATAGTTCATTGATGAGTTCAGATCCGATTATGCTGTTAGGAGCTGAGGTCCAGTTAGAGGAGATGAGTCGCAGGTGCAATGGCATATCTTTAAGGGTGATCATTCCTCTTTGTTTTCTGACTGCCATGGGTTGGCAATTTTCTACTATCATCCCTTCCACCATGCTGTTTTGGTCTTATAACCAGTAGTTTAGGGACTGAGACCTCTGAAGCAGGGATCTGAATTAAATCTCTCTTCCTTAAAGCTTTGGGTTATCTGTTTTATCCCAGTACCAAAAGGCTGACTAACAGAATGGCTTGTTTTCCATTTTACTTTAGAAATTAAAAAATTGATCTATGTAAGGCCAAAGTTCAACTTGTATCACTTGGGATATCTACTGGTCAAATTTATTCTAACACATTTATCTTGAATCTTCCTGGACCATTATTTTGCCAGTAAAATATCTGACATTCCCTAAGGGATTAATTGAATCAAGCTAAAATTTTATATTTTTGTGCCTTAACTGTCATAAGGTGTCAGTTGATAAAATGTGGTAAGAGGGGACCTTTCCAAGGATGTCCCTTAAAACATGTAAAGATTAAAGATAGTCATCATTCTGAGACTTATATACAACTTTATTCTTCTTCATCCCTGAAATTGCCTTGTCCTAAACTAGTTAGTTTATATATCTCACTTGTCTTCTGCTAAAACAAATGCTTTACATATCCTATCTTCATTCACTTTGTCTTTACAATATTTACAGTACAATACAGTATTGTCTTTACAATAAGAAAGACTGGTGCTGTAGCTTGTACTTCTGAATTTGTTTTATCCAGGAACTACTCACAAAGGGTCAACGACCTATCGGGGACTAGTTTAAGTGTTAATTAAACTGGCTGAGTGAGAAAGATAAAGGAGTCTGAGCTGCAGCAACACGAATATGTTTAAATAGGAAAGGATTTCAATGGATCATTCAGTGATTTGAAGGAATGACCAAGTGATACGCAGCTGGGAGACCGAGAAAGAGCAATGAGCTTTATCAGGGAAATAGAGAATGTTGAACTTAAAGGGAGGACATGCTTTCTGGAAGAAGAGCGTTCTTTCTCAGAGAGTAATACAGCATTAAATAGTAGCTGCTTTTCATTTCTGTTGAGAATGCTGAGGCTGGGGCTGGGGGGCAGACCATTCACTCAGCACGTGTGAGGCCCTGGGTTTGATCCCTACCACCACAAAATGGAAGGAAAGGAATCCATATACTAAAATAGGTCATTTCTGTCCTGTTATTTTCAAATTTTTGACTAATGGGTGCTTTTTAACAATAAATGGAAGAATAATATTTAGAATAAAAAATATTTAGAAAAGATATGGAAAGCCAGTTATTTTTTATTTTATTATTGATTTTCAAGAGAGAAAAGCTAAATTAGAATAATTTTTGTGCAAATGAAAGTAAATTGCTTAACACAATGAAAGATTATCACATATCAAAGATACTCAAGTAAGGTTTTCCTAGTCATAAAAAAAGAGGCAAAAAAAGTGATAGAATAAATGCACAAACATAGAGGCATGAAATATATTATATATGCAATAAGAAATTCCTACAGTGGAACAGAGAGAGAGAGAGAGAGAGAGAGAGAGAGAGAGAGAGAGAGAGAGAGAGAGACAGAGAGACAGAGCGACAGAGACAGAGAGACAGAGACAGAGACAGAGAGAGAGAGACAGAGAAAGAGTCAGAGACTGAGAGACAGACACATAGTGAAAACCACAGGAAAAGGTTGGAAACTATTCTCAAGGACATGTAATTATTTTAGAAATATATAAAAATAAGTAAAGAAACTGTGCTAGAATCACTTATTCAATGAAATAGTATGTAAATAGTATGTAAAAAGATTTACCAAAAAGAACTGTAAGACATAAAATTGAGGTGTTTTCTTACTGAGTAGTCTTCGTATTCAATAATTTTAGAACAATTTCAATTAATCAATTTCCCTTTTGTATACAAATAGTGACTTTTGGCTTCAAATATTAATGCAAGTGTTCCAAAATATACAGATGCTCCTCAGTAAACAATGGGTTATACACTAGTAAGTCTTTATATACTGGAAATATCACACATTGAAAATGTACTTAACATACCTGCTCTGCTGAACAGTATAACTTAGCCACAAATGCACTAAGTTTTGTTTGTCCTGTGATCAAATTTCTGATGAGAAACTGTCTCATCAATGATCAATGTTGCTTGCCATCTTAAGAAAAAGAATTTATTTATTGTTTATCACTAGCCCAGGATGTGATCAGAATTGAAGGCATATTTTCTACTGAGTCAAAACCATTGTAAGTTAGTGGCTGTTAGCATGTAATTATCATTTAGTTTCATTATATCAATGCTTATTTATTTTGAGCCCATATTTGTATATTTTTTAAAACTTAACATAAAACAAGTCTAATACTGAGCAATGCCACTTAAATTCTTTGTTATTAAAATGTTATAGAAATAAAACTAAAAATACAAACATAAATACTGGTCTACTAATAATGTATTACTTATATATTTGTTTATTTGTTGTTGTGGTTGAGCTTTGTAAAACAGGTTTTTGGGGATGAAATTTTATACTCTTCTGTTTTCTGTCTCCGTTCTAGCAACATAAAAGCATTGTTTGTATTATTTTAATTAAAGTAATATTGTGGAATTACCATATGGCCAGGCAGTTCTGTTCCTAGGAATATGCCCAAGAGTATAAAAAATATTTTCATACAAAAACATACGTGAATGTTAAAAGCAGCATAATTCTAGTAGTGGAAAAACAGGAAACAAAAGAAAATTTTTTATTAATTGATTAACATGTAAACATTATGTACTATACTCATGCAATGGGATATTATTCAACATATAAGGAATGAAGTACTGACGTATCCTACAACATGGAACTCTTAAGGAAAATAGCCAAACACAAAAATTACAAATTGCATATCATTACATGAAATGTCTGGAATGGACAGATCCATAGAGACGCAAATCATGTCCATGGCTGCTGGACTGGAGAGAGGGCAGAAGCAGCGGCTGGTGACAGGTGTGAACTTCTTCACAGGGTTTCTGTTACATACCAGTGAAGGTTGTACAGCATGATAAAGATATTAAAGCACAAAAGTATCCATCTCAAATGGTGAGCTCAGAGTGTCTGAGCCAGGTCTTAGAATAATATAGATATTTGGCATCATCTTAAATTTAGACTAAATTTTGCTGTCAAGTTTGCTGTGTTTTTCTACTTAAGAAGTTGCTCAAACTTCAGAGACTATAATTATCATTCATAGTATTATTTATTGATTCTTTATACACTACTGCTTGCATAACCTTTATTATGAAATTCTGGTAATTTCTTACCTGTTAATAAGTTGGTTTTCTAATACTAGCAAAAAATTTTAAACTTGAGAGTCTCATTTGCCTACTTTCCCCTCAAGAGTAAAGACATTCAACATAATCTGAACTCTCAAATGAAGAACATAAAATCTAGGTTGCTCAGTGGCTTAAGCACCTGTCTGGAAAGCACGAGGTCATGAGTTCGATCCCCAGTATAAAAAACAAAACAAAAAATCTAGGTTGCTGCATCAGAAATATGAGGGGATTTTTTTTTATTTAAAGAGAAAAAAAAGAAAAAAAGGGTAGAAATAATACAGAATTTCAGAAAAATAAACAGTAAAAAATCACTAGTTGATAAGTTACATATTATCATCTTAGAAATAGTTGTTCAAGTTACAAAATTAAAGCATAGAAAGGGATATTCAAATAATGACACTGCAAACAGTACTGCTCAAAAATCCAACAAAAACATAGTAATATGGTTATCAGTCCTACACACTTGTTTTTTATCTTAAAGAGGGTAAGATTAAACATGTCAAACAGAGCAAAAGAGTTAATAAGAAAACAATTTAAAGAAACACAGATTTCAAAGCAAGTCCACTAGAGATCTTCACTGTCTATCTTATTGTCTCTAGTTTTCTTCCAAAGAGTTGTCCCCATCATCACACACATTGAATATATACTGAACATTATAGAACTAATCAAATCATTACAGGATGATGAAGGCTTTTTAGGTCACCAAGACCTGATTTTGGGGAAGTTAATAATAACTATCATATTGTCTCTCATTCTCTTCAAAGTAGCTGTCTTTATCTTTACATATGCTGAAATGGAACATAATAGGCTAGACTAATATCATCCCGAATAATAGTATTAGTAGATTTTATATCACAATGCTAAAGAATTAGCATTGGATTTCTTAGTATCTCTTCTTCTTCAGAGTATCTGTTCATTACATCATGTATTATATAATCTGTTCCTGTAAATGGTTTAGAAATTCTTCCCATGTGTGAATCTCTACATTTATATCTATCCTTTCTGTATTTTAGGGTAAACAGATCAAAACAAGACAACAAAACAAATTTCACGAAAAACAGGAAGTGAAAAAGACATATAAGACCACAATATTAGGTAATCTACAGCAGTTACTATGCTTTCTTTTGTTATTTTAAATAGAATTGTCCACATCATCAGGCATTATATAGTTAAGCATAGAATTATATAGCTATTTTTATAAAAACACACCTTTGGAGACATTGTAGGACTTGAAAGCAGTTAATAATCAAAGCTGGAATGGATATCTTTTATATCTTGTCATCCGCAGAGTAGCTGTCTCTACGCTTAGACTTGACACTGTCAAGCATACCAAATTCGAGTAAAATCAGTCAAGGCAAAATAGCAGTCTAACAAACCAGCTGCAAATAACATCAGTCATAGTAAGACAGTGTAATTAATACAGAGTTTCAGTTTAAGTTAATAGGAAATTAAGGATAGTTATCATGGTATAACCTGTTACTTTTGGGTTAGCGGTCTGTGCCCTCAAATCTCATATGAGTAGACAGATTGGAACAAAATATAATCAAACTAAACAGAGCAGTAAGACTACTGTGGCTTTTAAATTCTGATACACTTTTAACAATGTCTTCTGCCTTCGGTTTTTTAGGCAGTTCCTCACCTTTCCCCTTCTCAGGATGCTTTGTATATTTTGGGTCCCACTAGTTCCTATAGTTTTTAGACTAGGGGGTAAACCTGTTATCTTCTGGGTGTTGCTGAACGTTTTTACCCCTGAGCTTAATCTTGAGCTGTACTCCTTTATTTACTAAGCCACAAAGGTTTTCCTTCCTTCCAGCTGTGTAGTTCTACAATGCACGGAAGTTTCATAACTTTCCAACCTATCTACGGCTGCTGGATGAGTTGTCCCTATTTCTCTCTGGTTTCCATCACATATGGCATTGTTTTCTCAGCCTTGACTTTCAGTTTATTAACCCTCTTTCAGGTTGAGTATATTTCCTATTCAGAGCATCGTGATGGATCCTGCCTCCTAATCTACTCTGTCTGTGTTTCTTTTTTGTTAGTGTATTAAGGCTGTTTATATTAAAAAGCATAGCTTACCATCTCTGCCTCATCTCTGCTATTCTATTCTTCTGCTATTGTTTGTCCACTTTACTCCTTCATTACACTGTCTGCCCCATTCATTGAGGCCTCTCTGCCACTGTTGCTGGAATCCTGGTATTTTTTCCTCTCTCTCTCTGGAATGTCCTTTTGTATTTTTGTAGGATTGGGTTGGTGGCAATGAACTCCCACAGTTCCTCCTTGTCTTGGAAATATCTTGCTTCTCCATTAATTTTGAGAAAGAGTTTTTCCGGGTACATAAGTCTTGGTTGGAAGTTATTTTCTTTCAGGTCTTGGACTATTTTCCCCCAGGCTCTTCTTGATTTGAGAGTTTGTGTTGATAAGCCTGTCATTATTTTGATGAATTGTCCAGATGATCTGCTTCTTTTGTCTGGCCCCTTTATTATTCTGTTCTTGTGGTGGATTTCTGGTATCTTGATTATTATATGTCTGGGTATAGATCTGTTTTGGTTGTAGGTGGCTGGAGTTCTGTTTGCCTCATTTATCTGGATATCATTTCTTTTTTCTATGCTTGGGAAGTTTTCCTTAATTATATCTGTGAATATTCTTTGTTGTTCATTTGTGGTTACTCCTTCTTTTTTGTTCACATTTGTTATTCTTAATTTATAAATCCTCTTGTCATCTTCTAGCCTTTGAATTGTTTCTTCCTGGTTCCTTGTTATTTTTAAGAGATCTTTCATGATCACACATCATGAATCTCTCTTCAAGTTTCAAAAGAATAACTTTAGTTTCTGTCAAGGCATTTTGCCAGCTTTCAATGGAGTTTTTAGTTTCCTTTTAGTCTCTTTGGATCTGTTTCATGTATTCTAGATTTTGTTTATATTCTTCATCAAAGGTTTCACTTCCTTTTCTGAATTCCTCCATTCTTCTATCTGTGTCCTCTTGGGAGGGGTTTATCATTTCTTTAATTAATCTTTTTATATCTTGCACACTTGGATCAGAAGTACAGTTTTAAATTCATCTATGAAGTCACAACAGTATTTCTTTATGTCTGCTGATGCTGTGTCTAATATTGCATGATTACTTCACTGGTTCTCTTCTGTATTTACTTCTCCTGAGCTTATTTTCCCAGGGTCAGCAGCTGGAGGTTTTTTTTTGTTTTGTTTTGTTTTGGTTTTTTTTGTTGTTTTGTTTTTCCTATCTCTTGTCATGTTTCTGGTTTCTTTCAGACATGTGTGTCCTGGGGATCTCTTGCCCTCTCCGTATTGCTTAGGGTCTTTCAGAAGCGTGATGACTGGGGTTTTGCTGCCCTCCTCAATTTGCTGCTATCTGAGGTACAGGCAAGGATGCAGGGACAGTTCAGGCTAGCGTCTAGCGTCTAGCCTCTGAGTCAGTCCACCTGCAATTTCCTTCAGGGACTTAATGTTGCACCTTGTGGATGTCACAGAGTCATGACCTTTTTGTCCTTGGCTATTGAGTCCCAACCAGAGGTGTAGCTCAGCCCCAGCAGAGCCTACCTATCCTCTCTGTGCCAAGGGTGGCTTGCTGACACTGCCACAGTGCTGGGCTCTGTACAACTCCAAGATGTCCTCCAGCCAGCGACATCAGCCATGGCACCCAATCCCCAGAACTTACTGGGAATCAGTGCAGTTTTTCCTCTTGTCTCCACTCCATGCTATCCTCCTGCCAAGGGCTCGGGACTTAAGTATTCCTATGATAGGTGGCCATGGCTTCAGCATGAACTTGAATTGCTTGACTCCATGGTGCTCCCATTACAGCACAGACTGGTCTCAGTGAGAGCGCAGGGCTCCAGCCCTCCCCTCACGTTTTTCCTTCCTTTGCAGAGGTACATTGTAGCTTGATGTGGTTTTTACACTTCTAGATCAGCACCCTACCTCTTCAGAAAACTGAAGGGCACTCGGCTTTGGCGCCCAGGCTCATGGTCCTCTCCATGGCCTCTTCCAGCATGGGCAGGTGGCTCCAACTGCCAGCGGGGCCCTGGGATCCAATTTCAGCACTCATGAGAGGCAGTAAAACTCTCCCCATTGGCTCCACTCTAGACTACGCTGCGTCTTCCCATCAAGGGCCCAGGACTCATTAGCTCCCATTATCAGCAGCTCTGGCTTCAGCGGGACTTTGGATCATCTGACTCCAGGGTGCGCCTAAGCACAGTGTGGAATGGGCCTCAGTGAGCACATCAGGCTACAGCCCTCCACCCGCGCTTTTTCTTCCTCTTCCTACTTTTATTTTTCCCTTCAGTTTCCTCCCGGCTTAATAAAAATCATTCTCCAATCATCTGGCCCTCTCCATGCTGTCAAATTCAAATTCTAGCATCTGAGCTGCCTTCCCTGCAGAGGCTCTCCATCCCAGCCCCCAATCAAGTCGCCATTTTCTAGACAGATGAGATTTTATAAACACACATTTAAGAATAGCAAAATTAGGAGAAATGACATTAAAATGCTTTTACATAAATTCATGTTAATATTTCTTATATTTGAGATGGGGAGAAAACATATTTACTTGCATAAGTCTAATATGGAGCCATTTCTCAAAACAATGCAAATTTACCTTTTAACATATTATGAATATACTACCATTAAAAAGTCATGGAAAAATTCTACATCATAGATATGATAAATCACATATATTGATAAATCTGCAACATGTCACCTATCTGTGATAATCCACAGTCATCCTGATGTTCAAAGGACACTTTTAACTGAAAAATGATGTCACAGTCAAAGCAAAATTCCAAAAGACCACACTTTTAAAAGTTGAAATGGCAGTTAAACAATAGACTAACATAATAAAACCTAAGATGATTCATAAATATCAACCAGAAACTCCATTATCTCAATGATTATTAATTCCTGAGAGTGTCTAAGTGCCTAAATTATTCCTGTAAGTTTTCTGCTTTTAATGCAAAAACAAATTTAAATTCTCCTAACTTCTACTCTATGCAAATGCATTCCATCCACCCAAGACTTTTAGCAGGAGTTTACCAAACCCAAGTGAAATTAAAAAAAAAAAAAAATACTTTAAAGATAGTAAAATACAACAAAGCAAGACAGAACAAAGCCAATCAAGACAATGCAGTGAAATTGGTACAGAACTTCAGAGTAGCCCTAAATCAGGAAGGCCTGGGGACTCTATAGATGGAAGGGTGCAGCTGGAGGCTCCCAGGTACACTCCAGGGGAAGCAAGCAAGTCCTATTGAGACGTGAATCATGTGAAAGTGGGTACCCGGGCCTACAATCCAAACAGTGTATTTTCGAAAGAAAAACTCCAATGCGTATTTTCACGTTTCATCATTTAAACGCTTTATGAAAAATACTAAAAATGACTTCAAAGCTGTGCAGGTCAAACAAAAGATAGCTTTTGCATATCAGAACGAGTATTTTATCGAATAAGGTATATTTTGCATTTGAGTCATAGATAAAAACAAACAAAAAGTTAAGTCTTGGGAGCACAGAAAGCAATAAAAAAAAGAGGAGCCAATGTAGTTTAGAAAGTAACAAACATCAATGACACAAAGAAACGATCCCTGCAATATATGTACTTATTGTTTCAAAATAACACTTGTGTTTGTATTACATTATTTCTGGCAGTATAAAAACACTGAATTTGTTACATTATTTCAAAGGATATTTTCAATGATTTTCTATTAAGCTCGACTCTTTAGAAATTAAGCAAAAACAGAACTTGCTTAATATTCTTTTGTGCACTCGAAGTTTGAAGGTGATTGTAATACCCCACATTTTTAGGTCTGAGCCAGCAGCCAGCAGTTAAAATTGACATGTGAGGGGTCTTCTAAGTCCCAGATGCCAGCTGTCAATTGCCTTTTTGTTCTTGTTTCCTTGGAAACGAAGGTTGGTTTTCTGAAAACAAGGTAAGTACAACTTTCACAGCGAAGTGGAAACCCCTTTGTCGTTTTCAGCTTGTTGCAGGAGCCCTGTGAACACAGCTTTCCAAAACAGACTGAAAAGGAGGGGCAGCTGAAGCATGAAAGAGTTTACGCAAAAACAACCATCCATATATTCTTACCACTTTTCATGTGGGACAAGGACTCAACAAAATATTAAAAATCCCGAAGCCAAAACTAAACTCAAAAGTCAAACAGTAAGGGTCCAGCAGGGAAAACAGGAAATCTAGTACCTTGGGCATTGAGATGCTTTTGAATCCTCTATGATATCAAACAGGTCATTACTGAGAGGCCCTGGGGTCTGTGGCTCTTTTAGATAACAACCTTCTGATAGGACACAGTGGCTCCCCCTTCCTGCTGTGACTTTGGGAACAGAAGTTGAGGCAGATATTCTCTCCCAAGAGCATTTTGCAAAAATGTTCTTCACATGATTCTAATTTGCCTCTCTGTTCACAGTGCCTTTAAAAAATCACTGACCTCCTGGCAAGCGCAAAATTGCCAGTTCGATTCTTGGTACCAAAATCAAACAATCAATCAAACTGACCTGCTAAACCCAGAAAATTTTAGGGGAAAAGTTCCCAAGGCAGAAGAAGGTAAAGTTAAGCGCAGAAAACGTCAGGTATTGCCAATGGCCAGCCAGGCAGAGAACCTAGCTGTGTGAGCCTCACACACGCTTCCTTCATACCGGTATCACAGGCTGACAACATAGAGATGATTGCCAAAGCCTTTAGGTAGTTTATTTTCTCTTAAATGCTATCAACTGAATATAAAGGAAATTAAACATGATAAAAAGGAGTTGTATTAGACACAAAAGTGTTCACCGGGTATTCTTTGAAATTCTTTTAAATGTGCATGCTTTGCTCATGCTATGAATGTGAAGATGGAAAAATGTAGCAAAATTTGGAAAGAATATGATTTTATTCTTTGAGATTTTGACTTAATCAGTGGTAAGATTTTTGTTTGACTTCCCTTTCATCAACAGGATTTATTTAGAAAAAAAATCACCTTGTAAGAGTGGAACCATATTGCATAGAGATTCTCTGTACTGCAGAAGTGGAGAGCAGGCCAAACACAAAGGCTGAACGAGCCCATGGATGCATCTGTTATCTGTTTAGGTGTCTTAAAACATATTTACATTTTACAGATTGGAATTCCTTTGCCTTCCTAGCAGTCATGACTAGGTAACTTGTCAGTGGTGCATGATATTTTAGAAAAACTGTCTCTTTAAAATCATGATAAAACCCAGAATTTAAAACCTAATTTCTATTTCAGTGAATCAAAGAAGAGTGATTCGACGCAAGGTTCCCTCCGTGATGTTCCATCACAGCCTTCGTGTTTCTCATCACACTACATATGGACCGATTGTTTACAGATTACGAAAAAATCCCTGCTCAGATGTTAAAACAAGATGTTTCTTTCACTTTCAAATGGCAGGCTGCCTGCCAATTTTTACAATTAGTTATTCTGCAAAGAAAAAAAAAAGTTTAATTATCACAATTTCTCATGTTTGGACATTACTATGTGATGGACTACCCACCTGAAAGCAGAGAAATGTACCCTAGTCCACTGGGGAGACTTTGTTTTTTAAGGGAAAGGAAGTAGCCAAAGAGGGAGGGGAAAACATCTTTGTCAGAAATAGGTATCGAAGCATCAAGGAAAACCAGCCACCTGCCAGCAACACCATGTCCCTGTGGCCCCGTCTGGCAGGCAGACTTTCAGGGCAATGAACAGCAGTGTGGAAGGCTTGGGAGTGAACCCAGCAGTGGGTCACCGACCCTGAAAAGACCTGCTGAGGGAGGCTGTGGGATGAAGAGAGACTGCTGCACAGCTGTCAAATTCCCGCTTCCCTGTGAGTTCAAACCTGGCCTGCTCAATTTTTTTTTTTTTTTACAGAAATTGTCTGGATCCACAGTAAATTAGAGATTGTTAATCAGAAGTTGCACAAAATAGATTAATGAACCTAAATACTTGTGTATCAATATACATGTCCTCTCAGAATCCCACCTATCCTAGTTCCTCATGCAATGGTTAGTATAAAACCACTAAAAATGCTGGGTGTGGGCCAGGAATTAAGCTCAGTGGCATAAATGTTTGCCTGGCAAGTGTGTGGTTGCAAGTTCAATTCCAGATACCAAAAAAGAAAAAAAAATAAAAATAAAAATAAATGCTGGGTGTGTTACACACCCTAATAATAATCTGTGATTCCAGAATAATGATTCATAGCAGGTAGAATTAAGAGAACTCAGTAAAGTTGTCTCTGTTTTGGATGGCTTTTAATAGAGCTCTACTTTAAGAATTTTAATAGTGATCGAAACACATAATATATACGAATTTCAAGACAAGTTATGCTAATGTGATGTCTAGTGGTTTTTGGTTTTTTTTTTTTTTTTCTGCCTTCCTTTCTTTCTTGTTTGTCTTTCTTTTTTTCTTGTCTGTTTATAGGCAGAAGTAGCTAGATGCCAACTTTTAAAAATTCCTCCAAGCCTCTTGATTTTATTGATTTTATTCTGTTTTGTTAGATTTTACTGTGGCTGATGGTATGGGTAGCTATTTTGAACATAATGCAATGTATTGTGGTAATCATGGTTGGTTTTCTATTATCTTGGTTTGAAGTACTATAATGCTTCCATTCTTTATTTTGATTGGTTTTATTCTATTTTGTTTTATTATGTGTGATAATATGGACAGCTATTTTGAAGAAAATGAGACATCATGGTAACTTTTATTTCCTATCATCTTTTTTTGAAGTCCTAAAATGCGTTCAGTCTTTGTTTCAATTGGTTTTATTTGATTTTATTATGTGTGATAGTATCGGCAGCTATTTTTTTTTTTTTTTTGTCTTTTTCCTTTTTATTGGTACCAGGGATCGAACTCACGACTGCCTGCTTGCAAGGCAGGCGCTTATGCCGCTGAGCTAAATCCCCAGCCCCCTGGGCAGCTATTTTGAACAAAATAAGAGACATTATGGTGCCATTGTTGATTTCCTGTTATCTTTTTTGAAGTCCTGTATTGCTTGGATTGTTCATTTTTGAATGGCTTTGGATTTTTTTGGTTTTATTCTGTGCAAAGGTATGGACAGCTATTTTGAAGAAAATGGGAGACATGGTAGCCATTGATGATTTCCTGTTATCTTGTTTTGAAGTCCTGTGTCACTTGCATTGTTCTGTTCTGATTTGCTTTATTGTGTTTTGTTTTGCTTTATTCTCTTTAAAATAAAAATACTAAAATAAAATCTAAAAAGTCCACCAAACCTAGATAAATGACTTTGCCCATCATTCAAAGTTTCGAATAGTAGATAATTTTTTTTTTTAGTTAAGACCCATCATTCTATTTGTATACTTATAGGTACATACTTTTCCTTAAATACATAAAATACATTAAATAATTTAACAGCTAAAATATAAATGTGTTCCTGTGTTTGAGGAAAAGGCCACTCATATGACATATGAAAGAGAAATACTCTCACATAACTTCAGTTCTTGAAGTTTACTGAAATTTCTAATTTGGACTTATTTAATGAAGCTTCGTGAGTAATATTGTTAGTCTTTCCATAATTGTAACAGTAGGTTTATTCCTCTATATCTTGATTTATCATTGTTAGATCGGATCATTTGACTCTTGTGGGAAAATTTAGAAACCTAATTCTCTTCTCCACTTTTATGACTGGGAGTGGTGGTCAGATTATATCTTTTCTGCTACCAATTCTCCTATTAAGTTGCTCTGAATGGATTTTAATTATGTAAGGAATACAGTAAAATGATATAATGCAAATCTAAATACTGAATACTTATAAGGCTATAACACATCAATCACACAAAGTTCTCCTTGACCAAAAGTGTTTCTAATATACCATATGTGTTCATATTATATTATGCCTTATGATGTTTATGTTTTACATTTGAGGTAGAGACAAGAAATTTTTTATGTACTTTTAGCATGTTAAAACTTTTCTAGGCTTGTATACTTGATTTGAATATGTACAAACTACCTTAAACTGATTCTATAATTACACTGATCCTATAGGAATAAAATATCATATGATTATTTAATTTATGCATTATTTATTCAAAATTTGTATATTTATTTAAATCCATTTTGGTGAAAAGATTATTGGTCAACACCCACATATTAATGCAAAAATTAGAACCTCAAGAACCAAACTCCTTCTCTTTGAGACCATACTGTTCTATTATCTCTGCCAATGATAGACTTTTCTGATTTGTTTAGAGATTAGTATTCCTAATATTTTCTCACCATTTCTAAAACTTCTGTTATTTCCTTTGTACTGTCTACTCTTTTCACTGATACTATGTAAAATAATCAATGTTTTTTACATTTAAAAATTGCTACTTTATGTTCAGAAATTTTCAGAAAAAGTCCATATTCCAATAAATGTCATAACTAACATAAATTTTAAAATATTTGAACTGACTTAGGTTTATACAATACATTGGCAAACTCTTTTGTTATGAAACAGTAATTAACTCCAGCAAAATTGTATTAACTTTTGAGGGTCAGTCCTGTCTATGAAATCATGGCTAGCAATTACACATTCCGAAATCTGCAAGAATTTCAACTTCAAAGATAGTTGACAAAAAAATAGCAGCTCATAATTTTTTGCTGAGTAATTGATTGGGAGCTGGACAATGGCTCAGGGAAATGACACCATTAACAACTGTCATTCAGCTATGAGTGATTTTTGGATTCCTAGGCATGGTTCCCTCATCTGTAGCGAGAGGTGCTTCAGCTCCATTCAACTGTGACTATCTTATTTGTACTTCTTATGTTCTGGTGAGGAGAGGGATTCATTGATGGAGAGCGTAAGAATAATCCTTGCTCTCCAAGTACTTTGTTTAGAAAAATAGCTAAATTTGTTGGTCATGATATTAATATGAGGAAACAGTGGTCATATAAACTCTGACTAATACCACATGAGTATTTTCATATTTATTCAGGCTTTTCCCAAGTACTTATGATTTTCTGTATGGCTGGTTTCCCGCTAAGTGCTACAATACATTTTACAACAACATATGGTAGGCATCAGTCTAACTCAGAGGAGAGTAGAATACCTCTGAAATAAGCTTCTTGGAGAAGCTCTCAGAGAGGGTCCAGGCTGCACTGTGAAAGGCAGGGAGGAGGTGGTTCTGAGTGGACTTTGGGCAGATGACAGCAAGTCCGAGAGAGGAACTAGCACAGCAGAAGGTTGCAAAGAGAATAGAGACAAAGTGAAAGGATATTTTTCTGGGTCCTGCCATTAAATGCTGTGTATGTGAACATGCTGAATAATAGAACTCTTACTCAAAAATGGTACCTCCTCTAGTAAATTATTATACAAAACTTATTCAGTAAAGCACAGCAAACCATTTTAGGTAAAAGTTCCAGACACCTGGCTAACAACATTAAGTAGAAAGCTAGTTTAATAAATTCAAAAATCAAAATCTAGATTTTTCATTATTTATCACTTTTGATAACCAATACTCTTTTGAATCCTTGGCTACTAATAATATTTAAAGTGGAAAAAAACAGGTATTCTATATGTAATGCACTCACTAACATTTTAATGCGTTTTATTTTTATTGTATATTGCATTCTGCATAGAGATACGTAACATTTCTGCAGTGCTAATCTGTTGTATTTACTGTATAGTAGGTGTTAGGTCTGGGAGAAGGGGGAGGCGGAGAGAGAAGTCTGCGGGAGGAATGGAGCGGAGTGGACGGCCGTAAAAGTAGTGGTCAGCGGTGGCTTTATTCCGGGAATGCGGGGAGGGGGCCCCCGCCGCCGGCGGCCCCGGGCGCAGCATTGCGCCCGGGGCGGGTGGTCTCTCTCTCTCTCTGGCGAACTCTCTCTGGCAAAACTCTCTCTGGCGAACTCCCCGGCGAACTCTCTCGGACACGTGGCGTGGGAGATCTAAATAGCCTATGCTTAGGGCAGCACCCTAACTTCATTAGAGATGCACAGATATCTCATTGGCGCACAGGTCCTTAAGGATGGGGATACAGAATTACAATCAAGTCCATAGGGGGCAGGGTGGGGGAGGAGTTTAGGTGCAGCCTTTTCTGGTTACAGTGTTTTATCTGGGCCGGCAACTCTTTCAGTAGGAAATCATTTGTTTCAAACAATTTAAATTACTGAAATAACAACTGCTTACATTTCTTTTCCTAAACATAAATACTATCCAATAAACAAACCCAACTTACAGCAGAGTGTTTACATCGTAATAGTCTGAGAATAATGCGTATCGTTTTAACTTGCCATTGTGTAAATTTTTGTGACTCTATGAAATGAGAACATTGCAAGCCAATTTACTTGGCATTTAATTTCTCCTGCCTTGTGTGTGCACTACTAGAATTTTAACTTTTCAATTTAAATCAAGTGGATGTGCATTCATCTGAATCATGAATGGAAGGAAGACTAGGAGATAGATGGAGGAGGATTGCTGCAGAAGAAGGAGTGTTGGAGAAGAAGGAATGCACATTAAAAAGATTCTGAGTACAAATTCTCATGCAAGGGAGTGTGTAGGGGAACTTCTAACATGTCCCTATGTGAAAACAGGAATGCTTTATCCAAAGCTCTTAATTATATTTGTAACAAAATTAACTGAAGATTTTCTTATTGAAATCTTTATTAAGTCCATTTAATGACTGAAATGTTGGGGAGAAAAAAGAATTACACAAAACATATTCAATTCAAACAAAAACTTTGAAACCACTTGATATAGTAGTGAGACCATGAAGATTAGTGAAAAATTAGTTGAGAAGAAAAGGTAAAAGCCATAACTCTGGCCCTAGGAAACAAGGGTGTAGGGGTTTGATTTCATTCTTTAAGCCAATGATCTCCAAAAGAAAAAAATAGCTGTGTCTAATTTCAAATCATGAACTATTTAAGAAACAAACAAAAAATTTATATTAACATTTATCTCAAATCTAAAAGTAATATAATAAATATAACAAAGTATAGTACAATAAGCTAAAATCAGTAGCCACATTTATGTAATTTTGAGATTAATATGCATCTAACTATATGTAGTAAATTTTTCCAAACCAAAATTTCATGATCAAAATTGTGAAGATCCTCATTATAAGAAATAAGGAACTACAATCAAATTGTTTTATTTTATTCAAAGTGAACATAATTTTATAGTAAAATAATAAGAGGATAAGAATAGTTAATACACTGTGTATTATTATCTTCAAGATAATTATTTATAGTTACCCAGAGTAAAAGACATAGACATAAAAATTTCTTTCATACAAAAAAGAAACAGATGATACTACAAAATTTTCATTTCAATGGATTAAGACTAGTAGTGTAAATAAAATGAATTAGTATGTTTATTTAAGCACTGTGAAACAGCTAAGTAGGTAAATTAAGGAATTATTTCAGTCTCTACTTCTATTTATGTATCTTCTATTTTTCTATTTATTTGCAAATACACATATGAAAACGTATGTTTTTCAATCTAAGAGAAACAATGTTATATTTAAGCTTGTGTCTAATTGTACTTGACATTTCTTTCTCATGTTCTATCCAGTTTACACAAGAATGCCTCAAGTTTATTTTTCTTTATGGCAGAATACTACTCCACTGGAATAAATACCACATTTCCTTTATCTAGTCTTCTACTGAACATATATGTGGTATCCAAGATCTAGCTATTAGCAATTGTATTTCTACAAACTTGGGTAAGCATGTTTACATCTCTGTAATATGGTTATTTTAACTCTTGAACAAAGGAGTTCAAATTGAATAAAGGTAGCGATGTATAAAGTCTGATCTAGTGTCTATGGTAGATTGCCCAAGTACCACTACTGCAGGAAATTATAAAGTCTCAGTGTTTAGAAGTCTTACACAGAGCCCCCACCCATCTCCAAAATGTATACACACTTTAGGAAAAAAATAGTACAATGTTTTTTTCAACAGATGGAGGGATCTTAGAGGATGTCATACGTCACAGAAACCCCACTACACTGCCAACCCTTCTAGAAGAAATTGAAAGTGTATGTTCAGCAATCTCAATGGCCAAGGCTTCTCAGTCAGCAGACTGCCATCTTGATGCAAGTCTGGAAGCTCATGGCCACGCTTTGAGCACCTCTTGTAATTGTAGAGGCCAGAGGTAACTAGCAGACTCTCACAACGTCTCCATAAATTTAGTTTTAAATATTTATACAAGCTTTTCTTTTCTAAAGCGTGTATACAGTTTTTGGTGCACTCTATTTCTGTCTGTCTTGGTTCTATTGCTGTGAAAGGATCATTATTTTAATTGCTCATTTAGCGTAATTTTGAAGGGTTGAATAATTTCGAGTGTTATTACATTGGAAAAATATTTCAAGAATAGTCTTTTTGGATTGTTGTGCAGACCCAGAAATTCAAACTTTGAGAATACCCAGACATTTATGGAGTAAAATACCAAAATACATTGTGTATTTTATTGTAGCCAGAAGAAAGAGCTGAGTGTTTAAGTGTTTATTTGTATGTCTGTTTTAGCCTGTTTCAGGTAATTGTAAGGACTAAACTATTCTCAGTATATACAGAATGGGAGTGTGTGTATGTGTTGTTTTGTCTGTGCTTGTGCATGGGATAATTAAAGTTACTTCTGAAGAGACAGATATTTAATACTAGCAATTAGCAAACATAGTCTTTAAGGATCAAGAAATGCACATTCCATATTATAAACTGACATTGTAATGTGGATAAAAAGGATGAACTCAAGAACAAATGCCATAATTGAGTTATTCATTATTTTATTGATACATACTTGTGATACATAATTATGCTCATCAGAAGGAATTATATATATATTTTCCATCCTAATCATTTTATATCCAGTTCTCTTCCAGATTCTACCCTACTCCTCAAGCTCAGATTTCCTTCCCATCTCTGCAAATCTACCTTCCATTTCTTTTTTATTTTGCTCTTTAAATTATTAATATTTTTGGTCTCTGACATGAGAGAAACAGTGTGATCTGTATCCATTTATATCTAACTTACTTCAAGTAGCATTGTTTCCAGATATTTATTTCCTCACAAGTAATTGATTTTCAATCTGTAATGAAGTAGGATTCATATAAATACATATATATTTAGGCTATATATTCCAGGTTTCATTATATATTGAAAACTATATATAATAAAGTATACAAAATAATATAATTAATAATTTATATATATATATATATATAAATTATAAATTTATATTCCATATATATATATTTTTCCATTTATCTGCTGGTGGGCATATAAGCTACTCCCCAAACTGAGCTATTATCAGTTGTTCTGCTATAAACATGGACATGCATAGATCACTGTAGTTTGATAACTCCACACCTTTGCGAAGATACCCAGCTGGTTCACATGGAACTTCTAGTTTTAGTGTTATGAAGAAGCTCCATACTGATACCCACACTGGCTCCTCCAGTTTACAGAGTTGGCATTCCCATAAGCATTGTAGCAGGCTTCCCTCTTCCTCACCACCTCACCAACATTGTTCTTCACATTTGGAGGATGGGCATTCTTTCTGGAGTAACATTTTATCTCACTGTTGTCTTGAATTGCATTTCTCTAATGCCCATAAGTGCTGAAATTTTTTTTCATGTACTTTTGGCCAATGATACTTCTTATGACAAACATTTGTCCTTTTTAATTGCTCATTTTTTTGGATCTAATTATTTTTGAATTCAGTATATTTTAGATGATAGTCCTCTGAGAAATAACTAATATTTTTTTTCCCAGTCTGTGTATTGTTCTTTTATTCCATTGGTTGTTTCCTTTCTGTGCAGAGGCCTTTTAATTTGATATGATCCTATTGGCTGATTCTTGATTTTAGGAATTTATTAATTCTAAAAATTTTTTGCTGGAATTTTTCAGTCTTGTATATAAATGATTATCATTCTTGCATAAAGATATTTTAACTTCTTCCTATTTGTGCCCGTTTCATCGATTTCTGTTCCCAACTGCTCTGGCTAAATTTTGAATACTATATGGAGCAGGAGTGATAGGAGTAAACACCCTGGTCTTACCCTGGTTTCACAGTACATGTTTTCAGTTTTTCCCATGTATTATGATGCTGGCAATGGGCTTGTGACAAATGGCCATATGCTCACTCCAGTTAAAATGACAATATTTTAAGAATGGATGCTGTTTTAAAAGATAAAAAGTGTATATTGTCATTACTTCAGTTTGAAACTTTCTTAGTTGAGCAAAACTCTAGAAAGTTTAAAAATTAAGTACAAAATGGTTATATAAAACAAATGCCATAAAATAGTTATCATAAAGAAATATTGTTCTAAATTGATGAAGCTACTCTAGCCAGTAGAGTAATTACTAGAAATATTAGAAAAATATAGCTAATTATATTGATATCTAAAATAATTAAAATCAAGTAAAATAAAAAATTTCATTCCTCAGCAGCAGTGTCCTCATTTCAAGTGTGTGTAGGTGCTACTGTTTTAGAGAGTTAGATCACACCCTAAAATTGACATTAGCTAACTTCCATATCTAGAATAAGTCTGAAAATAATTTCGGAAATTATTATAATAAAACACTTAAGGTATTATTATCCATATTTACATTTGTGCATAATTTGCATAAACAATGCTGAAAATTATAATACTCAAAAAAAGACTATGACAGTTTCTTTGTATATAAGGCTGTTGGAAATGAAACCATTTTGTTAGGAGTTTTACATATCAAAATGGAGCATAGATAGTAACAAGTTATTATCATCCATGTGATTAATCCACAATGCATACCACTTGCAATAATGGGATTGCTACAATGGTCTGTTATCATTCCTTCAATTAAACATGGAAATAATACATTTCACCAGTATCAAAATTAATATTCATTTGGCAATCTATCAAATTAGCTCGTAATTATTGTGAATTTCTCAATTAGAACCATAAATCCTTGCCTTACTCAGAATAATATTAACAGAATTTTAAAAACCAAAATATAAAGTGGATATTCTAAAACACATCTGTTCTAAGTTTGATAAGCAATCATTATAATTAGTGCTTTTGGTGTGGATTTTTATTAGAAGAACTCAGTTTGCTTCTGATTAGGAGGCCTATCTGAAATAAGTTAGCATACATTAGGCAAAGTTTGAATATATAAAATCTAATATATGAGCAGAAGATAACAGGATTTGATTAGGAAAGTATATATCAAACAATTTATTTGTAGTGCACTTTAGATATAATTTAATCCAAAATTTCAGTTTTATAGGTAAACGATTAAAGGGTGTGTGTGTGTGTGTGTGTGTGTGTGTGTGTGTGTGTGTACATTAACTGGCTATTCCAAAAAGAATTCAGTTTTTTTAGGGCATCAAAGCAAGGGCAAGGCAGTTTTCCTTCCTTACCCTTGTCGAAGAGGTTGAAAAAGGACACATTGGGTGAAACAAAAATGGTGAAATCCAGTACTTGGTCTTATCCACTGCACTAACCATTCAATATGGACATGGTAACATTCAAGCTTACACATAATTCATATCTGACATTCATGCATATAGGAATAAAGGGCCAGTAAGCTGCACATAAATCATTATAATATTATCCCTTCGCACATTAACAATTAGAATGGTAGTCAAAAGAAAATGATGCATCAAAACCCTTGACTTAGCATCCATCGCCCTGGACAATCTTGCTCCCACTGAAATCCCATTGTCGACTTTGCTAAACAAAACTTTGCATTAGCCATAAAGTTTCAGTCCAACAACATGTGATGTGTTTGCCTACCATAGGTCAACAGTTGTTGCAGATACTAAGATGATCCAAGAATAAAGGTGCTGTTACATATGATCTGAGAAGTACTGAATGGGATGGACAGACAAGCATTGCTCACTTCCTGGAGGATATGCACTTTGTGTTTTCATCACTTTCCCATTAGTGGGCTAAAATGAGCAACACCCACAATTTAAGGGAAGAGAGGTTTCTTTTGGCTCACATGGTCCATCCATGGTCAGAAAGTTCAAAGGCAGAGACAGCATGGTGGAAGGGTGTGGTGGAAGGAAGCCATTCAACTTACTAGCCAAGAAGCAGAGAGAAGAGGGAGGATTCAGGAACCAGAGTGCATCCTTCCAGGTCAGGGCCCTGTGACCCACCTCCAACCAGACTCTGCCCCTCAGCATTGCATTCAGCTACTGAACTCATTAGTGGGCTCATCTTTGGCTGAGTCCAGCTCTCCTATGTTGCAATCACCCTCAAATACATGAGACTCAGTGGGGACATGGTAGGTGAAAACCATATTTTGTAAAAAGAGAAAATGAACAGCTGTGAAAGGTAGTAAGAGCTTTGAAAATGCTCCTGTTATGGAAAATGTAAACTAGAATTAGACCACAGGCATAAGAGACATATACCCTTTTAATTTTAAACAATGGATTATTGCAAAGTAGATAAAGATGACTGAAGTAGCTATTCTACACAGAGACCAGCACATATGGTTTCTGAGATGGAGAGCTAATAATTTCCTTTTCCACATTTCTTGAATATTCTCTAGTTTGTCCATATTAGACAACTTAAAACTTAACAGAAAAACTCCCATCTTTTTCAAATGTTCCTTCATCCCTATCTTCCTAAATAAGTAGATGTCTGGGTTAAACTCTTCTCCTTCTATTAAATATTAGACTTCAACACTAAGCATTTCCAGCTCAGCTCCCTAAGGAGTTTTCAAATCCATTCTTTGGTCCCATCCTCACTCTCATTCATCATGCTCAGTCCTTGGTTATCTTTCAGTTAGGTGACCACAATTACTTGCAATGGTTCTCTTTGCTTGCAGTCTACCCACACCTCCACCCACTTCACGAAGATTCAATCACATTTTGAAAGGCAGAAATGAACTGCCTTGTTTTTCACCTGGTCCTGAGCAGGAGCCCTGTTGATCTGTCTACCCAGTCACACCCTCACCTTCTGGCCCCAACTAACTGTAAAGAACTTCTTTCAGTTGTGCTACTCCACCAAGTACACCTTGCCTCTGGAGTCTCTGCATTGCATATTTTTAAGACTGAAATGCCATAATAACTTTTTATTCTGATGAAACCCCCCCCAAAAAAAAACCCCTCAAAATTTGGCTTACTGTTCCTCCCACAAGTAACTATCCCAAACTCTTCAGCACAGGAAGATGTCCCTCTATTGTGCGTCCTACTTTTCAGTACATCCTTTGGTCATAGCACTTATCCTATAACTTGTAATTACTAAAGGCAGTGATGTAGACCCCGTGTTGTTCTTTATTCATTGTGCCAGGCATGTAGATTCTTAAATATCTGGACCACCTTTGTAAGTAAATTATTGCAACATATTATTTCAGGATTCTTAATTTTAATTTTCTCTGGTTCTATGACAGATAAAAAGTTCATAAATTGGCAAACACAGATCTTTGTCTTACAGCTCTGTACAGCTTCATCTCTTGGTACCTGACTGTAAGCCTCCTGAGGTCAGCTGTGTTTCTTCTTCATATTCTCAATTCCTGTCACCCACAGACACACTGTCTTTATTGGTGAATAAAGGTTAAATATATGAAGAAGGAATATTGCATTTGCAAAAAGGAATCACTTTAAGTTTCTTAAAACTACAGTTTTCTTCAAGAGAACACTGCAATGGATTATGAAACTCTAGATTTCAGGGTATCTTAAATTCTTAATAAATTTTTAGAACATGTGTTCTGGGGCAAATATAGTTCTCATTGACATATTTTTCCTCCACCATCTCAACTGAAAAACAACTTCAGAGTTTAGAAAATAAGTCCTATGTATAGTCAGAGCTCATGCTTTGCTATTTACTTTGAACTGGAAGAAAATTAGACAATTAGCAAAATATAAGTGGTAAATAATATTATGGTAATCTCTCAATCGCCTTCTAACCCACGTTGGTATTCTTATTATAGAGGCTTATTCTTATTATAAGAGCCCTTTTCTCTTATAAAATTTAGGAAATCCACACAAGCACCAAGATAACAAAGACTCACAAGTCTGTATGTTCACAGTAACTGTTGGGTATGAGAGAAAAAAGGAGAACGACTTTAGAAAAGATGCTCAATGACCTCTTAGTAGACTGGCTGAATTATAGGACTTGGTTGGATTGGGAAATAAGGAAAATAATGATGTTAAGACACATATAGGTGGACAAGAAGGAAGGAAGGAAGGAAGGAAGGAAGGAAGGAAGGAAGGAAGGAAGGAAGAAAAATGTGAGGGGAAAATATAATTTTTCGGTTATTGTTCAGGTAAATTGCATGTGTGACACCTGTGGTGCATAGATTTATTTATAAACACTATCAGTCATATTTAATCTAGGTATTCATCATTTTGTGGACTACACAATTGTGTTTGGGTATGTTAAGTATTTAAATCCTACCCTGCTGAAATAAACTGTAACATAAGTGATATATAAGGACATAGATTGAAAATATTCAGAAAACTATGAATCATTTATCTTCTTGGATGTTTCAAAATGCTCTCTCTAAAATAATCTCTCTGTGTCTGCAAAAGGAATTCTAAATGCATCCGTTTTGGTTCTGCTACCAACTGGCACCTGTGCTGGAGAAAACCGCATAACTTCCTTAGATCTCATATGTAAAATGAGACACTTCATTATTTCGCTTATAAAGTTCTATGTGTACACACTTAATAAATGCATCATGCTCATAGAATGTGATGTGCTCATGATGCAGATATGGAATCCACTTCACACATCCTGACATGTTTATAGTATCAACCTTTAAGTATCTGTACATAGATTTATTTTTTCTTATAGTGACAGTGCAATACCTATGTCTTTAAAATGGTTTTTGCTTTTCTCACTTGCTTAAAGTCAACTTGTAAAAATGAATTTGCTGAACAAGTAGCTATATCTACACTAAAATTAAAATAAGCATAAAAATAAACAATTCTTCACATGTCTCTTTCTTGGTCAAACATCAATTTTTAGACAGGTCAATTGAAAACCTTGAATTTTTTTCCTTTGTATATTATTTAAAACCATTGACTCTGACCAACACAGCCACAAAGTTTTAAATATTTTCTGTGATGAATAAAATAAGTACTTTGACCCCAGGAAAATAGTTTTGCATTCTTTTACCAAAACTATTTTAAGTCTACAAAACTTGTTTTAAATATCGTAATGGCTAAAATACTTTAAAAATTTTATTGCTGTGTTTATTATTGAGATCCTAAGAATAGATCATTTGATTTTTTGACTCTTGTAATCTCCTTATGGGAATACATTTCTGCATGAGGTGTGGGTCAGGGAGCTCTAGTATTGATAAGAGTCTTTGCTGGCTCTCTAGTGGATTCTCAGCTATAACATTGACTTATTAGTGGAAGTTTGAAAGAACAGGGGCATTATTTTTGTATAACTAGTATGTAGGCTGATTCAAAGAATGCTGAAATTCATAACATGTGGAAAAATATGGGGACAATCTAGGACTTGGAAAAAAGGAAATGTTATATACTTAATATATACTTATTTATATGTGACATTTTCCTTTGCATAAAAATAATGTACACACACATACTCACTTGTGTGCTTATGTCTTCAAACCTAATTCTTTTGGGGCTTATAGATGCCTGAAGTAACCTGGGCAGCACAACAGCATGGATTCTGGTATTTTCCCCTTTTAAATCTCAAGCCCAAGCTATTTGATGTGAGCAAGTTATCTAATTTTTCTTGTCTAGTTTCCTCATTTATAAGTTGGATTTATAAATAACTTATAAATAAGTCATTTATAAGTTGGAGTTTTTATTAATAGCCCAGGTACTTAGTATTAAATAATATATATATATATATATATATATATATATATATATTCAATAATCAGCATGAAGAACCTTCATCGATAGCAAGAGGCAGTATGGTAACCATTGTTGATCAACTTATATTTTGTTTTTACATTATCTATTATGTCCATCCTTTTTGATTTGACTGACTCTGTTCTGATATGTCGCATTTGGTTTTACTGTCTTCAAAAAAAGTAATAAGAACTGTGGGAGTAATAAAACCCAAAATGTGTAATTGTCATTGTACAAAAGAAAAGAAAAGAAAGTTCTCTAAAGGTTATAATTGCATATATGTTTAAGTATATAAGATAGATAACCATATTACTGAGTGTTTTTTGTATCATTGAACAAAACTGCATTCTCACTGTTGAAGGCCACTTTATATGCTTCAATTTTGTAACGAACTATTTCAAAAATGAGAATATGTAATCTATTGACTAGTGATTTCTTAATGTTTATTTTTTAAATTTTGTATTACTTGTACCCTTTTTCTGTTTTTTTCCTTTTTCTCCTTAAATTAAAAAAAAAAAAAAAAGGAAGGAAATGCATACACTAGCACCACAGCAGGACCTTTTTTCTTGCAGTTTCAGGGAGGTCTTTGGGGTACTGTGCAGACTGCACCAACATTCCAGTAGGACTTGGGAAGGAAGAGGTCTAGGGCCTCGCTGAGCTCACAGACTTGAAGAGGTCAAGGACAGGGATGAGGGATACTAGTTGGGGTGTTTCAAGAAGCTGTCAGTTTGAAATGATCCACCTTCACTCTCCAGAGCAGACTGAGTTGTCCTTTCTCTTACATTGAGAAGGTCTGGCTTATGGTCCCTGGAGTCTGGTGGCCAGATCTAAAGCTGCCCCATAGTATGACACACATATATGTGAGAGGAGCACATGCTCACTTCTAGGAAGGATGTGTGGGGGGGAGGGGGAGAGAAAGAGACAGAGACAGAGATAGAGAGAGAGAGACAGAGAGAAAGCATGTGTATGTGTCTTGAAAAGTTTTCTGCATTTCCACGTGAAATAGAGAGAAAGATCAAGATCCCCTGAGTGTTTCTCACAGAAATGAGCCCATGAAGGCGTGGCCTGGGTAGTCCTTGACACAGTTGTGCTGTTCCTGAGCAAGGAAAGCATACCTGTGCCTGCTTCTTAGGGACCACAGTGAAATTGTGAAGGCTCAGATCCATTTCTAATCCTCTACAAGAAGATGGCAGGGAGAGACAAGGTGACCTACCTGCCACCACCATAAACAAACAAATAAAGGGTGAACATTGGATTCCAAAGGGAGAGAGAAGGAATGCAGTGTCTGGGAGCATAAGCTTCCATGCTGCTCCTCTCGGAAGAGTGTGTGGAGCCCTCCAGGGAAAGATGGCAAGGTGGCACCGCCCTCCAAGGTGTCTGCTGTAAACAGGGGTCACCCCTGTGGTGACGGTGCTCTACCACATGTCACAAGGGCTCTTTCCTTTCTCATGTTCTTCTCCTCCTCCACCTCCACCTTTACCCCTCACCACTGAGGATGGATCTCCTGGGAGGGATGTGAGAGACACGAATCTGGGCACATGCGTGGCAGAGAGTGAGCTAGGCACTCTCTCACTCTCACCACTAGCACAAGTGAGTGAGAGACAGGGCATTTGTTACTTAAAAATATTTAACTGACAAATGAAAATTGCTTATCTTCAAGCTGCACGGAGTGTGTTGACTTGTTAAACACTGTACTAACTCTAGGGTTCAAATTAATTACATTCTACACCACCCAGAGTGATGTGTACCCATCATGTGTATAAACACTTAACATCATTTTTATCAAATCTCTAACAAACTCTACAGTATTGATAACCATCTTACTCTCTCCCTCTCTCTCCTTCTGGATTGAACCCAGGGTCTTCACAATTTACCCTGAACTGTAACTCCAGTATTTTTTTTTCAGGGTCTCAGTAAATTGTTACATTGATCAGACAGGACTCTAACTTATGATACTCCCACTTCAATCTCCTAGAGTGCTGGAAATAGAGGCAGGCACCACCACACCTTTTAATATTTTTATCTCTCTTACAAATATTTTAGATATAGTGAGAGAAGACTATAAAAGGATTAGTACAGGTGCTTAAACCAAATAAAATCGTGACATATTGTGATACTCTAAATATTTGCTCTAGGTTTGAAAAATGAACATAAATACACAAAGGTTACTAAAATGGTGTAAATATCTTCAAAAATACTTTCATAGCATTGAAAATTTGAAAATTCCTTAAAATCCATTTTGTCAAATTTTAGTGAATCTGATTTCAGTCTAAAGTGATATCACACTTACCACTAACACTTGTATCACTACCATGAATGATTTAGATGCTTGAAAATATTCTTAGACCCCCCCCATAAGTTGAAAAAAATGATAGTTTCTTTTTCTCCTTTAGGCATTTCTACAAACTAAAACAAGAGGCAATTAGACTTAGTCTACTTACAAATGTATTTGTCTTCTTTTTATCCATGACTTTACTGAGATATAATGTGAGATATTGAAAATCATAAAATTACATGAACTACTTCTTAGTATCAAGTGACAAAAAAGATTCCTTGCGTACTACTCCTTGGGGAAGTAAGTGGGAGATTTCTACTGAAAACATATGGCGAGTCAACAGATAGTGCTTTTGCAAGGTGTTCTAAGTGGAAATAATTTTCCTTTAAGTCTCCTGAAAAATGAGAGTAGACGACTGCTAGAGATGTCAGAGAATTTAAGATCTAACCCTAACCTCATCCTTTGGCATGTGGAACAAGTCCACAAGCAAATTCTTCTGGTGCAGCATAACACTGGAGTTAAGATGGGAATTATCGGTCATACTGAAAAGACATTAAAGTTTTAAATAAAAGCCCACCACAGACACCTGCCAAAATCAAGTGAACATGTCTGGACAAGTCTGCTTACAGATCATTCCTGCCTTTGTGTAACTCACACTTGTTTAACTGATGGCCTTGCAATGTAACTTGAATGTTTACACTGCCTCGGCCACCTTGGATGTCACACAACCCTCCAACCATAATGTACCAAATCTATTCTTGTACTTCCCCTTTGCTCTCTCTATAAAAACCCCCAAACCCAGTGTGGGATGTAGGGCAGGGAGTTGACTCTTTAGGAGAGATAGTGGCATAATAAACTGCCTTCTACCCTTGGTGCTATTTCTTCCTGCTTTCAGTCTGTTTTCTGTAACAACACAAAGTTAAATATGGCATAGTTTCTTTTATATAAGAAACTCAAAATAAAATTAATTGAAGAGCAAAATAAACAAAAGATGATAGGAAAAAGCCACATAAATATATTTTTGCAGAAGTGGAAGGGAAGAAGAGGAGGCAAGAAGATGAAAAAGATGAAGATGCATAATGTGTGCACACCAACTCCTCACAGAGTGCAACCCCACACCCTGCCAACATGGGCTTATTAAAACTTTTTAAAAAAGAAAATGTAAGCAATGGGGAATTAGAATTAGACTAAACTCACATCCCAACACTGAAATATATTTGCTTCACAAATCTGGGCATGTTCCTAATATCCCTAGGCTTTCACTTGTTCCAAAATAACTTTAGAATAATAAAGTACCAACTAAAATCATACCAACTTTGTAAGTTTCTGATGAAAGAAAAAATATTGATAGCATAATTTATGTTAGGAATCTTTTTCACAACAAAAGAAATCACTAACAGAGTGAAAAGACAACCCAGAGAAAACAATCCAGTGAAAAGACAACACAGCAGGATAAAGTTTTAGCCAGCTGTTCTTCAGATAAGGGACCAATGACTAGAACATAAGAGCTGAAAAACTCAGACTCCCCAAATGTAAAGACCCAATCCATAAATGGGTATCTGAGATGAATGACACTTCTCGGCTGAAGAACTAAAAATGGCAAAGAAATATACAAACAAGTGTTTGATGTCACTGGAAATTGGAAAGATACACATTAAAAAAATCAATACTGAGATTCCATCTCACTCTAGAAAGACTGGCTGTCATCAAGAAATCAATCAATAGCAAATGCTGGAAGGGTTTTGAGGAAAAAAGAATCCTTCTCCACTGTTGGTGGGAATGTATGTTGGTACAACCACTATGGAAATCAGTGTGGAGTAACTTCAGAAATCTAGGACTAATGGCTACATTTGACCCAGCAATTCTCCTTCTTGGTAGTTTCCCAAAAGAATTAGAAGCATCATATCACCATGATAGAAACACACTCATACTTATGGCAGCACAATTTGTGATAGTCAAATCTTGGAAATTGCCCTCCTGCCCACCAACTGGTGAATGGATAAAGAAGATGAGGTTTTTTTATACTATGTAGTATTACTCAACCATAAAGGATAAACTTGAGACATTTATAGGTAAAGGAATGAACCTTGAAACCATACTCTTAAGTGAAATAAACCAGACAAATGTGTAAATATCTCATTGCTTCTGAGGTATGAGAAACTGAAAGGATAAATAAACCATAATGCACAATAGATATTGTGAAACAAGAAGAAATTGTTTGAATAGAAAGGGGATGAGAGAGAAGAGAGGGATAAAGGAAAGAAGGGAAAAAACAAGCAAAGGGTAAAATGAAAGCAAAGCTGTGCAGGTAAGGTGGGGAAGAAGAGTTGAAAGGAGAGCAGGAGAACAGGAAAACAGAACCAAGATGTATCACGAGCAAGTGCATGTTCCCTATGATAGATGTGATCATTCTGCATAGCTAAATGGTAGCAATAAACTTACTACTAATAATAATAGAAATCTTTTCTCTCTTTCATTATTTAATGTGCTAAATGCTTTTCTGACCACAGGCTTCATGTCACATGGCAAGGTCAGTGCTGTGACAAGCCATTCTCTCTATGACCTCTGCCCAGGACATCTCGACCTTGACTTTGGCCACCCAAGGTCAGCCCTGCTGAACTGTTTTTCACAAAGCCGACGTTCCATGCCAGTGTAGGAGTGAATGTTGCTATGTCTTTGTTGCATTTACTTCAGATTGCTCTTCCATATTTCTATGCTTGCCCCCAAAGAGATAGAAATTCTATATTCTCTGAGGCCCAAGCTCTTCCCTTTTGAGTGAGAATATTTTGAGAGGATAAGTATGTCTTATAGGCAGATTGCATGTGTAGAATTTTGTGTATAGACTTGGGCTGAAACAGTCAGTGGATAAACTAAAATCAATTGATAGAAGCCGAACATGCGGTGGGTGGCATGTGAGACTTACCCAGGGGTACTCCCCGAGTACATCGTCCTCCTGTGGATATGGATCCCAAAGAAGGGGGCACGAGGGCCTTCCAGATTTGTCTCCAAAGTCCATTGACACATATGGGTGTACTTCAGGCACTCATTGGTAATGGGGTAGGAAGTGCAAATCTTTCAACTGATTAAGGGGCATGATCTGAAGGAGCACACACGTGGCTGAGACAGTGTTTATGGGCAGAGAATTCCATAGTGGAGACCTCCTGGCCCAACAGATTCTGGAAGTCATCATGCTCTTGTCCTTGGAGCCTATCAGCCCTGGTTCTGAGGCCATAGGGTTCATGTGCTATGTGATAAAGGGAGCTTCTGACTGGTTTCTGTGGTTAGGAGTTGGAGCCCAAGTTCCATAGTCAGAGTTCACAATATAGGGTGCGTTGGCCCTGACATCTTTTCTTGCTTCTTAGGAGTAAGAGCCAGCTGTCCTCCATGGCTTGTGTTTTGAGTTCTAAAATGGACCTGCTCTCCAACAACTAGTTGCTACATCCCGAGATCTTAGAGTATAACCGTTGGACAAAGGAAAGATGTTTATTATTTTAAATTACTACAGCTAGTATCTATATCAAATTATCATTTCACCAGGTCATGGAAGCATATGAAACAATCACAACCTTTTCCCCACTCTGATTATTGTGCATTGTATTGCTAGAAGAAATTAACAGGGTTCTCATGCTGATAGTATCTATTTGGTCTCTTATGTGTTCAGCAGCCTTCTCTCTGTTTCATGGTCACTAACCCATCCTCCTAAATACATGCTTCTTTAGCTACAAAACTTTTTCAGTGTAGCTTTTTCTTGAGATGATTTTCCACTCTTGACCTCAGTGATGATAGACATTTAGAGGTAAGGAGGTTTTATGAGTTCATATCATAGACTGGGTCATAATGACTCAGAATTGTATTTCCTCAGTGTTCTGGAATTTGGGAGACTGAGGTTAAGATGTCAGCCATGTGGGTCTTTTCTGAGGATTCCCTCCTTGGCTGTACCAAGCCAGTTTATCCCTGTGTCTTCACATGTGTCTTCTTTCCATGCATCTGTGTTCAAATTTCCTCTTTTATAGAAATGTACTTTTGGAGTAGAGTCCTAAGGGACCCTGAAAGATGGCAACGAAAGATTAAGAAAAGACAAGACACATAGGAAAAAGGAAAGATGGAGCCGATTGGGAGTTATTACATGACCTGTCTCTAGCATTTAATGATTCTGCAGTTGTCTTTGCTCCATTCCCAAGGAGTTTGCCAATCTCTGGCTCAGTGACTCCCTACAGTAGGACCCATTCTATTAATTTTATTTAACTTTTTTACTTCTTTGAAGAAGATATCTTTAAATACTATATACTCAACATATTGGGATTAGGATGTCAATCTGAATGTTGGGAGGTCACAATTTACTACCTGGAAGTATTGTAAGATACAGAAAACATCAAATTTCTCACATATACTCCACATGAACTAAACTCGAGTGCTACCTAGGGCCTCTTTGACTAAATACTCTATCCAGGTGTTTCCTAATCCTTAAACCACTCAGCTGTAGGGTGCATAGTTTTCTAACATATTTCATATAAAATCACAGTTTTGGGCAAGGCGTTTGAGCTTCCTACATTGTACAATGTTATTTGTTTTATAAAATATAATCCTACAGTTTCACCTCAAAGACATATTGGCAGTGTTTGGAGGAAGTTTGGCTGTCACAGTTAGGTGGATGCTACTTGCAGCTTGTTGAAGAGATCAGGAAAGCTGCTAAAGATCCGGGAGTGCACGGTCAGCTTCCATATGAACCGTCATCCAGTTTCAGAATACCAGAGCCCATCATGAGAAACTGATCTCACCTCAGATTGTAGAAAAGCTTAGTCCTGGCATCATGTTTAGTTTTGTGTTCTAAGTACTTCTAATCTCATTTTAAAGCCTAGCTTTAAGAATAGACAAGTTTTTTTTTTTCTTGAACCCACCTAATATCATATTCATGAGACACTAAATTCAATAAGGATTAACTAATCACGTGAGAGAAGAACGAAGCTTATTGGAACTATTAGGGGAAAAAAACCTCATCTGACTCATGCAAAAATGCGTTCCATCATACCAGGAGCTCCAAAATAATCAGTACAACACATCATCAGAAAGTATGTGATGATTTGTTGTTGAGAAGTTAGAGATTTACTGTGAAACTAGGTGCCTAGAAGGACTTAGTGCATTGGTATTTGTCAAAGAGGAAGAACAAAGTTTATAGAACAATCTAGGCTTCTTAGAAGATATTTCATTAGGACTAAGTACTCTGCATTCCATACTTACGAGTTTCACTTCAAATGTTTATATTAAATGACAGTAAACAAAACGGATCCAAGTTTAATCTTTATCATCAATGTTTGGGTAGCTCGGTATCACAAAGTCCCGGCAGGGGTTTCTTTTATAGGGTTGTACTATATTCCTTCCACTACCAATGATGGCATTAATCATGGGAAATTCATACATGTATGTACTACATCGTACATTTTTATGCCCACTTCCCTGTCCATCTTCCCCGTTCATCTCTTTGTCTCACCTTTTTCCTACAAAGGACTCACACTGTTTTTAAAGTCTTGCTTTTTGGTCCTCAATGTTTTACTCTACAATAATCTTTTCCTGTAATCATGTCTCAGATTGGCTCTAGGAAACCAGGTTGTCATGTCCCTGTGATCAGCTCGTCTGAGTCCAGTGAAAAGGAACACCTTCATATATAATCCAGTGACTGAAGCTGCTGTCTTACACAGGCCAGCAGAATCCTAAGACTCAATTACATCTTCCAAGACTGGGGAAGCTGCCTGGACTTGGCAGTTTTCACTGTACTTTCCCGACGTGCACTGCCAGGACCGTGAAAGACTGCACACCCTGGGTTAGGATCACGGGGTCACGTGACAATTTGGACAAGTGGAGGAAAGACTATTTTGAGGTAAATGGAGGGTCTGAATAAAACTATTCCAAGTGGAGGAAAGACTATTTCGAGGTAAATGGAGGGTCTGAATAAAACTATTCCAGGGAGCTTCCCACCTGTCAGGCTGTCCCATTCCTAATTCATCTATTATTAATTTTTGAACCCTTTCAAGAAGGAAGAAATTTCTTGTAATCTATTCCTAAATCTCTTAGATTTGTCTGCAATAGTTTGCTCCATTTCCAAATTTGTATCTCCATCATCTGTGATCACTAACTCAGTTTTCATATCACAGAAATTCACTGGAGTACATGAAAGTCTCTGAATCTAGAATAATTATTCTTTTATTTCCTAGCTCCATTTTACTAAGTTGGGTTCCAGATTTGCTACAATTAGGTGATAAAACAAACTTCATTTCTTTACATTTTTTTTCTTCATATTCTTAAACTCAAAGTTTTACATCCTTTCTCTGACCATAGCTGAGAGAAAAATCACAAAATTGTCTGGTTATACTCATGGTCAGATAAATAAATATGCAATTAATGTATGAATTATATGTAAATTGACATATGATTTTAACACAAGAAATTCACATTCATTGCGGAAGATTAGTACATATGTGTAATATATCTTCATTATTTTCTATGCCCTTTTGTACACTCTTTACTCTTCATCCTTCTTCCTGTTGGAGTCAGAGACTGCAAGGAAAACAGTCACATACAGGACACAAAATTTATCGTATTATTTTGTAGTAGTCACTCAAGAGTTAAATATAAGAAGTGTAGGAAATCTGTCCATACACTAAGACCAAAGAAATACAGCTGAGGGCCTGGATCCCATGGCAATATCCTGCATGAGTCCAGCTGAAGACCTGGAGCCCACGACAATGACTCCTATGAGTCCAACTGGGGGCCTCGAGCCCACAACAATATTCATGCATCTGTTTCATGAACCTGCCCTGGAAACGACCCAAGGTCAGCAGTGAAAGCCAGAAAGTCTGTGCCAGAAGGATGAAAGATCTGTACAGGTAGGCTGAGGGTTCTTTACTGGAGTCAGGAAACAACACTTAAAGTAAGGAAAAGTACCACAACCACCCTCTGACAATGAGGTCCTGAGCTCCTCTGATGATAACAGCCAAGTTCGTATCAGGAAGGTAGCATTACAAACTTCTCCTGGAGATTGAACAGCATACATCTTTCCCTCTGGAGCCAGGAAGTGATACTCAAAGGACCAGAGCTCCCCCACAGTGAACCACAGCCACTCAGCAACAACAAGGTCCTCTGAAGATGAGAACGGTCATGTTAATATGAGGGAAGAAGCTCAACAAGCTCCTCCAGGAGAGCTCATGACAACAGGAGAACCAGCAGCACCAGAGAACAACAGCACTACCCTTTCTCTTGAGGTCTCCTTTGTATGCTGGCAACTTTCCTCAGCTGGGCATCCACACTCAACACTATGCTGACTCAGTGCAGCTAGTGTTACCAGCTGACCGCCAGTTATCAATCCACCACACCCCACTTCCCTGTTTCCCTTCCCCAACTCCAAACCATTTGTCATTATTTTACTCTTTATTTATAACTGAGCTTCTCACATGAGAGAAACTTGGTGATACTTAACTTTCTGTGCCTGGTTCATTCTGCTTTACACAATGACCTCTGGACCATCCATTTTCCTGCTATATCACCTGTACTTAAAGCTGTCCTGCTTCTCTGGTAATTATTTCCAAGTTCCTCCTACCTCATGGTTGAATAAGATTCCCTTGTGTGTTCCCTAAGGGCAAGATGGACACTGAGAACTACTCTGGTGTTCTGTTGTTTTCTTTACTAAAGACACTACCCAATCAGAGCCTGGACTGTTTCAGAGCTTCTTTCAGTTATTTTGGGTCCAAATGCAGCTCGCTTACCTCCTGGTTAATAAACCTCACTCATCAAAAATGTTCAACATGGATCTTGCGTAAACTTGATAAAGTTCCTACTGAAGGCAAAGACAACTGTCATTTTTTCCACTCATGCCTTGGGCTTTATCCTCTACTTGATTTTTTTCAGTCTCTCAAGATCTTTATATATGAAAATTGTATAGCAACAGTTATACCTGTTACATCACCTGTACTTTAAACTACCCTTTTTCTGGTCATATTTGTAGTAAATAACTACTACTTCATCTCCTTTGTATCTACCTATGCAACTTAATATGGTTATTAAATCTAGAAGTCTTTTTGTGGAGCTTTTGGGGGTATTCTATCTTAGACTGTTGTGTTATCTGCAAATAATGATAATTTAAATTCTTTATTTCTTATCTTTTTTCTTCTTATTTCTTTATATTTTCTAATTTTTCTGGTTAATGTTTCCAGAACTACACTGAACAGAAGTGGTGAGAGTGGACATTCTTGTCTTGCTCCTGATTTTAGAGTGAAAGATGTTGGTTTTTGACTGTTCACTATGATGTTGGCTGTTGGTTTGTCATAGGTAACTTTTATCAGATTGAGAAGTTTTATCAATTTACTGTAGGTTATTTTTTACTATAAAGTATTGGACTTTGTCAGTGCTTTCTTTGATTTATTGATTATTATAATATGATTTATGCCGTTGGCTACGCTGATATGATATTTTACATTTATGCTGCATCCCTGGGATGAGTCCTACTTGGTCATGATGTATAATCTTGATCATTTGCTGCATTCTGTTTGACAGTATCTTATAGAGAATCTTTTGCTTTATGTTTGTAAGGGAGATTTGGCTGTATTTCTCTTTTATGGGTGGGTCTTCCTCTTGTTTTGATAACAGGGTAATATACTTTCTTCAAGGAATCACATTGATCATATTGCTTCATTTTCAATTTCACAGAAGAGTTTAATCAGTAATAACATTAGATCTTCTCTAAATTTTTTGTAGAATTCAGTAGTGAATTCATCTGAACCTGGGCTATTTCTCTTCCTCTTGTTGTTGTTGTTGTTGTTGTTGTTGTTGTTGTTGTTGTTGTTCTTCTTCTTCTTCTTCTTCTTCTTCTTCTTCTTCTTCTTCTTCTTCTTCTTCTTCTTCTTCTTCTCTCTGTCTCCTCTTCTTCCTGTTCCACCTGTTCCTCCTGTTTTTCTTCTTCTCCTCCTCCTTTTACTTCTTCCTCTAAGTTTTCAATTACATTTCAATTTTATTGACTCATATTGGGTTACAATTTTTATATCTTCTTGATTCAACTTTGGTAATTTGTATCTAGGAATCTATCCATTTCTTCTGTGTTTTCCATCTTTTTAGAATAAACGTTCTCAAAGTAGGTGCTGTTGATCGCCTGGATTTCTGAAGGATCTGTTGTAATTTCGCCCTTGTTATTCCTAATTACATTAATTTGAGTCTTTTCTTTCCTTTTTTGGCTTAAAGTTTGTCAATTTTATTTACTATTTCAAAGAACCAATACTTTGATCCAATTTTTTGGTATTGATTCCTCTGTTCTGGGAATTTTGTACTGTTTTCTCTATCACTATGTCATTATTTTTCCAATGTAATACTTTTTTTTTAAAATTTCTTGATATTTTAGAACTATATATTGTGTACTCCTTGGCTTCTCTTTTCTTTGTAGGCTTTTCTTATCCCCCTTCTCCCTTACTTTCCTTTCTAGTATTCTTTCATCTCTTTCCCTTTGCTGTCTGTGTTCTAGGCAGCTTCTGCCTGTACCCTCTTTTGTTCTTGATTCACACTCTCCTTAGATACAGTCTTGAGCCTTTGAGTATCACTCCTATGCTATAACTTCATCAAACTCCATTTTCAGTATGTCTCTGATCTTCTAACCTCTCCACTTGCCCATTATCATACTTTTCAAAATAGGTTCCTTCTGTACCCCCCCCACATGTTATAAAACAGACTTCCATGGTATTTCTTTTGCCAGAATCTTAAGCACATCCTTGCCTCTTCATTCTCCTTTGTCATTCAAATTCATCCCACAGTACGTATATGTCTAGACCTTTGCATTTCTCTACTATCAGTGATACTACCTACTCTAAATAATTATCTTTCTGGACACTTTTTAAAATCCTTAGTTTTTCGGTTTTATTTTTTTCCTTCTGTGCAAAAACCCAGTTTCCCTAAGAAAGCCAGAGCAATGTTTATAAATCTAAAGTAATATGTAGTTAACTGCATTTTATTTTATTTTCCCTACTTAAAGCACCATACTTTCTCCATGATTAAGAATGCTCTTGGGGCTGGGGATTTAACTCAGCGGCATATGCACCTGCCTTGCAAGCAGGCGGTTGTGACTTTGATCCCTGGTACTGATAAAAAGTTAAAAAAAAAAAAAAAAAAAGAATGCTATTCATGACCTGCCTCTGCCTCCCTTCTAAAGGCATCTGCATCCCTCTCTCACTCGCTCACTAATGTCCAAGGCCTGTTTCATGTTCTTCTCACAGACCCTGGCATTTATTAACGATATTTTTAAAGCAAATGTGAAAGCCTCAGATAGTAGCAACTAAGTCAGGGGTGGTGAACCTATGGCATCATACTGCAGCAGTCTGTTTGCATCATTGGAAGCTCTCAATAAAGTTTTGCCAGCACTGGCCTAGACTCTTCCCATTCTGGCTTCCAATGGTGGACACACTTTTTCCAATTTTTAGTTGAAAGTAGTTTGATCTGAAAGACTTTATTTTCTTCTATTTGGTACTTTACTGAGCCCCTTTGCCAGCACCACCATCAATTACTATATCACATTATCTGGCTTAGTTTCTCTTGCAAACACATTCAGTTATTATCTCGTGTGCCTCCTTCACATTCTGTATCTCTTTGTCTAACAGAAACGCAGTTATGCAGTGAGCATGCCACTCATTGCTTAGCATTTAGTAGAGATGTTAGTATAGTTTTTGGTGTAAGTTGTGTGTCTGCAGCAGCCACTTTTCACATCTAACCTTCTCTATTTACTTACTCTTTTTACACTACTAGAATAGAAGAACTCTGGTTCTCACATGCTACAAAAGTGCTCTACCTAATTGCAAAACGTTTAAAATTGTGCCCTTCTACGTCACTCTCCATAATAGTCACGTGAAAGTTTTACCGTTATTTGTAAAACTAACCTATTGTATTCAACGATAAATATACAGTTCAAGTGAATAGGCATTCTAGCAACCTACAATTTTCATAAACATGAATATTTACTTTGTATTTTGTGCTTTATATTTAGCAATTCTCAATGAATGCTTGTTAAAATAATCAGTGATTTCTGAATGCAGTGTTGTGGCCTATTTTCTTCTAACTCAAATAGTTTGTTATTGACATCTCTATCTACAGAGATCTCTTATATCTTATCGAAACTCTGAAAGGTACTTAAGTGACATTTTTTCACTACCCTTACCAAATGTCTTAACTAGACTTCTTTTCCTTTTGAATATGAATAGTACTTTTATTTATTTGTAACAAAATTTTAATACATTAACACATTTGTAAGAAATGTTGCAGAAAAATTCTGCTTTCTACTCTGTTGTAATACTTTATATAATGGCATAATATCCAAACCAAAAATCTGATACCAGTGCGATGTGTTGATTGTATTCAGATCCGATCTGTTTTATAGAAGTCCATGTGTGTTCATTTGGTTCTCAGCAATTTTATTCAGGATTTATATGATGAATGTGATATTTGGCCTAAATGTTATCAACTCTTGGCCTAGGGTCCATCCACGGAGTTAGTAAAGCACATTTTGGGGTATGTCTGGGTGGGTTGTGGAGGTGTGGCCTTGGGTACTGTATCTGGTCTCTGGCCCCTTCCTTTCTGACACTATTCCCCTGCTTTGCTTCCAGGTCACTGTGAGCTAAGCATCTCTGCTTTACCATATTTTAACACAACTACCTTTCTGTCGTGGAGAGAGCTGACCAAGGACTGTAACTGTAAACCAAATTAAATCTCTCTTCCTTTACATTTTGAGTGTCAGGTATCATGGCCCAGCGAGGGGAAAGCTGACTGGAAGTTCGTTACTTTTCTTGTTGATGAAACAAAATACTCCACGCCCAAAGTTAAAGAAACAAAAGATTTATTTTGGCTCACAGTTTGTTGAGGTTTCAGTTCATAGTTGTCTGGCTCTGAGGCAGGATGGCATCACAGAGGATCATTGCAGAGGAAAATAGTTCACAACAGGAAGAGAATAACAGCAACAAGTGACCATACTAACCTTCTTTCTGTCCCTTATGTTTTACCCAGCTACCCATCTTTAGCCCCGGTAGCACTCACATCCTTAATTGCATCCTTGATCCCAGAATTACACACTTCAGATCCAACCACATTGGAGAAACTCCACCTAAGACAGCATGAGGTTTGGGAGTGTGCTTTAGACACAAACCATAAAACACAGTAGGAGTTTGAGTACTATCATTTTAGAGACACAGCCATTTATTTCTCTCCCCATCACCTCAATCCTTGGCAATCTATTTTTTATTTCTAGCATTTTGTCACTTAAATTATGTAATATAAGTGGAATAATGTAGTTGTGAACTAAGAATAGACTGCTTTTATTCAGCATATTTCTCTTGAGACTCACCCAAGGTATCTGGTATACAGTACTGGCACCTTTTATTTCTGAGCAGTATTCTCTGATATGGACACAGTATGGTTTATTTATCATTCATACTGGAAGGATGTTTGAGTAATTCTCCAACTAGGAGTTATTATAGATAATGGGCATTCATGCAAATCTTTTTGTGTGTTCATAACACTTTATTTCCTTGGAATAATGCCATAAAGAAGTGTTTTAAAAGTAAGAAAACTGCAGATCAAAATGCATATAGGAAAGGAAACTTTGGAAGTCTAAGAACCTGGAAGTCATGGAAGAGAGGAATGAGAGAATTTTTCATAGATAAAAAGTATGTTCCTCTGTTATTCTGAAGCTTCTGTATTGTTTAACTTTTCTTAATCAGACCCCAAACTTTTAATGATATGTTATAAAAGATAACTGCATAGATGTTTAGGAATCTAGAACATTGGCAATAAAATATATTCAACACTATTGTATTATCAAATGAATCATGACAGTTGACTATGACAGCAAACCTGGACTATTATTTATGGCTTTTTGTTATAAAACCTTATAATATTATTGTTACTGCTGAAATTTGTGTTCTTCTGATATCTACTATTAATATTCCATGTGGCATAATATATACCATTATTTACTATTATATAATGAATATCTGAATCAATAAAGTTTGGTTCTATCTGGATTATGTGATTATGGACATTTGGTGCATGTAGACATAATCAAATAGTTATCAATCTGTAAATTATTTTCTATGCATCCTAAAGAATATGCTTGGTTTTCTATTGTTCTTATTGAATGATTGAATTGTCTGTGAGCTCTAGACTACCAGAGAGTTACTATTGATTTCATGTTTTCATGTTGTTTGTCAGTGAAAGCTAAATGTTTTATACAACTTTTCTTCCCTGGAATAACCACTGGAATTTTCTAAATGAAATACATACTTTGTTGTCTAATTTACTGTAAAGACTGAGGCTATTCAATGCACATCTCTTTGCCTCAATATATTTCTATTTTTACTTTCATTTTGTATTACTTCATCATAAAGAAAAATGTTATGCATTTTTCTTCTACTTTTTGAAGAATATACATGTCTTAAATTTCATGCCTTTGCAATTCTTAGATTTTCTTCATCATTTTCTCTTTATCTACTTTAAATAAGCAAAAGCCTCATTGTACATAATTATTTTAGTATACTTAACATTTTATCTTTGTAATTGTCAAGTTTTTCACATATGTGTTTCATAACTTGTCCTACTGTCTTTTCCTCTAATGTTCCCACTCCTTAAGTTCATGCTCCATTCTCATCTATCAGCCAAAATGACAATCTCAAATTTGACAGTAGTTGTCTGCTTATTTCATAAAAATAATAATATTTATCTTCATGCTTCCCACTGCCAGTGATGGTTAACAAATCCATGTGAATCTTTTTTCCCATCAGTGGTAACCAAAACACTTCCTTGCTTTGCTTCTAATAAATATTGAAGATGCATACTTTCTTTATCATTCTCTTGGGAAACACTAATATCTTTGAAGCACAAATGAACTAGAATCATGAAGATGCCATCCGAGGGCAGGATCTAGGATTCTGGTCTATGTCCATGCAAAAGGATCTTTGATAACAGGCCACTGCTAAACATAATAGGAAGGCTAGATTCATGACATACATCAGACAGTAGAGATTTCCCAGGGTACTCCCTAAAAAATAGACATATGCACATCTTTTTGTACTTGTATGCAGGCATTTTGGCTTCTTATAACATATTAACATTACTCATATTCTTAAAACTTTGCTCATAGAAATAATAAAATGTCTACTTGAAAAACAGAATAGATAGGCTATGAGAAGTGAGTTAAAGTTATCTTCATGGATGTTCTGTTATGACTATTTTATTGATATTAATGTGACTTAGCTTTCTTACTTAAAAACAAATTAGAAAAAAAAATTGTTAATATTCTTGGTCCCGAACCTTGTTTTATAATGCTTTCCTAGACATAATTTAGGAAACTAAACTTAGATGCCAGGAATAAAATCTCCACAAAAACAGCTATACTACAAAGGCAAACAACAACAATCAAACAAAACAACAGCATCAACAATGCATTTTGCCTCCTTAGATTGATGCAGGACCATTTTTCAAATTTTATGAAGTCACCAAAACGAGATATTATCTCATGTGCAAAGAGAAAAACACATGATCTTTATTTATTTTCAGCTAATAGGATTAATATAAATCTTTGCAGCTGTAACTCAGTAAAAATGAAGATAGAATGATGAATATGAGTCTTTGAAGCCCCTCACGACAATGACCCCATGGCCCTGCCCTTTCCCTACCCCATCTCACTTTTCCATATCCTCAGACATAATAAGCCTGCCACCACTAATGTTATAAAGTAGTAATTGTTGCTAATTGGTAGGGAGGCGGCAGACCATTCTGGTAATGTTGTGAAACTGTAAGGAAGAAGGACTGAGAACATTCACAGGCCCAGCAGTAATTATCCACTAATTTGGCCTGTTTGTGTGGGGACAGCTCATTATAGCCCTTAAGAAACCTCAGAATAAAGAGGGAGAGTAGGTAGGAGGCAAGGTTAAATAATTAGTGCTCAGCAGATTTTTTTTAAAGATTCAAAGAATAGGATTAAGGGCGGGAAATGTGACCAGAGTGACAATTAAGAAATGGTAGAACATTCTGCACCAAGTGAGTTTTATGTTTCTGGGGGAGTAGGGATATGTGAGAATCCAAAATCATAGCATGAAAAATGGCATGTCACTTTTATGACTCCCTTTTAATTATGACCGTGATCATCTCCTTACATTTTATAGTGGCAATCTCATGCTCCACAAGAGATATTTATTCTCATGATACTAAAAAAGGTTTTCAGTTTTTATTAAATAAGGTGTAAGAAAGTTTCCATGGTATTTGTCCCTTAACATTTGTGAATTTACTTTGAGTTAAGAAATATTTTTGCAGTCATATACCAATAGTTTTGTGGGAACTTTGAAAAGAAATAATTATTCAAATATAATTTTGTTGGTAAGCCTGAATTCTTAAAATTATTCATATATATGTATATATAAATATACATCTCAGTTTGCATATATATTATATATAAGGGTATATAATATATATATATATATATATTTTTTCCATCTACATTTCAATAGCAAATATGCTTGTTTTGGTTTTACATGAATATGTATAATACATATATAGATAATGTATATATATTCACACACATATGCACAACTATATTTTATCAATAATCAATTTCTATATAGTGTTTTAAAGGTTTTCTCATGGCATAATATCTTTAATTTGCAACATTCTTTGAGTCAAAGTGTGTGGCTGCAATTAAATTACTTTTCACTTTTGGAAGACGAGATAAAGTGAACATATTTAAGTTAAATGAGTAAAGTTTTACAATAGTAAAAACCATCTTTCTTTGTTAAAATATGAGAACATAGCTGCCTGTAGTGCAGAAATGAAATTGTTAGTCTTATGAAAATATTTAAATTAAAATATAATATTCATATTGCAAAGTTTACACATTTTTCCCAGAGACACGTAAGATGCTCTACTGTAATACAAAATAAATATCCCTAAATCACAGCTGAGTTCAATAGGTATTTTAATCATAAGGGAATTACGGTGACAATATAAATGTGAGTAAATTACTAAAAAAATTATCACCAACATTGAAAATCAATTCAGAACACAAGCTAATAGCCCCGTGTTCCAATGAGTAAGGATTGTCTTCACTTATGTGCAAAGTAACTGCAGTGTATGAATGATTATATTCATTATTGTCATTTTCTCCGTGTTTGAAGTATGTATGAGTATCCTTCTATGAATGGCATGTTCCTGGATACTTAGTAACTTCTGAAGTTCATGACATATAAGCCTAAGTAAGAAGAGAATTTATGTCTGTTTTATATTTTCAAATATTCTAAGTATTCCAATAAACTTATAGTTCACTAAATTTTTATTCTCAGTTTCATTTTGAAGACCAGCAGTAACTTTGTGCCATTTTCTGTTTGTATTCTTACCCTCATTTGACATTCTCCATATAAAAACACTAAAAATATCAAGCTGCTTTTCTCACTAGTTATTAAAGAATTGTGATACAAAAGTAGATGAGCCAGATATTGCATTAGCAATTTTGTAAGAGTTATTTGCAATTCTTTCCATCTAATTTTTATTAATGTATCAGGTTGCAAATACCCTATCCATGAACTTAGCATCAACATCACAAAAATAAAGATCTTTTTAGTATCCTTGAAGATCTTTTTAGTATTATTGGTTCAAAAATATTTTCTATAATATAAATGGGTATGCAGATTTATTGTTTTACCTGATTATTAGAATCACTGACATTTTTAATTCATTGACATTTTTACTGTTCAGAAAGTTTCTATCATTACTGTATTATTTCTTAGGCATGTGATCAAGGTACTGAATACATTTTACAGTTGTAACTCTGCATACCACAAGTTATTAATTTGGCATGGATACCAGTGCTTGCCTATCATTCTGTATACCTTTATACTGTCCAGCTATCCATTTATATATATATATATATATATTTTTTTTTTTTTTTTTTTTTTTTTTTTTGGTACCGGGGATCAAACTCATATCCTCACGCTTACCAGGCAGGCACTTAAGCCATTGAGCTAAATCCCAGGCCCTGTCCAGCTATCCTTACAATTAACCTGGAATCATGTGTCTAGATCCTGTTTGATATACAATTTGAAAGTACCAATGTTAATTTATTGTTACTGAGAAACTGAAGAAAATCTATGTTATAGCCTGTTTGGTGGGTCCATGAATTTCCACAAAAACATAGTAGCATCACAGCACAGAGTGATTATATTCAATCACCAGTTGCATGACAGTTATCCAGAGGTTCTGCCAGTATACAGTGGACTATACATTTTAGGGATTGTGCATCGTAAGCCCTAAATATTTAGTATATTTAGTGTTCAGGTCTTAATAGGATCCTAAAAGTATGTTATGTAGCAAGCAACTAAAATTCACAGTTGACTGTGTATCATCTCTCACTAATATCTAATTCCTCAACTTGTAAATGATATCAAGAAATTAAAAGATTTTTTTATGTGGTACTGGGAATCGAACTTAGTGCCTACTGAGACACTAAGCTAAGTGTGAGGCCCAAGAAATTAAAATAAATTTTTTATTCTGTAAAATATTTTTAGTTTAAAACTTTAAGCATCAAGCATGTGGTAGAAATAAATACTTTTAACCATCCAACCAAAAATCCAGTTAAAAAAATAAAGATGCTTGAAAATCACATAGACATCCATTACTTAGGAGTCAGTTAATCCAGAAGGAAATAGCACAGCCTTTAACACTACATTTTTTTGCCAGGTATGTGGACACGTAACTGTAATCTTAGCACTCGGGAGCCTGAGACAGGAGGATCGTTAGAAGTTTAAGACCAGCCTGGGCTAAATAACAGGACAAAATAACCACCACAAAAAGAACATTTTTTGCCCTGTAATAATTTCTTGTATGGTGTGGTGTGGTGTGGTGGTGGTGGTGGTGGTGGTGGTGGTGGTGGTGTGTGTGTGTGTGTGTGTGTGTGAATCTTACAGATAGAAAAATTGGTGAATCATTTGTCAGTCTGAAGTAACTGAACTTGAGAGTTGCTTTGGCAACCTGGAGTTAGGAAGATTAAAAGAGCAAACTAGCCAAAGATCTTAGAGAGAAAAAGACATGTAATATTTAACGGAGCAGCTGAACACCTAAAGTAACTCACTGAATTCCCTGTAGAAATGGTAGAGTCCAGAAGACAAAGAATGTTCATGTCTGAGGGACTTAATAGAAAATAACTGCCAACCTAGAATTCTACATCAATGAAAATTATTCTTGAAACAAGAAATCAAAGGAAAGATGGTGCCAAAAGAAGTTGAAGAATTTCTCTCCAGAAAATCCATAGTAAAAATAAATACCAAATGGAGATTTCCAAACAGAAAGAAAATAATGCAGAATGAAAGTTGGATAAACGCAGGGAGCCATAAAATGAAATGCAGAATGTAAATATATGGGTATGTATATGTGATTATTGGCTACATAAATATTTTTAACATTATCTCAACTTCAAACTATATGAAAAATTAAAATTAATGAAAAAATACCAGGAATATTGAAATGATAGCACGGAGAGTTGCTGTTCTAATTTCACCATATTCCTGATAAACCACATAAGCACAAAACTCATAGTCAACAGTAATGAATAATTGACAACTTTTATTCTCTGATGACAGTAATCAATAAGCAATTTGTCAGTAAGACATAAAATATAAAAAATTACTTATTCTAGAATTCAGTAACAAAAATGGACAAATCTAAATGGACAAATGAAAAATAGTAATGTTGATATAAACACAGATATGTCAATAATTACATTAAATATAAATAAGTTAAATACACCATTTAAAAAGTTCAGAAAAATTAGAATACAAAACCCCATTTTACAATGCTTAAAGAGATGTAACCAAGATATACATATATACGTATGAAAGAAAAGATATGTACATGAAAAAGAATTAAAATACAAGTATAAAGAAAAACAAACCAAAAGCATTAAAACACAAGTATAGAAAGAAAAACAAACCAATTGAGAAATATTGTCAGATTTTAAAATGCTAATGTCTTAATAATAGAGAACAATTCAGTAATCAAGTATAATAACTTTAAATACACAAGTACTTAATAACATAGCTTAAAATTGCATAAAGCAAAAAGATATCACCACTAGAAAATCCATAACAAAGTTTTAAATCTTTCTTACTTCTTTCACTGCTAACATAAAAGGATAAAATTTTCAGAAGGCAGAAACTACTGCTGAATATTTTCAAAGTATCTGACATAATTCACATTTGTAGAACAATACACTCAGCAACATACATACTAACAGTATATATACAGCAATATACTAAAACTGTATATTGTTTTTCCCAAAATTCATAATATACCAAAGGATTATAAAAGCTCATTAAAATCTATAAGAATACATTCAAGTATTCTCTTTTGGAGAAATTAAGGTTAAAAATGACAAAAACTTTTGATTGTTTTCCAATAATTGGGAATATACTCTTAATTAACTGATGATTAGACAATATATTATGAAGGTAATAAAAAACATTCCAGAGAGGATTATAATTACTTATGAGATCATAAATTTATAGTATAGAGTTATATCTGTTCTTACTCAGAAAACTATAACCTTTAAAAACATACAATAGAAGAATTTTCTTAAAAAATTGCAAGTCAGTGATAGTTAAATGTAGGAATACTTGCATATATACGTAACATGTCATTAAGAAAAATTTTAAAAATACATAGAGGGATTTAATAACAATAAATAATTATGATAAGAGAAGAAATGTGTAATACCAATAGCAAATGTGTGCTAATGGGAATCAACAAAATCAAAAGTCATTGTGAAATGATATAAAATGGTAATTTCCTCCACTGCTGTTCAAGGGTGATGAAAATAGCACAGTTTAGAATATCAGAAGTGAAAAGGGGAAAGACAATTGTAAATTCTACAGTAATAGGAAGCAATACGATAACATTTTGAATACTGACTATTCTGTCAATATACCTAGAAAATAAGAAAAAATGTACAAATACCTCAAAAATCAGTTAAAGTAAAGGTACCCAAGAAGTGGGACAGAAGAAATTGAAGTAGGTGAAAACATTTCTACCAACAAAGCTAAGAAATACCGAACTATCCCTCAACAGTAAATTGAATAAATAAATTATGGCACACGCCAATAAAAGTGGAAGAACTACTGCAATGTCAATAGGAACAAATCTCACAAGAGTTATGGTGATTGAAAGCAACAAAACTACACTCTATGTATAATGCCGAGTAAAGGCACGGGAACTAAATCTGGAGCCTTAAAAGATGTGACAGTATTTATAGTTCTGCAGAGGTCGTGAGGGCCAGGTTGCAGAGAGCACTTAATGCAGTGTGGGAATGCAGGGGCTTTGTTTTGCTTTGCTTTGTTTTATTTTGTATTAGTGCACGTGCATTCACAGGTTCATCAGGGTTGCTAATTTAGCCTTTGGAAAATTTTCAGCATAAAGCTGTGGTTCTCCACTAGTGTCCTCAGATGATTTTTATACTCAGTGGAGATGCTTTGGGTTGGCACAAATTGGTGGGGGTGCTACTGGCGTCTAGCGGACAGGCTGGGGATGCTGCCAGGTAGTGTAGGGGAGGAAAGCCGCCTCCTTTACCGTCATCCCCAACCCAAAATATCAGTAGTGACAAGTAATAAATTCTCGTCCATATGACATAGACTAGCGCAAAGTTTATTAAAACAGAAAGAGATAATTGCTTATACATACTCCCTTACTTTGTGTAGAATTTTAAATATAAAAATCTTTTTCCATCAATGTTGGAAGATGAGGAAAATGAACGAATCATACAAAGAATAAAGAAACTTAATTAGTTCAAGTTATAAAGTGTAAATGCTGATACTTGGATTTCAAGGGTACCCATCATAAATGATAATTTAATTCAAAATCTAACATTATGTACTCATTTGTAATTCATGTGTGAGGATTTAGGAAGGCTGTTAAAACCATATGTGGGAGAAGACCAAAGTTTAGAGAAAAGAGGGCAAAATAGTTGTATTTCAAACTTTACACATACAAGAATAAAATTAGAACTGTTTGAGTCTAAATTTCTAGTAAGTAAAGAAAAGGGACCACCTAGTACATGTAACTTTTATTGCCTGACAAAGGCATGCTAATTCTTCTACACACACACACACACACACACACACACACACACACACATATAATCAGAAAGACTATGGAAGGAAATTTGTGATTTTGAGAATATATAGAGGATCATTATCAATATAATACAATTAATTGACCTTGATAGTTTTTAAGAAACTATGTGATTTGAAAAATAGGATCTCATGGTTTCAACCAAACCTCAATAAAATCAAGGTCATGGTACAAAATGTACACAAGTAAGGACTTTTCTGTACAGGAATGGAAAGTGCCAAGTTTGTAAACGGCCATGGCAGTTAAGTACAGACATACAAGATCCAAATCTCCACACAAAAGAGATTCCCCTCTCCTGAGATCCAGTGCACCACTTGTTTTGGTAAAGAATGTTTTACTTATTTATTTATACTCATTCATTTACCTGTTATTTGCCTGTTTTATGCTATTTGGCATGTGTGAGTAGGCATAACAGTGATTAAATATCTCAAAACTCTAAACTATTAATAAAGTAATCATTTCCAGGAAAAGTTAGCTGATCCTTGCAAAAGAAAAAACTGAACAATTTGTCTGTATGTCAAGTACCAATAATGTTGGATATTTCTGACAAATGTGGTGGAATAAATAGTCTGAATTCTTTATTAAGCTTTGAAGTAGGGGTATTCTTAGTTATTGGTTGTAGAGAACTTAAAATTTTTATGAATATTGGATAAGCTTATATATATTTTTCCTTAGGCAGGTGATCAATCAAGCTACAGATAAGAAATTTAGTCTCATCTATCTAATAACATTATTAACACAGTGAAAAATATGGTTGATAAATCCTTATCATCCTAAATTTCCCAGTTGTACAATTAGAAGTTGGAACTAAGAGGCCAATAGTAAATAGTATTCTAAATATCACTCCTCCACAGATTTTCTTTTCTAGGTAAAATTAGACACTAATACAAATACTTCTGTGATGGGACTTTGCAAACGGAGTGAAAGTTTCTAGTAATCTGATCTTAAAATATTTTGTTTACTTCAGCCTGTAAAAGGCGTTCAAGGCAGAAAAGGAACACAGATGAGTCTAGTAGTTAGCTTCAGTGGAATGAAAAGCAGAGAGATGAGAAGTGAAGTCTGAAGAGGTTTGAACCAAGGAAGAGACAACCCATCATTACTAGTATGAAGATGGAGGTCACAGTTAAGAATCCAGCAATGTGGGCAGTTTGTAAAGGTCGACACAAACCACCAAGTCAACAGTTAGGAAGAAGACAGAAATATGTGACCTGTAACTTTTGGGAAATGAATCCTGCCAACAAATTTAATAAATGGAGAGGTAGACTGTACTCTGCAACTTTCAGTCAAAAGTGCAGACTGGAAACAGATTTCAGCCTTTTGCACCTGGTGATTCACACTGCATCTCAGTTTCTAACTGACACAGTGAGTTAGAACACAATGGTTTTCTTGCATGTGGTTAAGCTTGTGGTAATTTTTATGGCAACAACTGAAGCTAATTAAAGTATTCTCATATTTTCTTCTACCATTGAAACATTTCTTCAAGACAAAGTTTGAGAAATGATTTGCAATTCGGATGGGGGGGACACAAAGAAAGTCCTACACTAAATTTATGTTTTGTTTGCCTGGGACACTTGGGGAAATTTTGAAAAAATCTAACTATACCCATGAAGCACAAGACAAAAATATGGAAATAGAATATTGTATTCTGTTTCCATATATAAATGTACCTGTTCTAATGATCAGCATTCAATATTGAAAATTCAAGATTCAATTCAATCATAAATAATTACATAATTTAAAAACTAACAAATTATCAAAAACATCAACATACTCAGATAAATAATACAAATATTTTATTATTTCCTGAATCTATCTCTATATTTTACTTCAAAACTTATGTTGCAAATGATGTTTTCTACATATAAAAACAATTTTATCATATTTTTATAGAGAAATGAAAACATGATTCACTGTCTAAAATATTTGATAGACAAATTATCATTATTATCAATAGGCTTGGAAAGTTTGCAGGTCATCATGAGTGATATGAATTGAGTGTTTAATATTGTTGTCACATTGTGGAAATATTTTATCAAACATCTTTATATGAGTCATATAATTTAATACATTTTTCTGTAGCCTAGAATCTTCCTCTATGCATACAAAGCACTTTCTGTGCACGTGTGCTTTACCGTCCATGTACTGTTTTCTGCTAAGAACATATTTATATCATTATAAGCCTGACCTCTGCTCCTTATACCTTTGGGTCACATTGAAACAATTACCAATAGCTGAGCTATCCACAGATGTGACCGCAAAGAACTTAAATTTTCCCATTGAACTGAAAATAAATGTGCCTACAACTTCACTTCTCTCTAGGAATATCTTTCAAAATGTTCATATGCAAATGTCAAGTATTGGTAGAGGGAAATTCAGAGTGAAAATAGACAGCAACCTTAACTAATTGCTAAACTGTTCTGTTTTTCCCAACTTCTAAAAGCATCATTTTCTTCTGAGTACATCAGAGTAGAATGCAGACACTTTTCTTTCAAGGATGGATAATCAGTGGATAATTGTGCTAAGTAAATTCATACTTAAATGAGTCTTGTGGCTGGGGACATGGCTTAGTGTCATAGTGCCTGCCTGGCAAACATAAGGTCCTGAGTTCAATTCCTGAATATATATTCACCCTCCATCAGTATTGATGAGAAAACTATTTGCATTTTTTAGTGTGACCTGTGAAAATACTGTCTTAATTCATTAATTTTATTTAATAAACTAACTGATCAGTACTAGTATTTTTCAGTGTTGGTAAGAATTTCTTAGCTATTTGTCAAAATTACGTGTTTTTGCTAAGGGGATAAGATTCAGAATGAAAAAGAATTCACCTTTTTTTTTTTTTCAAAATGTCATAGTGAATCTTATGTTATTTCCTATTCTTAATTTCTAAAGTTAAAATGAATCCAAGTTTTGGTAAACTTTCATACGGATTATTTCCATAGTCCAAAACTAAAAATGTGTATTTAAAAGGAAAATAAGGAATATGCTCCTCAGTCCATACAACTAATTGAAGTCATATTATCAGTAGAATTTTCTTAGAAATTCTAGGCTATTTTAAATTTAACTGTAATGTAGTCAAGTGGAGGGAAGCAGACTGCATAATTTCAATACTTCAGTTTCCATTTTCATTTAAAAAAAAAGAAAAGAAAAAAAGAAACGTACTCTAATGTCAGTTTGAGAACCAAAAAGTCACTAAGGATACTCGTGGGACTGAGAATATGGTGGCTGAAGCCCCGAGAATCCAGCAAATATTCCCTTGTAAAAGTGAGAGCTCCCTGTTCCTGTGAAAAGTGGGTTTCAGCTTGGTTTTTTGTATTGAGGCCAGTGTGAAATAACTTTTACGGTTTTCTTGTTTCCCTGTTAGAAATTTATTTCACACCCAAGAAATGAATTTGTTTTCTGTACACTTTCTGTGTACTTTGAAAGACTGTGGATGTGCCCCATTAAAGGAGAGAGAAGGAATGGAACAAAGAAAGAGGGAGGGAAAGAGAGGAAAAGAGAACAATTCTTTCCCTTTGAAATGGAATAAACCAAGACACTCCTGAATGATTACAATAAAAATAGTGTGTGTTGGGAGGGGTAGTGAACTCACACATGTGCATGTTTGCCCGTCTATATGCGGGTACCATCTCAACTTCAAAGAAAAATTTCTCCAAAAGAATGATCAGAAAAAACACAAAGAATAGCATGAGTCAGTATTTTGAACACAAAAGCACTTGAGAAATATTTTTTATTTTTAAAATAGAATAACTATTGGCCAAATGTTTAAGTTGGGTGACGGCTACAATATTTAAATTTTTGTATGAAATTAGCAGTCTTTTGGCAAAAAAAAAAAAAATGCACAAGACAACTGCCAGATTAAAATGCATACACTCAATCTGTCCTTTAACTCACCACTTACCACTCCTCCTCCGCTATTTCACTTTTTTTTTGCTATTCCTTTAATCAAGGGAAAGAAATGCCTTTTTTATACTGAGAAATGGAAATAAACTCAGAGTGTGTGAAGACTCAACAAAATGATTAATCACAGACCACTCTGAGCTTATTAAAAGCATTCTGCTGTAATGTTTTTAATCCAGAAGAATATATTCCTTGTTTATGGAAAAAACAAAATAGCTGTGGAAGAGCATGTGTTCATAGATCTTTTAAATTTCCATATTAGAAAGTTCTTCTGCTAATATTCCAAATAACTACGAGACGATGGGGTAAATAATCACTATAAATTATTTCTAGTCTTTTCTAAAAGGCAAATATAGGATGATTTGAACAATTTGTACCCCCATTGGTATATTTTCCTAAATGGCAAGATACATATTCTTATGCATATACACACACATCAACGCACATATGATACAGACACAGAGGTTTCCCTGCATGCAGTTAAGTCAGTGTTGAATTGTGTTAAGGGTATTGATCCTCTAAGGCTACAGTAGGACTGAAAAATTCCTATCTCCTAATGATGTCATTTCCACTTTAACATTGCCACAAGGAGTACACATGTTTATAATGCTGGTGCAAGCAAACCTAAACTGGCAACCATAGAAATGTGTGTCATGTACCAATTATGTACAGTACATGATGACTGATAGTCAATGAATGACTATGTTATTAGTTTATGTATGTGCTCTCCTAAACCTTTTATAATTAATTTAAACTCTTATGAAAAATGAGTTTTATACCATGATACACTATCAGCCTTGTTCATTTTTTGTTTTATATCAGCTTTGTACACTGAGTACATTTTCTCTTGTACTTGATTGAATATTGTCATTATTTATCACTGACCCTAAGCCTACAAAATTCACTGCCAGTGTTGCTGGTAAGTGGCCATCTCAACTGATTAACCTAGAAACAAAATTAAAAGCCATCAAAAACTACAAAGGTGGAACTCAGGAATGGTTACTGCTTGTCAGTAAGGCTTGCCTGGTTGCACTAGAGTTATGATCTGGAAGAACAAGAACAAAGTCACAGAAGTTGTTAAGGGGTCCATTTCTCTGAAGGCAAAGAGTCTCACAAACTTCAAGATGAGCCTGTACCAGGTGTGGAGAAGCTGCTAATAACTGGGACTGGAGACCAAATACATAAGTTTCTCTACAGCATCATGAAAACCATGGCCAAAGTGAAAGTTTGTGATGTTGAAAGAAAACATTGGGCTGGAGTAGATGATGAGTTTATGGCAAACTCTGGGTGATTTAAATGACTCGAGAACCATTAATAATGATTATGTAATTAATTACATAATCTAAAGGGACTGGTAAGCCTATGGGGATAGCGGGAAACTTTTGAAATGATAGTTAAGTTGATTTGGGATAAAAATTACTTGCCAGTCTTCAATATGGGTGAATCTGATTTATATCATGACAAAATTATCTCCCAATGCATTTCTCAGAATACTTCCTGTCATTAAGTACCTCATAATTTCATATGTACATAATATCACAACTTTTAGGTCTTTTCTCTCTTATTTATAAATTTTAATGAGATAGAGATAAATACCACCCTAAACTTTATAGTCAATTATAGTGTTATAACACATCCACCAAAAATAGGTGTTATGTTTACCTTCCTAGTCTATCAAGCAGTTGTAAATGTATCCTGCTAATGTAATTTCTCTTGGTTGAATTCTGATGAGAATAGTACTGGTTTAGGGAAGATAGTCTAGTATTTCTATTGTTGATTCAAGTCATTTTGTCACTTTTCAATTGGCATTCTTATCATCATTAAAAGCTGTGTTATAAGCATTTGTTGATGTGCATTTTTGTTGGACATTGTAAATTCGTCTAGGGGACCTCTAAACTTGTGCTTGCCCTGCCCTTTTTGACCAGATTGGAACAAGGAAAACCCTCTGCTGTTTTCTGGCTACAGCTGGAAAGTCCTGGGTCTGATGACTGCTGGGTGCTCCCAGAGAATGATAAGACTTGCTAAAGAGCACTCGGGGAAATACAGTTTGCTTCTTGCCCCTTCTCACTCTTGTCCTTGTTCTTGAACGTTTTGGTCTTCCTGACCTACCATAGTTGCCATTTCTGTTTCTGGAAACCCTACTGTCCTTCACCCACTGTCCTTGAATAAATACCAACAGTCTAGGTGCCTTGAAGAATTTTGTTCCTAGAGAACAGCTGGGCAACCCCAATTCCTGCATGCACCTCTCTTTTTTGTGCCTCTTGCTCTTACTCTCCTTTACCACCATGCACTATAATGGAGCAGGAGATTAAGACCTGATTTAGGGGTTTCTGCTAGGTTGTGTCTTTCCATTTGCTCTATTTTTCTAGTCCTTGTATGTGCCCTTCTTTTTTTCTGGAAAACTTTTAGATTTCATTTCAAAATTCTCATTCATACTATTCTCGTTCCTTGTAACCTTACTGGCGAATTTGGGTGTTTATTCATTTTCCATATCTTTTTTTTTTTTTTTTTTTTTTTGTCTTTTTCATTTTTATTGGTACCGGGGATCGAACTCACGACCGCCTGCTTGCAAAGCAGGTACTTATAACACTGAGCTAAATCCCCAGCCCCGTCTTCCATATCTTATTTATGATACTTTTAATGGCTTTTTAAGGTGTAAAAATTCTTCCTTTGTGTTACTATACTGTGTGTGTGTGTGTGGGGGGGGCTACCTGATTTTTTTTCCAAATTTTATTATCTTGTTTAATAATATCCTATTCTAATTTTAGGAGGCTCGGGTTTTTGTTCATCTCTTGAACAATTTTAAACATACTTGATTTTTTAAAGTTGCTTTTCTGTTGCTCCATAGTCATTATTACTAATCTGGCAGCTGGTTGATTGCAATGTTCAGTGTCCTGGTGATTCTAAAAATTTTCACTTTTAGACAAATAAGCTTTGGCTCAATAAATATTAATAATGTAGTAAAGGAACATGTGATGTTCAAACTGCCTACTTTGTGTGGGAAAAATTTAATGATATAATGAACAAAAGTTTTTACACACATGGCAATTGTTAATTAGTAATCTCTATATAATACCATTCTAGTCAACCACAAATATCATATTTCTTCATTCTAAAATCATAAGAATATGTTAAAAACAGTTAAATTTTATAGAATCATTTTATCTCTGAATTCTATCTGGGTATTTCTAATGAAATTTTCAGACACTACAGGATTATTAATAAGAACAGTTTAACTAAACAGTTATAGCAATCTGCCTGCAAACTTTGCTCACTATTACTATTAAAGAAATATAATATGTCTTAGTTCTGTGACTAGATAGTAATAAAATCTGAAAAAGAACCATTTTTCATTCCAATGTTCTAGAATAGTATTAAATGATCCTTTGAAAGAACTGAAATGGAACACTAGACTACAATATGTAAAAATACTTTCTAACATCCATATCCAGAAAAAATCATTAGTCTCTACTTCTTGCAAACTACACTTAGATCCAGTTTAAACTTAATTGAAATATATAGATTTGACAACTTCCTTTATGAAAATAATGCTAAAACCCAAATAAATCTCATGACAACACTGCATCTTTCAATATCCATGTTGAATGCCATTTCGAATTTGCTCATTTTTTACAAAGACTAATCAAAAGTAGCTTTAGTGAAAGTTTCACAATCTCTCCATCTTTTCAGACTGCTGGATCCCAACTAGAATAGGATGAGAGAGAATTAGAAGAAGGGACTTATCTGTTAGATGGCTGTCACTCCACATAGTTTTAGAAAATCAGTCATGGGAAAGAACTTATAAAGGAATGACTAGCAGAAATCACTTGTGTTTGTACTTTCCTCGTGAGGTAAACATTTCAAGTGCAAATGATGCTGAACACATCATTATTGTAGTTCTTTTTGTTGTTGGGATCTAGGGACTTGTTTGAGAAAACATTTGAAGAGCATGAGACTCATTTATACAAGTATTAATCCTCTTGTTTATCAACAGAGCAATATCACTGTTCTTTTTCTCATCTCATGACTATCACTGATATATAAAACTGGCATCTCATTTCCATGGATGCATGTGTGACCATCTTATTAAAGTTAAAAGATTAAGTTATTGATGCCTTTTGGTCTTGTACTTAGTTTGAAATCTAAATGAACTTGAGGAAGTGATCTTGGGCAAGGAGAGGTGGTGATGATGACTGATGCATGAAAGAAATCTCAAAACTCTCAGATTTGGAAGTTTCATCTCTAGGTGCCAAAATTTGTGAACCATATAAAAATGTTTGAGAAGTCACAGATCAGCCTAATGTAGACAGTCATAGTGATTTGGCTGTGAAGAGCTCTACACTCTTAGAAAAGTGACAGAATTCATTTTTGAGAAAATATCTACCAAATGCCTAAGTTTGAATAATCATAGTTTCTGTCACCACTGGTTTAAGCAAAAAGAAAATTGTGTTGTATGATAAAAAATAGCTACTACTACAGCTGATCTTCAGCTAAATAAGGGTGTATCTTTGAGATAACTCTTGTTCTTCAGCATGCAGAAGAATGCTTTAAATCCTTCTCATGTGTCAAACATACAAAAGAATCCACACTCAAGTAGTTGAGGTAAAATAAAAAAAACAATAATTTTTTACTGCTTCATAAAGGGTATTCTTAAGGGAAACAATCTCTTATTTTTCAGGGTGCGATCTACCATTAAAACAAACCATGCATTAGGTAGATTTGTCAACACTCTTGTGAGTTACACCAAAGTACCCTGAATCACCTTGCTTGACATTCACACCCTCAGGCCCAGCTCAGCACACAGACTGAACATTAGATTCCAAAAGATTATTTGTTGTAACCATTTAGTCCTTTTCCGTTTGTTACCAGACATTTACATAAAGAATTATGTTCAATGATTTGTTGGTGTTGATAACAGATTTCAGCCACATTTGGTAACTTACTTTTTTGTAGATCCAATTCCACAAGTGAGATAGTAAAGAGGCTTCATGCTGCATCTTTAATTCAGTGAGTTACTGAATCAGTGGAAATTGGCATTGCTGGGATTTCTTCTACTGAATAATGTCAGTGGTATAGGGCTTTATTTTAAGACCTTGAAATATTGTGCACAGTTCTATAGCCAAGACAATACCACAACTAATTTCTAAAATGCTTCAGGCATTCACATGTAGTTTGAAAGGCTATAATAAGATCTTATTATGTCCGTGTTTGAAATATTAACTTTCTTTTAAAATTATTTAAATATCACATCATAATTGATGCCATGATATTATCTAATAATAGCATGTTAATTAGAAAAATCAACAGATACATAGATACTTATAATCTTTAAAGAAATATAAATTTGAGCAAGGGATACAGCTCAGCAGCATAGCACTTTTCTGGCAAGTGCAAGATAGTGAGTTTGATACTTGGTAACAAAATAAATAAATACATTATATCATATGTTAATGTCTCATGTTTAGCTTAGCCAGTTCTTTGGAATCACTTTTTCTTCATCTTCATGGTTTAATTTCCATGTTTTAAAACATTTTAGAAGTAGCCAGTATAGCAATGGATTGAGAGGAATTAAGTCTTCTAATGTCACATACGTAAATTATTTTTCTTAAATTAAAACTGTATTATAATTTTTAGGTTTATCATTACAAAGTTCTGAAATATTTCATGTTTTATATAAATTTAGAAAATTTTTAAGAAAAGTTTATTTAGTATTTTAGAATATGGTTGTAAAATATGCTTACTTATTGTGCTTCCACAATTATAGTTTTTGTGACATGATATGAAGTTACAGAGATTTAAAAAGGTATAGCAATGTAATATTGCTGAGAATAAACAAGGTTAATTCTGGAAAACACAGTTAACTTTCTTTATATCTTAAATTTATATCTCAAATTAACAGTCTCAGAAAAATTGATGCCATAATGGTAAATGAAATAAATCATGCACACAAGCTTGAATATTCTGGTTGTTCTTATATAAGAAATCCAAAGTATAAATAAATAAAAGAGCAAATAGGAAACAGGAAGACTGATCTTTTGCAAGTGGGAAGAAAACTTAGAAATGGAGAGAGGGAGGAGGAAAGGGGATATAATACAACTAAGATGTGTTCAGTGCATGGACCAGATCCCAGAGTGAATGCAGTCATTATGTGCTACAAACATGCACTCATAAAGAAATTAAAAATAAGAAAAATTCTAAAATCATAAGAGTACAAAAGCACACTGGAACACTCTACTTTCACTCATGTGAGCGAGAGAGTGAAAGACCTAAGCATTATTTTGGTATTATTATGAAAATACTCTTGACTTCGAGGATTCTTGAGAGGAGACCTCATTTTTTAATACATTTGTGTAAGGGAATGGTTGAATAAAAATGTGATTTTATTTATTTTAATATTTCTTTTGCTCCATACTTACCATCGGTATTACCTTTCAACATAAAAATAATCTACTGCAGTAAGAGGGTTTTATGTGCTCACATGTAACTGATGAAGAGAAAAGATTGGGTGGTGCAAAATGATATTTTAGGTTTTCAAACAAGAAGAATCACAAACATCCCATTTGAATTCTTCATATACTTTTATATATATGAATAAGAATCTTTGGTATGTCCTTAAATGTGATTTAACACAACATTACATGTAGGTGACTTACTCTTTATTCAAGGAAAGAGTACAAAGCAGTATTAATTTTATGTAAGTTTTACAAAGAGTTTCCTACAAAGTACCTATTTTCAAAGGAAGAATTACCTGGCTCTCACTTGACAACGTTTGATACAGAAAAAACAGTGAGAAAATGACGGAAAGGGAAACAAACATTATAAAATAATAGGAATAAGAGAAGAGAAAAATATAAAAAAGAATGATTATTTAATGACATAGATTGCCATTTTTACAAGGATTACCTAGGTAAACATTTTTATAGAAAAGTAAATATGTAACAGTTAAGTGTAGTGTATGGTGTGGCTCACTATTAATCATTCATTTAATAACACAGACAAAAGGCACAGAAATTTGGTAAGAGACCTGTGCATCAGCCAGAGTTCATTAGACCTGCTGTGGGACAATTTCCAGCCTAAGTCAAACCAAAAGGAAGACTCTGCATCAAGGAGACAGCAGGCAGCATTTAATCTTTACACCAGCGGACTGTTGCAGAATAATTCCTCAAAGGCAACAGTGCTGAATCTAGGAAGAGTTTAGTCTATATAGGATTTAGAAGTGGGAGATACAAAACAAGTGACAAAACATTCCATAATTGGTTACATGCACTGAGTCATATATTGACAGGCAGACTAATCTTAAACAGATCTGTTGAAACCAAGAAATTGTTTATCATAATATAGCAACGCTCAGGAACAAGGGAAGAGGCCCTTACAGAGTGAGCATAGTTAAGGACATTACTATAACATAGGAACATTCTGGGGAGGAGCCCTGGAATTGGCCCAGGGTGGCTTAAGGTACAGACAATTACCCTGGCTCAGTGCTCAGCAGAGGTGCACAGCTGGGCTTCAGACACTGTCAAGGTCAGTTGAATTCAGCAGAAAGAGAACAGAAACTTGGTCAGAGACTTCTAAACAATCATGAAATATCTGTAAGTCTTTTATTTTATAAATGTGTTCTTATATTATAATTAATGTAATTATAGCCCAACAACAAGTTGAACCTAAAATTGAAAATGATCTAGGCAACCACCTGTTTTGAGCAAGCCTTGGTTCTGCAAACTAGCAGAAGGGTTGCAGAGGGGCGTTTTGCCCCAGTTATAGAAATAAGAGTAAAGGCAGGACTGTGGGTGCTTTCCTCCTTCACTCAGAAAACAACAGGGCCTTTTTTATCTTTTGCCATAAGGTTGGCTATATATATAGTCATTGCTCTGTTCCTCCCACAGGGAGAAAGTGACCCTGAAATCTAAAGCCTGGCAGAGGCCAGAGAGTAGGCGGGAGAGAGACACAGAAGCAGAACCCGGGTGCTGTCAGCTGGCCTCGGCTTTTGACTTCCTGTTTACGAGAGTTTCTACAATTCCTTCTCAACAGAATAAGGTTAATTTTCTATCACTTGAAACAAAAGAATATAAGCTAATATAATAATTCACTTTATTTGTCTCCTGTGGCAAAATCCTTAGTAGAGTAATAAGGCAAACATAGTAGGGATAATTTTCTTTCTAGGGTCATAAGTGGAATTAATGTACTTTATTCTGCTAGATATCATTTTTGAAATCCATGATCTGACAGCCTGATGCTAATTTTCAGGCTATTATTGTGGGTGAATAAGGAAAAAAATACAAGGAATATTGTGACTTCAGCTAAAGTAGTTTTATTGAATCTCAGAAAGAAAATGTGTTAAACACCATGTATATATATTTGTCCAAGAATAAATTCTTTTTTCCTCCTTTGAGATAAATATTCCAAATACCAGGCCCCTAAATCCTGTATGTTAGTCATAGAAGACAAATTTTTATGATTTTTTGACACATTTGTACTGCTAGACTTCACTAAAGCATATGAGGCACACATGTTACCCTGACAGCAAAGAAATGAAAATTATGCACTATATATATTTTCCAGTGGCATCTTTGTAGACCTTGCCAGTATCTGAACTGTTAGAACATGGTTGAATGTCAATTTTGTGCAAGAATTTTAAAGCAGGTTTCTTATAGCGCTGAATTTGTCTGGTCATAAATTTTACAATGCAGAAAAAGCAAACTTTCTCCAAACATGAAATTTTATAAACACCCATTAATTGTTCAATATGGCATAGCTTTTGAAATCTAGCTTTTTTAATACTAATGTGGCTTTCATTTGCTTTTATCTCTTAGGAAAAATATGACATGCATTTAGTTTAATATGATTGTTGGTAAATTATTTCAGTAGCAATTTGTGGATTACCCTAAAGAAACACAGGATTAAAATAGAACTTTAGGGTTTTACCTGATTGAGAATCTTTTAAAACATACCAATCACTGCAAATTTTAATAAATACTGCATAAGGCAGTGGTGCCTCACATCCTGAATTAATGGAATCCAACCAAGACTCTAGGGAGGGTGGGCGTGGTTGTGTTTGTCCCTGGAAGCAGAGTTCACCAACAGAAACAAAATTTTGCCGGTATCACTGTACTTTCACATTTTATTATGTTATTCAATCCTGCTATCAATACTGCTTTCTCTTGTTGTCTGTAATGACACTGGGAGCAGATAACCAGTCCTCAGGTTTGAAGTAAATTGGAAAGCCTACATTTTCATGATTATCCAAAAAACTTTTCAAATCCAATGGTGACATTCAGATCTCTGTTTTAATGAATGAATCAGTATTTACTACAGCCTGAGTATCTCTTATCCAAAGTGCTTAGCATAGATTGAGGATTTCAGATTTTTTTTTCAAATTTGGAATATTTGCGTGTACTTGGACATAGACTCAGGTCTGAATGTGATTTCAATTTATGTTCCATATATACCCTAAACACAGAATTTCAGGGGTGGCTTTATCCAGTATTTTTAATAATGTGCATAAAAGTTTCATGGTATGGATTTTCAACTTGTAATGTCATGTAAACACTCTGTAAGTTTCAAATTTTGTAGCGTTTTGGAGTTGAGAGTTTTGAATTAGTGATAACAAATCTGGGTCAAAGAAAAATGTGAATCAACATTGAAGAGCTCAGAGGTCACTGACATAAAACATTCTTTTGCTGTGCATACGCATATTTTACTGACTTACTATGTATATGCAGATACACTCACATACAATTAAAAATGAGATAACTATGTTAAATATTTAATTCTAAAATAAATATGAGATAAGTAGGACACAATTTTGCTTTTCTTTGTGTGAATAAAGACCAGTAAGAGACAATTCCACAAGGCAGTAAGCACCAAGGCCTCTAGCTCCTGTTTAGCCCTAAGACATGACTTTCTGTCATCATAATTCAGAGTCATTGGGCCTTCCTATCTACATTCCCGGAGTCAGGGAGCTCCAGTTCCTAGCTGTGATGCCTCCTAAAAAATATACTATGAGGCACCTTATATAATGCTGTACAATGCTATGCAGATGGAATGTTAAATTTTAAAAACCCACATTTAAAAAGCAACAAGCACAAATACTTTTCATGATATGTCATTTCAATATACAATTATTATAAGACTTTTAAGGATAAATTTTATTTTCTCTTTCCCATAAAGTCTTGGGAATTTGGAATGTATTTAATGTGATTTATACTCCTGGCATAGCTGTTTAAACTAGCTTCAGATCAGACGTTTATTTTTTCTAAACCACATCATTGTGAAAGTCTCACCCAGAAGAATAGAAAAGGAAATATGACCTTTAAAGTTGCAGAGTAGTCAGAGAAACTGACTTTACCCTCAAGTGGCATGGTGTGTTTGCAGAAAATCCCAAAGGCTTAAAGACGGTAACAACAAATCAACAACAAAACTCTTCCTGTAACTAGTATGTATAGGATCACTCGAAACAAGGTTAGTAGACACGAGTAAATTGATCTTGTATATGACAGCAGTGAATAAGTGAATTTTAAAGTGACCATGTTGGAGAGGAAGAGAACTTTTCCTTCATTTTTAAAGCCTAAAGATAGCATATGTGAGAGTAGAAAATGTTTTTTCACTATCCCCAGGAGCATGGTGAATACTTCTCATCTTCATGGTGTTTCATTTATTTTGTAAATGTTTTAATTATAACTTTAGTTAATTTGGATCCATTAGCTTATTTTTAGCTTCAAATATTGTAGAAATTAGGATGGATCTTCTTGGTCTTCAATTATTATTTTCTCATTGGCCCTGCTTATGATCACTAATATTATTTCTACTACTAATTTTACCTTTTCTCATTTCTTTCTTGTCTTTTATTGTACTTACATCTGGGGCAATTTTTCCTTTGATATCTGTTCAATCTGTCCTCATTTGTGAGATATAGTCTGAGATATTTATTCATTTAGATCATTGGTTTCATTCCATAGCTTCTTTATTGTGAGTTGTTTTCCCTTTTGACTAGCTTGACAACTGTGATGCACATTGTTAATTTTGCACCTGCAAGTTTTTCATGTAACTTTCTTTTGCTTCAATTTGAGTGTTGCTACGCTTCCGTCTGCCCAATCACCTTCTGAAATCATTACACTGTCACTTGTCAAGGGTTCCACTGTTTTTATTTTTTAAGACTACCTTTACATGAATCTAGGTTTTTCTTTGCTGGATTAACTTCTTTGTCCTATGTATTTGGAAGGAGTTCTCCTAAACAAGACACTGAAGGACTTAATTCTTGAGTAGAGGGGGTTGACTTTTTGTGCCTAATTTTAAAGATTCCTCTTTTCTCTTCTGCTATGATAATAAAAGACAACTGTGTGTGTGTGTGTGTGTGTGTGTGTGTGTGTGTGTGTGTGTGTGCTCAATATCAGACACCTCTTCCTATTGCTTTACATATTCTAACTGTGCTGTCCTCTCCCTTCTTTTCACCTCTCAGAACAGCAAGGCTGTCCCTGACATCAGGTGACCCTCTTTTCCCGTGAAGCACTGCTGTTTGTGACAGCCCATTGCTTGTCTCATGAGTTTTGTAAACATTTAGTTTTGAGTCATCTAAAACCAGGGCCATAATCTACATTGTCCCAGAATAACATGGCTTATAGTTGGCATTATCTTTGTTCTGTTCGGACATTATCTTCTCAGACCCTTCTCCGCCTTCTGTTCACCCTCTATCACACTCTTTTCAGGTGGGTACAAACTGATGCTAACTTTTTAGGTCTTGGGTGTATATTTTCCCTATTTACAGTGGAGTTTTACCGTTTTCTTAGCCAGAAGACTTTGGTGTTTAATTTCCTTTTCTCATAATATCTTCGAAGTTAGGGAAAAGATCGAGAACATTAAATGATAGAGGCCGCCATATTCTCCCGTATGATTCCAGACTCCTCTCCTTCTTTCTTTTATACTTCAGAGTACAATGTGCACATCTCTTCAAAACAAATATTTGCAGCCTCATTAGTTCTAGTTAACATCTATATGTGCCATAAAATGAATATACCGTCATTCCTTTTGATTTTGGTAAAGGTTCTTTGTTACACACAATGAATCTACTGCAGGGTATTGAACAGAAAGAAGATTTAGTAAAGAGCCATAGGTACTACAAACATGTTCCAACAAAAATTAAAAGTTAAAAAAAAAGAGAAAAAGAACAAGACAGCTAGATCATCCTTCTTTTTAAGGATGTTTTCTTGGGGATACTACAATTATGTCACCTTCATTTTTACATTTCATGGCTGTTCTGATTGGAGAAAAATTATTTGGTGGTTGGATTAAAGCTTCACATAGTCATTAGGAAGCTGACAAAAATGCTGTTTGAGACTAACCTTCTCAGGGTGCTATCTGGAACAATCCTGCAGAATTGGCCTGAGGATAACTCTGCTCTCTCTGGTACTGTAAACACCAGACTTGCAGGATCACAAACTGCACTTTCCTGCAACAGTTCCTGCCTCTCAGGTCGCTCCTATGACCTGAGAATTCCACTGTGCATCTGTTAATACCCCAGCAAAGCGAACATTTACAGGAAGGGCAGCTCCTCCCAGTGCCTGTTGCTTCTGATTCTCAGGTCTGAGTCAACCTCTGGTGAGTACATCTGTCTCTGTCCTAGGAAGCAGAGCTTCCTGTGCCTTTAGGATGGTGGCAATTGTTTTGAGCTCACCTAGAAATACAAACAAACCCCAGGGTGCTATAAACGTATCATTTCTTTTAAGGTTTTCCAAGTTTCCTGGCTAGATTGGAAGTGCGTCCATTTAGTTGAGTATACACATTCCTAAATTCACCGCCAAGTTATTTCTCCATTTATTTATTGAGTAGCGCGTGATTTTGAAATATGATTCTTTTCATTCACTGAGAAATCGCCATCAGTATCATTCCACTGATTACACACCTGGAGCTTATTAAATATATTTGTCAAATAGAAATACTCCATAATCTTTAATCTAGCCTCATATTTAAAGAGTAGCTGAAAAGTCTTCCCAGAGAAAAACAAAAGATTGAGTTTTGAAATAATATGTATATGACAATATGAACATGTTAAGGCAAATATAACCTTATTATAAGAAAGAAAACTGTATTTATTGACTAAGTTATAAAATGCTATCTAATGAAAGAGTAGATGTGCCTTTATTAAAAGATAGAAATAAAATGAGTAAGTACAAAGCAAAAGAATTTGGAATCTGTTTATTAAATTTCAGTATTTTGACTTTATTTTGCTGTGCTGCTAACAGAATTATTAGTTGTTTTACGGAGAGTTCTTAATCTACAAACCCACAATCACAAATCTACTGCTGTATTTCCATAGGAAAAATGTATTTTAAAAATTAGTTTATCAATTAAATTGTCCTAGAAAACATATCCACAGGGACATTTTATCAGTCCATTATGAATCCAAAAAGCCCAGGAAATAGCACTATTTTGTTTTTGAATCACATCAACTTATTTATTTGTAAAATTAAGCAAAACTGATTTATTCAAATCTAATTTTGAGTAAACAAAATGTCCATGTTACAAAAATGATACGTGATTAAAACTCTCACTTGTGACACAGATATTTAAACTTACACCAAATGTGAGTAGGTAAAGCAGCACAAAGATTGCATCAACAGATGGTTCCAGGAGAGAGTTACAAAGGGAGCAATGCTTTCATTTTCCATCACACTTTTTTACTTCTCACAAAGGCTGGTCCTTTCCTGTTGGCTAGCTATAATCGCAGGAAGGTGCATTCTTTTATCAGGTATTTGTAAGTAATGGTCTATTGTTTTAATTACATTCTTCTTGTTGGAAAAAAATATGCAACACTCACAAGTTTAAAGAAGAAAGAATTTATTTCGGTTCAGAGTTTGTAGAGAATTCAGTCCATCATTGGCTGGTCCCAGGTCAGGACAGCCTGGCACAGGGGCAAGGTGGAGGAGATATGGTCCATGGAATGGCAGGCAGAAAACAACACGCAGTAAGCAGCAGCAGCAGCCTGCTTTCCCTCTGCCTTTATGTTCCATCCAGGCTATGAGCTTCTCGGTTAGTGTCACCCACATTAGGGTGAAGTTTCCATGATTCACACTTAAAACTATGCTAAGCCAATTTAGTTATCAAACACTCTTAATCATCGCAGTACTACACATCCTGTGTCCAGCTACCTCCCAAAAGTCTCACCTATGAATACAGGAGACATTATAGGACATCTAGTTATAACCCTAACACCTATAATCAGTAACTAAATAAAAATAATTGGCACTTAAAGTTTCCAGCATTCTCGGGCTGGGGATTTAGCTCAGCGGCATAAACGCCTGCCTTGCAAGCAGACAGTCGTGAGTTCGATCCCCGGGACCGATAAAAAGGAAAAACAAAACAAAACAAAAAAAAAGGTAAAGTTTCCAGCATTCTGTAGAAATTAAAATTCTATATTTCCTTGTAAATTGCAGATCTCTTTCCTTCTGTCAACCTCCAACTCAGGCCTACTGAGGCTGTAGTCCAGGAAACAATGATATTGGTTTAGTGTCCTGCCTCTTTCCTCCAAGGAGGACTGAACCTTCTGTTTCATGGGCACATGTTGAGGAAGGTAAATAAAGATAAAGGAGAGCATAAAGGTTCTTACTGGTTACAACTTGTATCACCATACTCTGAGCTGGGCAAAATTTTAAAGCTGATTTTTCTTTTCATGGGATAGTCTATTGAATCCTTTTTCCACAGCATCATCTGAAGTCTCCTTAAATGGCAGAATATGTACTCCAGCTGCCCACTACCAGAAACTCCATAGTGTCATATTGATTCTCTTAGCTGCTTTTTAAGCATCACATGTTTTTATTGAAGGAACAGCTTGACTGCCTTTGCCAGCAAGTTGTAGGCAGCTAGTTGTTTCTAAAAACACAATTTTTTAACACAGCACTTCAAGGTAGCCAGTATCTAACCCATTCAGTTCTCAGAAATTGAGCAACTGAGTTGCTTAAGTGATGGGTTGAGATCATAATATAACTCGTTCTCAAGAAGGTTCTTTCTGATGTTTCCAGAAATTCTAATTCCTCAGTTTTTCCACTCAAAATGTTCAAGTAGCCTATATGTCTTCTTTTGACTTTGGAACCTTGCTTTGAAATCATGCATATTTTGGGCCACCCCCACACTTTGCAATGTACCTAACCTTTAAACACATTAAATCTCAATTTCCAATAGAGCAATTTTCTGGACTTCACAAAGGTTCTACTTAAAAACCTTCCTTCTCTTTCTTCCTTCATTTACTGGTAACCTCTGTAGTAACTGACATTGCTAATTAACAAAAGCATATAAAATATCTGTACACTCACTACTAGAATATTCATTTTTTAATATTGCCGAGTTTTTCTCCTAGTATACCCATACTGTATACTATTTGGATTCACAGAAAATGCCCTCTAATAACTTTTACTTCACATTACAATAAGTATTGAATACAATTATAATTTAAATAACAAATAACTATTCCATAAGATCTCAAAATTTAAAGAGACCTAAATAAAGGTTTCATTTCATAACATTTTAATAAAAGCAATATTAAAAATTTTGGGCATTCAGTTTGTGACTTAAATTGGTAGTAGACTAGGAATTAATGTCTTTTAAAAGAAAGTCAAAGAAATTTTTCAGAGAATATTTTTTGACATTGGATTCTTCTTAAACTGGGCACATGAGCATCTAAAGCAGAATCCTAACCAACAGAAGTAGTGCTCTATCTGCTTGGCCCTCAGGCCTGATACCCTCTCCAAATATCAAGAAGCCAGGTGAAGCACCCATTGAAACAAAAACTCTCCTATTATTTCTCATCACATACTCATGCCACCGGTACTTAGTGAATGTCTCCTTGAAAAAGGCATTGGATTAGAACCTCAGGGAGATGCAAACAACAACAACAACAGCAATCATAATACAAAATGTTGACACATCTTCCCAGTTCATTCTGTAGAAGAAATGTCATGAACAAAAAAGACAGAATTATGTAAAAAATCAGTTTTCCAGTAGCTAAATATCATTTAGTCTTTCCCAGTTATTCTTCAAATAGATGTAAGTAGTTAATTTCAGATGAGGAAACAGAATTGCGGAAATATTGATTATTAGCTCCAGACAGGACAGCCAAATAGCAGAAACAGTATAAAACCCAAAACATGGCTCCAAATTATTCATTATGACATGTTCTGTACAAATTACCCTGCCTTTAGGAGATTCAGGCTGGGCGTGGTGGCACATGCCTATAAACCCAGAACTTGGACTGTTGAGGCAGGAGGATCACCATGAGTTCAAGGCTAACATGGGCTACATAGTGAAGTTAAGACCAGCCTGAAATACTCAGTGAATGAGAAAGAGAGAGACAACGAAAGAGAGATTCAAAATGTGATCAGCTATCAGAAAAGAACAATATGATGTATTGAGAACATGAAAAGATTTTTGTAAAAATGAAGTTTGTATGATCAGGTTGTTCACAGATCAGTTAATTACATTAAGGAAAAGGATAGTTGAATTTGAATTGTTCAATTGATTTTCTGGACTGCTTTAAATTTTTTAATACTGCTTAACATTTGAAACAAAGAAAAACCACACACCCCATCACCCAGAATTTAACTTTAACAGAGCCCCTAATGTAACAAAGCCAACAATCTGTTACCATCCTGTGGTATCACGGTCCTCATGAGCACTAGTGAGTGGAACTTAGAAAATGTTTCTGGTGGTAAAGTTGAAGTGAACACAGCTCTGGAAGATCCATACCTCCTTGGGGAATTCCGGGGTCATTTCAGCTCATTTCCAGCACTGAAATTAGTCACAGTTGTAATCGTACTATAAACAGGAGAGTGAAAACCTTTCCAGTTATGTCTCTGCCATGGCTACAGTAAGATAAGAACTGTCACAGAATTGCCACTACCATGACGTTTCATCTCTATCTCTGCGTAATCCCACACTCTGATTTCTTTGTTGTTCATAGTAGATAACATAACTGAAAAATTCAGAATGCTGTACTTACTGGTTTGTACATAAATCTGCTTATAGGAAAAAGAAGAATATGATCTTAACTTAAGGTGAACAGATAGAAAAATAATGCTCTCGGTGTTTCAGATGTCAATCAGATTTTGTACGGTTTAAAGGAACGATTTATAGCTATCACATCATGGTGATCAGCATCAAAATTCTCTCCAGAATTCTATCATGTGCTGGCAGTATAATAGGGATCCTTAAGTAGTGTATTGTCTTAAATTTATCATATAAATTCATTTCAGACCTATTAATATATTTGTGTGTGTTTTTAAAGTTTAAAATAATCAGTGATGATTTAAACTAGTAAATGCTATCTAAAACACTCTTCAATGAATTATTAAAACTTTTAAAATTCTACATAAATCTTTGCATTTTAATTGCATCATTAAGTAAAAAAACTTAAACTTTAAGGTCAGATAATTATTTTAAATTTGGTTGACGTAGTCAAAGAGAATGAATAAACTTAGGCATCATAGAATAAAAGTAATTTTAGATAAAAGTGTCCCCATGGTACTCATATTTAAAAGTACATGAATTAAATATGCTTCCTACATCTCTAGTGGTTCATGGAATTTTTATGTCTTAACTAGGACTTTTTATTTATTTTCTGTAAAAATACTAGTATGCCACTAAAATTTTTATTTTTCTGTAAATGTCATAGAATAAGATGTAATAAAAATAACATTGCTTTAACTTAAATTGCCCCAGTGTAATTTATCCCACTATCACTTCTCCATCCTACTGAGTATAACATTCCTACTTTCCTCCTCCTGTGAACAGTAGAGACATCTGCGTATCATTTTCTCTTTTTCTGAATTTCAACTGTTTTTTGTATTTAGTGTTTGTTTTAAGCATCTTCATTATCTTAACATTCTGAACTCCCATATATTTTTATAATGCAGTTTTCAAAGCTTGAAGATGATCCTGGAAAAGATTACCTAGTTAGATGGACCTCAGGTAAATATTCTGAATGTATTTGAGTTACAATATAAATGATTACAAGGTCTGACTCTGGTCTAGATTTCTTCTACGACCCATTTCCTTTCTAGATGGAGTGGGTAAATTATTTAAACTCTAGGTGCATCGGCTTCTAATTGTAGAGTTGTAATAAAAACAGTTGCCCCCAAATAGTATTGGGCTATCTTGAAGACTAATTGAATAATGCATGTGCACACCTGGAACAAACTATATCCAGTACACATCAAGCATACAAGAAAGCTTGTTGTTGTTACTATATTTACCATTGCAAAATTATGATGATGGTCATCATATAATTTGATTTAGTTTTAAAGAATTCTCTAAAAATTCTCACCAAAATATAAGCCCAGATCCTGAGAATTATAAAAATGAACACGACATGATCAGTTTCTGAGGAAAAGTAAGAAATCATAGGAAATAACATATGATAGGCTACAAAACAGATGGCGGAAATGCACCAAAGGACCTAAAATTACTCCATCGCAGCTCTCTGATGAAGTCTAAGGATACCATATTTCTAAGATTTCAACAATAAACAACAGTTGAATTCTGAATCAAGTAAAATTGAATTTTACATTCTTTAACTGACTCTCCCTGTCAGTTTTACATTTTAACTTCCTCTTTTGTCTTTTCACACTGTCATTTTGTGATTGGGTTTGTTTGCTTATTTTCATCAGCATGATTCCTACTAATCTCACAAATTTCTTAATAACAACTTTTAACAATATTTCTACATTTAGATGAAAATATCCTATAATTAAATCCTTAAAAATGTCTTGGTTATGTTTGGAAAAACTCGAACTTTCTCTTTTAGAGAATTATATTTTTATTGAATTTCTATTTCCAAATTCTTTTAAATAGATTAATGCTCAATATATACTCCATCAGAAATAAATGACCCTACCATCCTTCAGAATGCTGGCTACTGTTTTGTGCTATCTGTACATTTGTTTACTTGTCTATCATATTCTTTCCCAATAGGCTATGCACAACTCTCATACAGGCAGAAACTTTCTACAGTTTTTTCACTTCTCTGTTTTGAGTTCTTCAAATGTCACCTTGCACATGGTACAAGGAAACATGGCGGTGACACTAGGGGGTATTGCCCATACTTATTTTATCTTGGATCTTTTGTGGCTCCTCTCACACAGCTATCACTCCTTGAAACACACTTTGGGAAGCAATGTGTGCTGTATTGTATTTTGTCCTGCTTGGTTCTCAAGTCCCTGTAGTCTTTTCCTCTCACTATGGTGTTCCAGTGCTGACAGTACAGGTTACCCCCATTCCCTCTGCTTCTGGTTGGATTCAGTCATTTGGAAGCAATTACAAGACATCTAGAAGAAGGGACAAACATGAAAGGCAGACAAATCATTCCTCAGGTTCCCCCCCACTTTGGTTCCACCAAGGCCATCTGCCACGCAGTGACGCTGTCCTTCAAGTTGTGTGCAGGTAAATGTCCCCTTGCTCCAGCTGGCCAGCTTTGGTAAAGACTTCCCAGTCTTTCCTTTCCTCTCTTAAACTTTATTACATTTACTAAACATTGAATATCCCAAATTCTATCCATATATATTTAATAATCCCATTGTTCACTTCTCAGTTTGAGAACATCCTCTATTCTTTGCCAAGCCTCTATTTCAAACTAATGGATAACCACTCTGTAGCTTAATCAGTTAGGAACCTGGGTATTTAGGTGAGAGCCTTTTTCTTACAAGTCCTCAGGTTTGTGATTGTGGACATCCAACACTGGCTGCCTTGAAGTCCAAGCACCACTGTGCAGAAAATACTATAGATGTCACAAATTCTGGCTTCATTTCTGGGGAAATCACATATCTATTTTGCTAAATTCTTAGAAACAAGTGACAGGATTATCAGATTGCTGTGATTATAGTCCCTGCTACTTAGCACTTTTTATACCATTCTCTCTAGTGAAAATTAACTTGCATGTAAATGAACACAGGGGTGTTGGTGGGATGATCATATTACTGAACATTTTAAGTTTCCCTTATCATGCAATGGTATGAAATCCATATAAAGAAGAAAATTATGTTCCATAAAATCAGCCAATGGAGCATCTTGACTATAAAGACTGTGGGATCTAAAATAAAATTTCTGCTTTTTAACTATGGAAATACTGAAGCTACTCATAAATTTTGTAAATCTCTCACACATCTACTAAGTAGATCCTGACATAGAGGAGACATGTAAACTCTACAGTGTCCCGGAAAATGCGTGGCCAAGAGATAAATACATTGAAAACTGTCTTTCCTTTTGTCTTTTAAATTTCCCCTCATTAAATAGCCTTAAGTTAGGTTGTAAGATCCACAATTAAAAGGAAAGAGAGGGCTGCGGATATAGCTCAGCAGCACAGCACTTACCTGGCAAAGGCAATATCCTGAGTTTGATTCCCAGCACACAAAAAAAGAAAGAAAATAAGAAGATAATTTTGTGCCATGGAATCAGTCAAAGGCACTCCTGAAATATAGAGACTACAGAATTTAAAGCAGAATTCATGTTTGGGAACCATAGGAGTATTTCAGTGCCTTGTGTTTTGTAATTTTCAGACAATTCAACCTGGCACATAGGAAACATGAACTCCACAAAGAGTCCCATAATGAATGATCAGTAGATAAATAAATGGAGAACTGTCTTTCCTCATTCCAGATGCAGGTATTGCTCTATTGGTTGTACTGTGAGCTATGTTTTTTCATTTAGTATTCATTTTCATTTGTTTTATTCATGATGTTTAACACTTCAATTTATATTGTGGCAACTGTGTCTGTTCATTGAAATAACACTGTAGTCAAAGTAGCACTTTTGAAATTTTCTTTACAACCATGTATGGATTTTAACTTATTTTTACTGCATGTGTTTAAGATGTGTAACATGTTTGTTTTGAGGTTCTAGAGCTTAAATGCAGGACCTGGTATATATTAAGCAAGGGCTCTATTGCTGAGTTGCATTCCCAGTTCCAATTATATGGTTTTATATATATATATATATATATATATATATATATATATATATATATATGCATCTATTTGAATGCATTCAAATAAATCCATACATATTGAAATCTTACGACAGCCAGTGAGCAGTAGAGAACTTAGGCTCTGATCTTCGAGCTCCCCTTTTCATCTCTTAATCTGTCTTCTTTTGGCCTCGTTTGTTCTGTAATTCTGTATGGAACAATACACCTACCCTTTCTCTCTGGAGTCATCACTGTCTTTTCAAATGGGAAATTTGTAAAGTGGAAACCATTTCCAGTCTGAAGCCATGGTACAAATTTTGAATTGTTAATGTAGAATTCAAGAACATGAAGGTGAGACATGAAGTGTTTCTCACTGGTTCCTCCTTAAGGATGTCAAGAACCAATAAAAGTTATGGAGTTTGGATATGGCATTAATATTTTCCCTTTCTCAAAACAGATGTGACTTAATGATGATAAGTGTCTACAGTAAGATACTTTTCCTAACTCACAAGAGCACTTACTTTTGTCAAGAAGCATATCTTACTGAACTTTTATTAATTGGGTATATTAATTCCTCTCTGAATAAATTGTTTCTATTTGCACACTTTAGTGCACAGAGTATAAAATTATTCATTTTAATATAACTTTTTAGTTGCTAGAGATACCAAAGTGAAGAAAATTAACATAATCCCTGCCTTCACAGGGAAGTTCCACATTCTTGTGTGTTTGATTCCCCAAAATTGTACATATTCTGGCACGTTTTGTTGCATACATACAATGCATAGTGATAAAACTATTTCTTTGTTTTGAAGACATGAAATCTCCACTTTCTTAACTTAGAGATATATGGAAGACTTGGTCTAGAAAATCTTAGCCTTTTGTTACACAGCATCTTTTATAGGCTTAGTTTATTGGCACAATCTGCTTGTACTCATCATTGTTGGCTAATATGTGAATGCCGTGATGCTAGGTAGTGTACAATTCATTGTGGGACCCAAAGTCATGATGGAATACTATACTTATAGTAGAGAAATGCGTGTTCAATTACTGCTTTCACATAGAGATGAACTGTCATGTTTTACAGGTTATTGTTGCCTAAAAATTTATTGAAAATTAAGAGTACTCTGTACCTAATTGAAATGTCCCTGACAAGGCAACCAATGCTAAAATGCAATAGGGAAACACTTTACCAAGGATTTTGTTGCCAAGGATTTCTATGGCAAAATGATAAATAATTTCAGAACTGAGGAAAAAAATAAGTTCTTGATAAGTTCTTGTTCAAATTACAATACATTCTACCTTAATCGGGTGCATTTTTCTTTATTGCAGGTGGAAAAAGGACAACATTATCATATTAAATAGCAGTGGGTATAGAGTGGAAAATACCTGCATTATATTGTCCCCTTGTTTATGTTTTTGCAATTTGTCTTTTATAATGTTTTATCATAACATTTACAATAAAAACAGTATACTGTTTGCTAAAATATTTTATTAACAAAAAATATTTTATCAAAGCTTATATCCAAGAAATATTTTTCCTAAGAATGAGCCAAAGGCTGAACCCCACAGCTACTCTGGAGGTATTTGTTTGTAACTTATCTCCCTTAGATAAAGAAGTAGAAGTGTAATGATGGGCTTTCTGGAAATCGTTCATAGTAAACGAAAAACATGGCTTTACACATGCATCAAAAGGCTAAGCATTTAGGACTTCAAAGTCATTCACTTGGCTGTAAGAGGGTGACCAGGGAAAATTGCATTCTAAGTTTTTCTTTCAAAAAGACACTAACATTTTTATGACGCAGAAGTAACATTCTGCAGAAATACAATCTATGGAAGATGAAAGTGCAGCTTTCTGGAAGCCATAGTGAATAGGTCCCTCACCCTCATGGCCTCACCTCCCAAATGCCTTCAGGTAGCTCTTCAAGGACCAAGAATTTACCAGAATCCAATTCTAAAACTGCTGGGAGAGAATCGCAAGGACTAACACAAATTTAAGTAAATATGTTTTCTTAATTTATGGTCTTTATGTGAACACCAGCAAATACGCACTTTCTCTTCTAGCTATATTAGCTTTGGGTTGTTTGTCTAAGCAAATCTCAGTTATCAAAATACCAGAGCATCTGCCTTTGAAACTCACAGAAACAAGCTATTTCCTGCTCAAATGTCCCTTTGGAAATGCAGGCGTTGTTGGCAGTAAGGCTTTGGGACTGACCAGGCAAAGCGCTGGGCTTCTCAGCAGAGCCTAAAGATTTCTCAAAGTTCAGTACTTTGCTCAGTTACATGACAGTAGTTTAGGAACTCTCTTTGTGGCAGGCATTGCTTCACAGGCCTGACAGGATGGATCGGGAATGGCCCTTGAGCCTGATCCATAACAGTCATTGCCTGTTACACACATTTCAAGATTCATTCTGGCTATGAAGATAATCGAGGCAGTCGACAGTTCCCCCGCAGCTGCATGGATTTATGATGGCACTGTCAAGAAAATGAGCCAAAATGACACAGTAGCTGGCTTTAGCTGCAAATAATGTGATAGGCTGTAGAGTGGTGGTGTAGCAGCTGCTGTCATCGCAGGTAATAGGCAATAAAGAAGCCTGATAGTAATACCTGTCATTTCTTAATGGCTGACTTCACTGAAGAGCTTTTGTGGCCTTTAACATGGAGATAATAGAAGATACAACAAATTTTACAGCTTTCACGTTGCATTCATAATTTATCTTGAGAGTACTACCCCAACAAGGACAACAGTTGTCAGCCTGAGAAAGTACAGAACTGCCTTTGAATTGTGAGAGATTGTCTATTATTATCAAGAACAGAATTCAAGCACAGAGAATGCCTTGTCTTCTTGGGCTGTGATTTCTGTCCAAATGTGCTTAGCTTAAATCTGTAAATCTACTCTGGTGAATATTTTGGATGGGACATAGCACTGAGTGATTTAATTTTTCCACCAGGCAAAAACAGGCGCATTTTTTAATAATATGTAAGCTTCGTGTTCAGTAGAGTTTGGGGTAGGAAGAGCGATAAACCCATGAAAAATGGCTGCCTGCCTTGGGAAGCTATGTTACATTAGTTGAAGGCAAAATGAC